>NC_141017.1:11067473-11572473 GCF_052327205.1 Somniosus microcephalus | reverse complement strand
CTGGTTGACTTCTCTTGCACACTCACTGGTTGAGTTCTATCACACACTCACTGGTTGACTTCTCTCGCACGCTCACTGGTTGACTTCTCTCGCACACTCACTAGTTGAGTTCTCTCACACACACACTGGTTGAGTTCTCTCGCACACTCACTGGTTGAGTTCTCTCACACACTCACTGGTTGAGTTCTCTCACACACTCACTGGTTGAGTTCTCTCACACACTCACTGGTTCACTTCTCTCACACTCACTGGTTGACTTCTCTCGCACACTCACTGGTTGAGTTCTCTCGCACACTCACTGGTTGAGTTCTCTCACACACTCACTGGTTGACTTCTCTCACACTCACTGGTTGACTTCTCCCGCACACTCACTGGTTGACTTCTCTCGCACACTCACTGGTTATGTTCTCTTGCACGCTCACTGGTTGAGTTATCTCACGCACTCACTGGTTGAGTTCTCTTGCACACTCACTGGTTTTCTCTTGCACACTGACTGGTTGAGTTCTCTCGCACACTCACTGGTTGACTTCTCTTGCACACTGACTGGTTGAGTTCACTCGCACACTCACTGGTTGACTTCTCTCACACACTCACTGGTTGAGTTCTCTCACACACTCACTGGTTGAGTTCTCTCGCACACTCACTGGTTGAGTTATCTCGCACACTCACTGGTTACGTTCTCTTGCACGCTCACTGGTTGAGTTATCTCACACACTCACTGGTTGACTTCTCTCACACACTCTGGTTGAGTTCTCTTGCACTCTGACTGGTTGCATTCTCTTGCACACTCACTGGTTGAGTTCTCTCGCACACTCACTGGTTGAGTTCTCTCGCACACTGACTGGTTGAGTTCTCTTGCACACTCACTGGTTGGGTTCTCTCGCACACTCACTGGTTGAGTTCTCTCGCACGCTCACGGGTTGCATTCTCTCGCACACTCACTGGCAGTGCAAACACACTCGGACAAGCTAAGTCAGCTGCGGCACTGCTGGGGTTAACAAAGCCTCGGACACGGGAAACACTGAGCTCTATTTCCATCATCCTAACACTCTGCTATCTCCAACACGCCAAGGCTACTGGAACTTTGTCTATTGATGTCAAGAGTAGGGGGAGTATCGGGGAGGGGGCTGCATCGAGCAGATACAACAACAGAGCAGAACCTCCTACAGACTGGAAATAGTTCAGCAATCACTGTATTGTTAGTTGTAAGTATATAAATAAATAAAGAACGCAGGACATCCCAAAGCTCTTTCCAGCCAGTGAAGTACTTTTGAAGTGGAGTCACTGTTGTAATGTGGGAAATGTGGCAGCCAATTTACGCACAGCAAGCTCCCACAAACAGCAATGTGATATTGACCAGATATTCTGTTTTTATGTGTTGGTTGAGGGATAAATATTGGCCAGGACACCGGGGTTAACTCCCCTGCTCTGCCTCGAATAGTGCCGTAGGATCTTTACTGTCCACCTGAGAGGGCAGATGGGGCCTCGGTCTAGCGTCTCATCTGAAAGATGGCACCTCCGACTGTGCAGCGCTCCCTCAGCACTGCACTGGATTGTCTGCCTAGATTTTGCGCTCACGTCTCCGGGGTGAGACTTGAACCCACGACCTTCTGACTCCGAGGCGAGAGAGAGTGCTGCCCACTGAGCCTTGGGGTAAAGGCCCCATTCCCCCCAAGATTTGGGGGATGGGACAGAGGAATCGCCAGAAGACTTGAGCCAGCTGACTGGGGGTTCGGAAATTTCGGGGAACTGAATCTTTTGAGTTGTGGGGGGCCGAGATTGAGTTGTCCATAGCTCTGGCCTGTCCCGATATCCTGTCTCCCCCGTCGCATGGCTTCAGCAGGGTTGCTGCAGGAGCTGCTGTCTCAAAGGGTTAATAACAGCTTTGAGTTTGAGTGGCAGATGCTAATCCTGTCATTGTTGGTGCAGTGGGGGAAGGGCCCTAACTGGGCCCAGAGGGTTAACGCTTCCCTGCTGTGAAGATATTGCGCAGTTGCACCATGGCAACGAGTCATCACAGCTTAATCTGATGATCTTTCTTTATTAAATTCTCGGCACCGCTTCTTTATTAAAATTTCCCAGGATTCGCAGCGCCCCTGCATAATGTGAAGAAGTGGTTCAGCATCGCCGAGACCCAGTCCACGGTCACATCAGCATTTAATGCGATATCGACCCCAGCAGTGCGGGCGCAGGCCAGTGTCGCTGGGTCACACAGGAAGCGCTGCGCAGGGCTCTCATCGTATGTGAAAGGGGAAAAGGCCACAGCATTCACTCCGCAACGCTGAATCTCAACTACCCCACACACCACAGGGCATTCAGTGCCCGACATCGAACACTCGATACCATTCACACTCACCTCCCACACTCGATACCATTCACACTCACCTCCCACACTTGATACCACTCACACTCACCTCCCACACTCGATACCATTCACACTCACCTCCCACACTTGATACCACTCACACTCACCTCCCACACTCGATACCACTCACACTCACCTCCCACACTTGATACCACTCACACTCACCTCCCACACTCGATACCATTCACACTCACCTCCCACACTTGATACCACTCACTCACCTCCCACACTCGATACCATTCACATGCACCTCCCACACTTGATACCATTCACACTCACCTCCCACACTTGATACCATTCACACTCACCTCCCACACTCGATACCACTCACACTCACCTCCCACACTTGATACCATTCACACTCACCTCCCACACTCGATACCATTCACACTCACCTCCCACACTTGATACCACTCACACTCACCTCCCACACTTGATACCATTCACACTCACCTCCCACTCTCGATACCATTCACACTCACCTCCCACACTCGATACCATTCACACTCACCTCCCACACTCGATACCACTCACACTCACCTCCCACACTCGATACGATTCACTCACCTCCCACACTCGATACCACTCACACTCACCTCCCACACTCGATACGATTCACTCACCTCCCACACTCAATACCATTCATACTCACCTCCCACACTCGATACCACTCACACTCACCTCCCACACTCAATACCACTCACACTCACCTCCCACTCGATACCACTCACTCACCTCCCACACTCGATACCATTCACATGCACCTCCCACACTCGATACCATTCACACTCACCTCCCACACTCGATACCATTCACACTCACCTCCCACACTCGATACCACTCACACTCACCTCCCACACTCGATACGATTCACTCACCTCCCACACTCGATACCACTCACACTCACCTCCCACACTCGATACGATTCACTCACCTCCCACACTCAATACCATTCATACTCACCTCCCACACTCGATACCACTCACACTCACCTCCCACACTCGATACGATTCACTCACCTCCCACACTCGATACCACTCACACTCACCTCCCACTCGATACCATTCACACTCACCTCCCACACTCGATACCACTCACACTCACCTCCCACACTCGATACCACTCACACTCACCTCCCACACTCAATACCATTCATACTCACCTCCCACACTCGATACCACTCACACTCACCTCCCACACTCAATACCACTCACACTCACCTCCCACTCGATACCATTCACACTCACCTCCCACACTCGATACCATTCACACTCACCTCCCACACTCGATACCACTCACACTCACCTCCCACACTCGATACCACTCACACTCACTACTGCTCTGTAGACCATGAGCTCAGTGCCGGGTTTGAGGTCCTGGTCTTCAAACACTCTCTTCCTCAGGTGACCGAAGGCTGCACTGGCACACTGAAGGCGGTGTTGGACTTCATCATCGAAGTCTGCCCTTGTTGACAGTAGGCTCCCGAGCTATGAAAAGTGGTCAATGTTGTCCAAGGCCTTGTCATGGATTTTGATAATCGGGGGCGGGGGCTGGTTGGTAGAGTACCTTTGTCTTACGGATGTTTAGTGTAAGGCCCATGCTCTCATACGCTTCGGTGAAGGTGTTGACGATGGTTTGGAGTTTGACCTCAGAGTGTGTGCAGACGCAAGCGTCGTCTGCATACTGTAATTCGATGACAGAGGATGGGACGACCTTGGATCTGGACTGGAGGCGACGGAGGTTGAACAGTTTCCCGGTGTGAATTTTGGTAACTCAGCAGTGTGAATTTCAGTAACACCATGATGTGAATTACGGTAACTCTGCGGTGTGAATTACGGTAACTCCAAGATGTGAATTACGGTAACTCCATGGGGTGAATTACGGTAACTCCAAGATGTGAATTACAGTATCTCCAAGATGTGAATTACGGTAACTCCAAGATGTGAAGTACGGTAACTCCATGGTGTGAATTACGGTAACTCCAAGGTGTGGATTACGGTAACTCCATGGTGTGGATTACGGTAACTCCAAGATGTGAATTACGGTAACTCCATGGGGTGAATTACGGTAACTCCAAGGTGTGGATTACGGTAACTCCATGGTGTGGATTACGGTAACTCCATGGTGTGAATTACGGTAACTCCAAGGTGTGAATTACAGTATCTCCAAGATGTGAATTACGGTAACTCCAAGATGTGAATTACGGTAACTCCAAGATGTGAATTACGGTAACTCCAAGATGTGAATTACGGTAACTCCAAGGTGTGGATTATGGTAACTCCATGGTGTGGATTACGGTAACTCCATGGTGTGAATTACGGTAACTCCAAGGTGTGAATTATGGTAACTCCATGGGGTGAATTACGGTAACTCCAAGGTGTGAATTATGGTAACTCCATGGGGTGAATTACGGTAACTCCAAGGTGTGAATTATGGTAACTCCATGGTGCAAATTACGGTAAGTCAGCGGTGTGAATTTCGGCAACTTGGCGGTGTGAATTACGGTAACTTGGCAGTGTGAATTTCGGTAACTTGGCAGTGTGAATTGCGGTATCTCGGTGGTGTGAATTATGGTAACTCCATGGTGTGAATTATGGTCACACCATGATGTGAATTACGATAACTCAGCAGTGTGAATTTCGGTAACTCCACGGTGTGAATTTCGGTAACTCCATGGTGTGAATTTTGGTAACTCCACAGTGTGAATTACGGTAACTCCACGGTGTGAATTATGGTAACACCATGATGTGAATTACGGTAACTCCACGGTGTGAATTACGGTAACTCAGTGGTGTGAATTTCGGTAACTCCACGGTGTGAATTACGGTAATTCCACGGTGTGAATTATGGTAACACCATGATGTGAATTACGGTAACTCCACGGTGTGAATTACGGTAATTCCACGGTGTGAATTATGGTAACACCATGATGTGAATTACGGTAACTCCACGGTGTGAATTACGGTAACTCAGTGGTGTGAATTTCAGTAACTCCATGGTGTGAATTACGGTAACTCGGTGGTGTGTATTACAGTAACTCCACGGTGTGAATTACGGTAATAGCCCAACTCTCCACCAGCGAATGTCCATTTCCCGGGGACGCAGATGATCTGTCGAGCTGAAACTTGGCAGATCGCAAATTCTGGGTTTTGGCTCATGTGCAGCGCACGTGGAAGCCCGGAACTTGCAGGGCACTTACGACCACGTACGCTGTCATAGGCCCCGTAAAACCCAGGCCTTCATATTTGGAGCAGATAAATGGTCATCAGGGAGAGAAGGTAAATCATGGGCACATGGGCAAACAGTAATATGGGGAGGGGAAGGAACAGAGCTTGGCGAAGGTCCCCAGTGTAAACAAAGGTAAATGAGAAAAAGAGTTAAACCAAGAACTGGTGGCATCAAGTTTGGTTTCAAAGACTTCCGGTTGAGCGGAAAGGGAAAACTGATCAAGGAGTTGCATCGTTTCGATGTGAGGGTTTCTTGATGAATTAGCCGCAGCCAACAACATACCACAGTGAACTTTCCTCCAATCTGTAAACCTGCACAGAATCTCTGTTACACCGCAGGTGCAGGACTACTGGTGGGAGCTGAATATGTCACTTGCCACTGGATCCTACATCACTCTTCCTGGGAACTCTAAACTAAAGGTCGGGGAGAGCTGAAGGCTGCTCCTTGCAAACATTAAAAAAAAATTTTTATTCTTAGGACGTGGGCAAGGCCAGCATTTATTGCCCATCCCTAGTTGCCCTTGAGGAGGTGGTGGTGAGCCGCCTTCTTGAACCGCTGCAGTCCGTGTGGTGATGGTACTCCCACAGTGCTGTTAGGGAGGGAGTTCCAGGATTTTGACCCAGTGATGATGAAGGAACGGCCGATATATTTCCAAGTCAGGATGGGGTGTGACTTGGAGGGGAACTTGGAGGTGGCGGTGTTCCCATGCGCCTGCTGCCCTTGTCCTTCTAGGTGGTGGAGGTCTAGTGTTTGGGAGGTGCTATTGAAGAGTTGGAAGTGATATTGCACTGGACTGCAGTTATACTGGAGAGGGTGTGAAACCATCCTTTGGGATTGGTCTCACACCTCTTGCCCTAAAGTGTTCTACAGTTGGATAAATGAGCCAGCTCAGGGATCACATTTCTGGCTTTTGCATTGCGGGCATCGGAATCCATTCCCGCAATGGCTGTCACATGACTGACCTGCAGAAGGAATTGTTGCACAGAATGATCCACCGCCAGCAGGACGGTCGCGGGCAACTTAAATTGGAAGTTGACAATGTCTCCCCGCCTTTGGGAACTGAGGCCCCTCTGTTCACTGATGGGATCGTCGAGAGTTTTAATATAAAGGCGAGCAGCACGATGACATGCCGGCAGTGGTGGCCTATCGCCAGCATCACTCGCTCCTAGGAGTCGGAGGCTCCGTCCCAGACTCGGCCCGAACGCAATTTCCTCTCGCTCCGCTTCTCATTTCCTGTGGCTGCAGTTGTCGCCATGGATACGGGAGAGACGGCGCGAGCTGCTGCTTTATTACAGACTTAATACGGCGGGCAAGACAACAAGATTAGGAGTGAAACACGGCATTCCAAAATTTATTAGAATCTCTAATTGAATTGGGTGAAAAGAAAATGGAAAGATTATTGCATATTATTATGCAAATGAGCAATATAGGTTTGAGGATTTAATAACATCTTTAAGCAAGAGCAGGTCTAGAATGGGGAGCAGCAGATTAAAAATCGTGGCTGCTTAGAGATTGTTATTAACTCCTTCAGATTGTAGCCCTACTAACAAGTACCACTAGGTTCACCTCCATCACCCTGCTTCTGAGGCCGGTCAGAGAGCTGCTTATAGTGAGCTGTCATGTGGAGGACTTTTTGGAGCTGGTTTTCAAGATTCGTGCTGCTCCCAATTCCCAATACACTCGGATGATTGGGGCTAGGATCCCTGTTTGGATAACTGGCTTTTGCTTCTGAGTCAGGAGGTCGTGGGTTCGAGTCCCGCTCCAGAGACTGGAACCCATAATCTAGGCTGACACTCCCATGCTGTACTGAGGGAGCGCTGGACTGTCGGAGGTGCCGTCTTTCGGATGAGACGTTGAAACCGAGACCGTGTCTGCTCTCTAAGGTGGATGTAAAAGATCCCACAGCACTATTGGAAGGAGAGCAGGGGAGTTCTCCCCGGTGTCCTGGACAATATTTATCCCTCAAACAAAATCACTAACACAGATTGTCTGACCATTTATTACATTGGTGCTTGAGGGATCTTGCTGTGTGCAAATTGGCTGCCGCGTTCCTACATTAAAACAGTGACTACACTTCAAAAATAATTAATTGGAGTTCTCTTTTTCCCTCTCTCTCACTCCCTCTCTCTTTCGCCCTCTCCATCTCTTGCTTCCCCTCTATACTATACTGGGCTCCCCTTGTCTGTCGCCCCCTTTCCCTTTCTCTCCCTCTCCTTCCCCTGTCTCTCTCCCTCTGTTCCGTCCCACCCCTCCCCCTCCCATCCCCCTCTGTCTCCTTTCCCAGTTTTATATCAGCAAGAGGGTATCAAATGACAATTGGGATCTCTGAAGGATGCATATATATTATAAATATTTATATCATCATATAATATATATGTGAAGGACAGGTTAACAAAGCAGTTAATAAAGTATATGGGATTATGGGTTTTATAAATAGAGGCATAGAGTACAAAAACAAAGAAGTTATGCTAAACCGATATAAAACACTAGTTCGGCCCCAGCAGGAGTATTGTGTCCAATTCTGGTCACCAGACTTTAGGAAGGACATAAAGGCTTTGGAGGGGTTACAGAAGAAATTTACTAGAATGGTTCCAGGGATGAGGGATTACAGTTATGTTTGCCCATGTTCCCATGATTTACCTTCCCTCCCTGATGACCATTTATCTGCTCCAAATATGAAGGCCTGGATTTTACGGGGCCTATGACAGCGTACGCGGTCGTAAGTGCCCTGCAAGTTCCGGGTTTCCACGTGCGCTGCACATGAGCCAAAACCCGGAATTTGCGATCTGCCAAGTTTCAGCTCGACAGATCATCCGCGTCCCCGGGAAATGGACATTCGCTGATGGAGAGTTGGGCTATTACCATAATTCGCACCGTGGAGTTACTGTAATACACACCGCCGAGTTACCGTAATTCACACTGTGCGGGCAGGAAAGTGGACGTGAGTCTAGGTTCGGATCAGCCATGATCCTATTGAATGGCGGAGCAGGCCCAAGGGGACGTATGGCCTACTCCTGCTCCTACTTCTTATGTTCTTATGTAGACTGGAGAAGCTGGGGTTGTTCTTAGAGCAAAGAAGGCCAATTGGAGATTTGACAGAGGTGTTTAAAACCATGCAGGATTTAGATACAGTAAATAAAGAGAAACTGTTCCCATTGGCGGAAGGGTCAATAACCAGAGGGTACAGATTTAAGGTGATTGGCAAAAGAACCAGAGGCGACATGAGGAAAAACCTTTTTTTTTCCACAACGAGTGGTTAGGATTTGGAATGCACTGCCTGATAGGGTGGTGGATACAGGTTCAATAGTAGCCTTCAAATTGTATAAATACTTGAAGGAGAAAAAATTGCAGGGGTTTGTGAAAAGAGCGGGGGAGTGGGATTAACTGGATTGCTCTTCGAAAGAGCCGGCACAGACTTGATGGGCTGAATGGCCTCCTTCTGCGCAGTACTAGTCTATGATTCTATGATTCTATATGGGGTTGAAAGTGAGGATGAACCAAAGATAGCTAATCTAGTAAATGGTGGCGTTCACGAGACAAGATGCGAGTAACATGAAATCCATGATAGGAGGTGTTACAATTAAACTTAGCCACTTGAATCAATGACCTAGAAATTCGGGTCGGGGGCTTCCCGCGGGTGCAAGCCCCCGACCTGCACTTACCTAGCGCGCCGGCCGTTGAGCTGTGGGCCCGCGTGGGATTCCGATCCTGGGTCTGCTCCAGCTGCCGGCGCGCAGTGCTTGCATATCCCAGGGGCGCAGTTAGTTCGAAGCGTCCCCTGGGATCACGTGGGCCATGGAGAGCCAATCATAGCAGGGAATCTCTATTCATAGATTTGACAGGAAGAGCTGTCAAATCCATGAATACAGTTCAGCCCCAAAACCTAACTAAAACTTCAAATACATTTTTTTAAAAATCACTTTTTTAAAATAACTATAAATTACATAAAATAACTATTTTAAACAATAATTTAAATTTTTGAAAAAATTAATTACATTTTCTAACGGGGCTAAAAATAAACTTACATAGAAACATAGAAACATAGAAGATAGGAGCAGGAGTAGGCCATTCGGCCCTTCGAGCCTGCTCCGCCATTCAATGCGATCATGGCTGATCATTCAAATTCAGTACCCTGTCCCTGCCTTCTCCCCATATCCCTTGATCCCTTTAGCCTCAAGAAATATATCCAACTCTTTCTTGAATATATTTAATGAACTGGCCTCCACTGCCCTCTGTGGCAGAGAATTCCACAGGTTCACCACTCTCTGGGTGAAGAAATTCCTCTTCATTTCTGTCCTAAATGTCCTACCCCTTATCCTTAGACTATGACCCCTGGTTCTGGACTCCCCGACCATCGGGAACATCCTTCCAGCATCTAGTCTGTCCAGGCCTGACAGAATTTTATAGGTTTCGATGAGATCCCCTCTCAATCTTCTAAACTCCAGTGAGTATAAGCCCAATCGACACAATCTCTCCTCATTCCTGCCATCCCAGGTATCAGCCTGGTGAATCTTCGCTGCACTCCTTCCACGGCAAGAACGTCCTTCCTCAGATAAGGCGACCAAAACTGCACACAATACTCAAGGTGCGGTCTCACCAAGGCCCTGTACAACTGCAGCAAGACATCCTTGTTCTTGTACTCGAACCCTCTTGCTACGAAGGCCAACATACCATTTGCCTTCTTAACCGCCTGCTGCACCTGCATGCTTACCTTCAGCGACTGGTGCACAAGAACACCCAGGTCCCTTTGCACTTCCCCTTCTCCCAATCTATTGCCATTCAAATAATAATGTGCCTTCCTGTTTTTGCCACCAAAGTGGATAACCTCACATTTATCCACATTATAGTGCATTTGCCATGTTTCTGCCCAATCACCTAACCTGTCCAAATCGTACTGGAGTTTCATGACATCCTCCTCGCAGCATACCCTCCCACCCAGCTTTGTGTCGTCTGCAAATTTGGAGATATTACATCCAATTCCCTCGTCCAGATCATTAATATATATTGTGAACAGCTGGGGTCCTAGGACCGATCCTTGCGGTACCCCACTAGTCACTGCCTGCCACTCGGAAAACGACCCGTTTATTCCAACTCTTTGCTTTCTGTCTGCCAACCAGTTCTCTATCCAAGTCAATACCTTGCCCCCAATCCCATGTGCCTTAATTTTGCACGCTAATCTCTTATGCAGGACCTTATCGAAAGCCTTCTGAAAGTCCAAATGCACCACATTCACTGGTTCTCCCTTATCTATTTTACCAGTTACATCCTCAAAAAATTCCAGTAGATTAGTCAAGCATGATTTACCTTTTGTAAATCCGTGTTGACTTTGTCCGATCCTGTCACTGCTTTCCAAGTGCTCTGCTATTACATCTTTTATAATAGACTCTAGCATTTTCCCCACTACCGATTACCGGTCTATAATTCCCCGCTTTTTCTCTGCCACCTTTTTTGAATAGTGGGGTAACATTAGCTACCCTCCAATCCATGGGTACTGTTCCAGAGTCTATCGAGTTCTGGAAGATGACCAGCAATGCATCTACTATTTCTAGGGCCACTTCCTTAAGTACCCTGGGATGTAGATTATCAGGCCCTGGGGATTTATCGGCCTTCAGTCCCATCAATTTTCCTAACACCATTTCCCTACAAATACTGATTTCTTTCAGTTCCACCCTTTCATCAGACCCTATGTTCCCCGGTATTTCTGGGAGCTTATTTGTGTCCTCCTTTGTGAAGACAGAACCAAAATATGTATTTAGTTGGTCTGCCATTTCTTTGTTCCCCATTATAAATTCCCCCAATTCTGACTGCAAGGGACCTACGCTTGACTTCACCAATCTTTTTCTCTTCACATAGCTATAAAAGCTTTTACAGTCAGTTTTCATGTTCCCTGAAAGCTTACTCTCATATTCTATTTTCCCTTTCTTAATTAATCCCTTTGTCCTCCTTTGTTGAATCCTGAACTGCTCCCAATCCTCAGGATTATTGCTTTTTCTGGCCAATTTGTATGTCCTCTCCTTGGATCTTATGCTATCCCTAATTTCCCTTGTTACCCATGGTTGAGTCACCTTTTTTGTTTTATTTTTATGCCAAACTGGGATGAACAACTTCTGTAGTTCATCCATTCGGTCTTTGAATGTTTGCCATTGCCTATCCACCGTCAACCCTTTGAGTGCCATTCCCCAATCAATCCTACCCAACTCGCTCCTCAGACCTTTCTTTAAAGTATTTAAAAATAAACCTGTGGAAATTTTTTTTAAATTTTACTTAATTCACCACTTACCTTGTTAAGAGCAGGCCTTGCGACTGCTTTTTACAAGCATAGCTCCTGGAGACTTACCCTCCTGGAGAAACCTGCAAAAAATCCGGAAGTTCCAGGCGTACGTGCTGCCTCTCCGGCGCACGCGTTCGACCTCTGAACCCCTTCCTTTAAGGGAACGGAAGTTCCGGTTTCCCGTGCATGCGCGTACTCACCTGTGGGGACCCGAAGCTCTGGCCCATATATATAATGTCATAGGCTCAAAAGCAACCAGGGTTGAACACTATATACCTGAGGGTGCAGAGAGTCATCATCAGGTCTCACTGGATTGGAAACCGGGAATCATCAAAAGGTGCAAGAATTGGACCACCAGCGTGATAGAGGACACTTAAGGAGAAAAATTTAGTGGCACCCCCTTTAGGGCACTAACTTCGCCGGTGCGCTACTTTTAGCACCCTGAGAAAGTTAGCGCCCCTGCACCCTAAATTCAGTGGTAGCCCCCCCAAGCAGGAGGCGGGGCGCTACTGGAAGCACTCCCCCTCCTCCCTGGGGCACTACCATTGAATATCGCAGTGCTCCGTGCAACAGTGCCGCGCGCATCGGCACGTAGCACTGCATCATTGCAGGCCTCCCTTCCCCGATTAAAGGGGAGGGGCCTAACGCTGCGTGCACCGGGGCCCTGCTGGACCACCGGGGAGCGGGGTGCTGGGAAAACAGCCCGGCACTCAAAAAGAGCACCGGGCTGACCAATCATGGCCGGCTCCCGGAAAAAAAAGCGGAAAGGGGCCGGTGCTGGCAAGCGGCCCAAAAAAATGGCCGCCCAGCCCCTGCCCTTTAATTTGCGCCACTGCGGCTGCAAAATCGCCCCCTGACCCTGTCGGACATATCATCCGGTGGTAGGTCAGGGGGCGCGAGCGGGGCGTTGCGCACGCCGATTATGTCATGGCCGGAGGCGCAGCGCCGCAGGGCGCTACTGGCTACCACCACCGCTAACCTTCCACTGAATTTCGTGGGGGTGCTAACAGGAGGTGCAAAGCAACCCAATTTTTCCCCTTTAGTCTGGTGGCAATTGGGCTGAGGGTGGGGTTTGTAAAAAAATTAATTCTCAGAATGAGGGTGTTGTTGACAAGCCTGGCATTTATTGCCCCAAGGAGATGGTGTGGTGGGTCTTCGAGCAGTTTGATACAACTGAGTGTCTTGCTAGACCACTTTGGAGAGCAGTTTAGAGTCAATCACATTGCTGTGGGACTGGAGTCACATGTAGGCCAGACCAGGTAAAGACAACAGGTTTCCTTCCCTAAAGGACGTTAGTGAACTAGTTGGGTTTTTAATGACAATTTTCTGGTCACCATTACCAATACCATTGGGTTTTAAACTCTCGTGCTCCAGATTATTAGTCCGATAATATAACCACTACGCTGTGGTAAAGCCACCAAGGAACTCCTGCACAAGTGAATAACTGTCTTTAAAGCAATGTTACAGCACCTAGGTCCGTTTGCTGAGAGTAAACAAGCTTTCTGTAAAAACCCTGAAATAATCATAATCATAATCATAATCAACTTTTATTGTCATTGTTCGTGCACAAGTGCAGTACAACGAAATGTAGGCTTGCGGCTCCCGAGAGTGTACATTTAGATTAAGACATTTAAACATTCAACATACATTTGGCTTGTAATACATTAACATAAACATAACCATAATAAAGTGCATTGGCAGATGTGCAGGCTTTAGAGTTTATTTGTGGAGTTCAGTAGGATGACAGCCCTGGGAAAGAAGCTGTTCCTAAATCTGGTCGTACGGGTGCGAATGCATCTGTAGCGTCTCCCAGATGGCAGGAGGGCGAACAGTCTGTGGCTGGGATGGGTAGGGTCTTTGATGATGGACCGTGACCTCCGTAAACAGCGTTTCTGGTATATGTGCTCTAGGGTCAGTAGCCGGGTGCCGGTAATGCGTTGGGCAGTTTTGACTACCCGCTGCAGGGCTTTCCGGTCATAGTAGCTACAGCTGCCATACCATACTGTGATACAGTTCGTCAGGATGCTCTCTATTGTGCAGCGGTAAAAGTTAGAGAGGATCAGGGGTGACAGGTTACATCCCTTCAGCCTCCTTAGGAAATATAGGCGCTGCTGGGCCTTCTTCACCAGAGAGGAGGTATTGAGGGACCAGGAGAGGTCTTCCGTGATGTGGACTCCGAGGAACTTAAAGCTGTCCACCCTTTCCACCACAGCCCCATTGATGTGGATGGGGGTGTGACTTCCGCCTTTAGACTTCCTGAAGTCCACAATGATTTCTTTGGTTTTCTTGATGTTAAGGGCCAGGTTGTTATCGGCGCACCACTTCACGAGATGCTGGACCTCCTCCCTGTAGACTGACTCATCGTTGTTGGTGATCTGGCCTGCTACCGTGGTATCATCCGCAAACTTGATGATGGTGTTGGAACCATGAACAGCCACACAGTCGTGGGTGAAGAGGGAGTAGAGGAGGGGGCTCAGCACACATCCTTGTGGGGCCCCCGTGTTCAGGGTCGGGGGGGGGAGGTGTGGATACCTAATTTGACAGACTGGGTTCTGTTTGTTAGGAAGTCCAGGGTCCAGTTGCAGAGGGAAGTGTTCAGGCCAAGAGTGTGGAGTTTGGTGGCCAGCTTGTTGGGGACGATAGTGTTGAATGCTGAGCTGTAGTCTATGAACAGCATTCTGATGTAGGTCTCTTTACTATCTAAGTGATTCAGTGCAGAGTGTAGAGCAGCTGTGATTGCATCCTCCGTTGATCTGTTTGCACGATAGGCAAACTGGTGTTGGTCAAGAAAGGCGGGAACACTGGCTTTGATGTGAGCCAAAACCAGTCTCTCGAAACACTTCATTATGATGGGTGTGAGTGCGACAGGTCGATAGTCGTTCAGGCACGTCACAGCCGTTTGTTTTAACATAGAAACATAGAAACATAGAAACTAGGAGCAGGAGTAGGCCATTCGGCCCTTCGAGCCTGCTCCGCCATTCAACGAGATCATGGCTGATCATCCAAACCCTAGCACCCGGTCCCTACACCGACAGCCATCCCACCCAAGCCCTATCCCCATAACCCCACGTATTTAATCCCCCCCTAACACTAAGGGCCAATTTTTTTATCATGGCCAACCAAAATAATGGTAGCGGTCTTGAAGCATGTAGGGACTACTGCCTGGGCCAATGACAGATTGAAGATGACGGTGAAGACATCAGCCAGCTGATCAGCACATTCCTTAAGTACCCATCCAGGGATGCTATCCGGTCCAGCAGCCTTTCATGTGTTCACTCCGCGTAGAACACCCCTTACGTCGGAGGTCGACAGAGTGAGCACCTGGTCTTCCGGGGGTGGCAAGGCTTTGGTAGCCGGCTCCCTGTTGTCCCTGTCGAAGTGAGTGTAGAAGTTGTTAAGCTCCTCCGGAAGGGAGGCATCGCTAACCGGGGGGCTGGTGTTTTTGCTCTTGTAGTCAGTGATGGACTGGATGCCTTGCCACATGCGCCGGGGGTCCGCGTTGTTGTGGAAATGATCCTCTATCCGCAGTGTCTGTTTCCTTTTGGCAGTCCTGATACCCTTTTTTAGGTTGGTCCTAGCTGCACTGTAAGCCGCCGCGTCGCCAGATTTAAATGCTGCGTCACGTGCTTTCAACAGCGAGCGGACCTCTCCGTTCATCCAGGGTTTCTGGTTGGGGTATGTCCTGATATTTTTATGAGTCGTGACGACCTCGACGCAACTGTTAATGTAGAATAGCACTGTGGATGCGTATTCCTCGATGTCATTATGGGCAAACATGCCCCAATCAGTGCGTTCGAAGCAATCCTGAAGCTCCGAGACTGCCCCCTCTGGCCATACTTTCACTGATCTCACTGATGTTCTCTCTCTTTTGATGAGCGGTTTGTATGCCGGGGCTAGAAACAGGGAGAGGTGGTCAGACTTCCCAAGGTGGGGGCAGGGAATGGCCTTATAAGCGTCTACAATGCTCGTGTAGACTTGATCCAGTGTGTTCTCCCCTCTTGTGGGGCAGGAAACATTCTGGTGGAATTTCGGTAGTACAGTTTTTAGGTTTACGTGATTGAAGTCCCCCGCGACGATAAAAGCTCCGTCTGGGTGCGCAGTTTGTTGTTCGCTGATGGCCCTGTAGAGGTCCTTCAGTGCTAGTTTGGCATTAGCGTGTGGTGGGATGTAGACCGCAGTGATGATAACAGCTGTGAATTCCCGAGGCAGGTAGAAGGGTCTGCACCTTACCATGAGGAATTCCAAATCAGCCGAGCAGGATCTATCGATTATGTCCGTGTTAGTGCACCAGGCATTGTTAGTGTAAATGCACAAACCGCCTCACTTGCTAAATAACGCGATGACGTCATCACGTTGGTCACGTGGTGCCCCGAGTGGCGGGAAACATGACAACGTCATGACGTCAGAGGTGGGCGGTTCTAAGTTCAGTCCTCGTGGAACTAGCTACTGTCCAGACCTGTTTGTGATTTCTCCTGCATATTTTGTTTTGTTCATCAGTTTAATTAAATTTGGTTAATTTACTGAACTGACTCAACCTCAGTGATTTAGATAGGAATCCGTAGATTCCTACATTGGTGACCCCGAAGCTTCGCGGACGATTTTCGCGGAGGCAAGCTCAAGAACAAGATGGATGTAAATGCAGCGAGTTTGAAGCTCCCTCAATTTTGGGAACAACAGGCAGCCTCCTGGTTCGTTCAAGTGGAGGCTCAGTTCCAACTGCGAAACATAGTGCTGGATCAGACCCGTTACCTTTATGTGGTCTCCGCACTGGACAGCTCGACGGCTTCCCGCATTATCAGCCTGCTGGAGACCCTGCCCGTGGAAAACAAGTACGAAACGCTCAAGGCGCGCCTCATGCAAGTATTTGGTCTCACAAAGGCGGAACGCGCACGTCGTTTGCTCGCACTCCCCGGGTTAGGCGATGCTAAGCCTTCCGAGTTGCTGAGCCACATGCTCACCCTCCTCGGTTCTGAACTGCAGTGTTTTATATTTTGCGAACTGTTTCTCAGTCAGCTCCCTGCGCAGGTACAAGCAGCCCTGGCCAGGTCAATGACTACGGATGGTGTGGCGCTCGCGGCCGAAGCCAACACCATTTACGCGGTGATACAACAGCATTGTGCCACCTCGACGTGCCCCGCCTCCAAGAACCCCGCCTCGGCACCTCCACAGACCGGCTTTTGCTACTACCACGCCCGTTTCGGTCAGAAAGCCAGATGCTGCCGGCCACCGTGTAAATTCGTGCCATCGACACCGCGAAATCAGCAACATCGATTGCGTGACCGGAAGAGTAGCCCCGAGGTCGGTTTCGCCTCCACAATGACAGTTGGTGATTCCGGGAAATTGTTGTACATCACCGACTCCATTTCGGGCCGACGTTTCTTATGTGACATGGGCGCTCAGTGCAGCATACTCCCCGCTTCGGTCATCGATGTCCATTCTGGGCGGCGCGGTCCTACACTACAGGCCGCCAATGGCAGCGCCATCCATACGTACGGGAAATGATGTATCCGTTTGTGTCTCGGCAGCCAACTCTTCCACTGGGAGTTTATCACCACCACAATACCACTGGCAATCCTCGGTGCCGATTTTTTCTGCGCGCATGACCTACTGGTCGACGTTCATCATCGCCGCCTGATCCATGCCACCTCACGAGCCCCCATCCCCTGTTTTCAGGGCTACAGTGCGACCCACGCAGTTGCCAGCACCGAGTCGCCGCCCGATGAGTTCGCCCGCCTGCTCAAGGCATTTCCGGAGCTCACTTGACCCACTTTCTCTGCGGCGACCGCCAAACACGGTGTTGAACACCACATCGCGACGACCAGCCCCCCGGTTTATGCCCGGGCTCGGCGATTAGAGGCCAGTAAACTCGAGGCCGTGAAGGCGGAGTTCGCCACTATGGAGCGGTTGGGCATCGTTCGCCGCTCCGATAGCCCCTGGTCATCTCCACTACACATTGTGCCAAAGCCCGGCGGTAGGTGGCGGCCCTGTGGTGATTATTGGCGCCTCAACGAGGTCACGACTCCGGACCGGTACCCGATACCATATATTCAAGTCTTTTCCGCCCATTTGACCGGCACGTCGTGGTTCTCCAAGATCGACCTCGTCCGCGGGTACCACCAGGTGCCCGTCCACCCTCAGGACATCCAGAAAACGGCGGTCATTACCCCGTTTGGCCTCTTTGAATTTTTACGGATGCCTTTTGGACTTAAAAATGCGGCGCAGGCGTTCCAACGCCTCATGGATTCGGTGCTCTGGGATCTCAAATTCCTCTTCGTATACCTCGATGACATCCTCGTCGCCAGCACGTCAAAGGAGGAGCACCTACGTCACCTGCGCGTCCTTTTCCGCCGTCTCCAGGAGCATGGCCTCATCGTCAATCCAAACAAATGCCAATTTGGACTGAGGCAGATCGATTTTTTGGGCCACCACATCACCGCGGAAGGGGCACTGCCACTCAGGGCGAAAGTGGCAGCCGTCGCTGCGTTCCCGCGGTCGCAATCCGTCAAGGCGCTCCAAGAATTCCTTGGCATGGTAAACTTTTACCACCGCTTTGTCCCCTGGGCCGCCCAGCTCATGCGGCTGCTCTACGAGGCACTCCGAGGCAAACCGGGGAAAGAACCGGTGATCTGGTCGTCGGTAATGGACCGCGCTTTTGGGGACACGAAGGAGGCCCTCGCCAATGCGATGATGTTAGCGCACCCGCTGCCCGGCGCCACCATCGCGCTCATGACCGATGCGTCGGACTACGCCATCGGCGCCGTGCAAGAGCAATGGGTCGACGGAGCATGGCAACCGCTGGCGTTTTTTAGCCGCCAGTTACGTAGTAACGAATGTAGCTATAGCACATTTGACCGAGAGCTGTTGGCGTTGTTCCTGGCCATCCGCCACTTTCGTTTTTTACTGGAAGGGCGCCAATTTGTCGCTTTCGTCGATCACAAACCCCTGACGTTTGCCATGACCAAGACGACTGAGCCGTGGTCGGCCCGCCAGCAGCGGCAACTCACTTTCATCTCCGAGTTTACCACCGACATCCGGCATGTGGCCGGCAAGGACAACATGGTTGCTGACTGCCTCTCGCGTGCGGCCGTTCAGGCTGTCCAACTGGGCCTCGACTATTCACTAATGGCGGTCGACCAAGCGGATGACCCGGAGACGCATGTTTTCCGTTCCGATCCGTCCGGCCTGCGGCCAGTGGACGTACTTTTCCACTCCGACGGCACATCCTTGCTCTGCGATGTCTCTCTGGGAGACCCACGCCCGATCGTTCCATCATCCTGATGCAGGAAAGTCTTCGATATCATGCACAACCTCGCCCACCCGGGGGTGCGGGCTTCACAGAAGTTGTTAGCATCCAAGTTTATCTGGAGGGGAATGCAAAAAGATGTGCGCGACTGGGCCAACACCTGTGTCGTGTGCCAGAGAGCGAAGGTGCAGCGCCACGTTCAAGCCCCTGTCGCCGTTTTCGAGGTACCAGAGCGGCGTTTCGATCATATTCATATTGACCTCGTGGGCCCACTACCACCGTCACAAGGGTTCACGCATCTGCTAACGATTGTCGACCGTACCACCAGATGGCCGGAAGCCATTCCATTGACGTCCACCACCTCCGCGGATGTCGCCCGGGCTTTCCTTTCGTCTTGGGTTGCCCGTTTCGGCGTGCTGTCGGACATTTCCTCGGACCGCGGGCCGCAGTTCTCCTCTGCTTTGTGGAACGCCGTGGCTTCAGAATTAGGCGCCAAGCTCCATCGCACCACGGCTTACCACCCGCAGGCCAATGGGTTATGCGAACGCTTCCATCGTTCTCTGAAGACATCGCTGCGGGCTACCCTCCAAGGGACCGCGTGGATGGACAAGTTGCCGTGGGTAATGCTCGGGTTGCGCACGGCACCTAAGGAAGACCTGCAGGCGTCGGCCACCGAACTGGTCTATGGCCAACCGCTCAGGGTCCCCGGTGAGTTTCTCCCGTCGCCGACGCGCCCCTGGTCCGCCACTGCACAACTGGAGGCTCACCGAGCCGCGATGCGTGCTTTCCGGCCCATTCCAACTTCACAGCATGGACTGCCTGCGTCGCATATCCCGCCAACGCTCATGAGGGCTAAATACGTTTTTGTCCGGCATGATGCCCACCATCACCCCCTCATGCCTCCCTATACGGGCCCCTTCCGGGTGTTGAAGGCGGACGCCAAGAGTTTTCTGGTGGACGTCGGCGGGATGCCCGACTACATTTCCGTGGACCGCCTCAAGGCTGCACACCTGGACCTCGACCAGCCGGTCGAAACGGCGCAACTGCCGCGTCGTGGGCTGCTTCGCCTGGCCCATCGGCCCAGCTCCTCTGCTGCACCATCCATTCCTCTCCGGGAATATCGGAGTCATTCCGACAGGATTGTCCGACCTCCTCTGCGATTGACTTTGATGATTAAAGACACTTCTGGGGGGGCGCATGTGGTAAAACCACCAAGGAACTCCTGTACAAGTGAATAACTGTCTTTAAAGCAATGTTACAGCACCTAGGTCCGTTTGCTGAGAGTAAACAATCTTTCTGTAAAAACCCTGAAATAACGCGATGACGTCATCACGTTGGTCACGTGGTGCCCCGAGTGGCGGGAAACGTGACGACGTCATGACGTCAGAGGTGGGCGGTTCTAAGTTCAGTCCTCGTAGAACTAGCTACTGTACAGACCTGTTTGTGATTTCTCCTGCATATTTTGTTTTGTTCATCAGTTTAATTAAATTCGGTTAATTTACTGAACTGACTCGATCTCAGTGATTTAGATAGGAATCCGTATATTCCTACAACGCCACCTTTTACATTTACATTGGGGAAGATGCTGAGATGTATGTAACTGTGGTAATGGCGGCTCATTCTGTTTCAATGTTACATCAATTTACTTGAACAAAAAGCTCAAAAACCAACATAGAATGATGCAGCACAGAAGGAGGCCATTCGGCCCATCGTGCCTGTGCCGGCCCTTTGAAAGAGCTCTCCAATTAGTCCCAACTCCCCTGCCCTTTCCCCGTAGCCCTGCACATTTTCCCTTTTCAAGCATTTATCCGATTCCCTTTTGAAAGTCACTATTGAATCTGCTTCCACCGGCCTTTCAGGCAGCGCATTCCAGATCACAACAACTCGCTGGGTAAAAAAAACTCTCATCTCCCCCCTCTGGTTCTTTTGCTAATTACCTTAACCCTGTGTCCTCTGGTTACCGACCCTCCTGCAAACAATTTCTCCCTCTATGTTAAAGGCGCTATATAAATGCAGGTTATTGTTTGTCCAGCTCAGAACCAGACTGGTTACTGGATTTACCCAATGACCTTTTGTTAATTTTAAGTTTAGCTTCATTAATAGGCTAGAAATTCGGCTCCTTTGCGTCTGCCATTAGCGCCTCCGGGGGTGCTAGTGGGGCGCAAAGGGCTTATCGCCCCGGGGGAAACGATGAAAAAAGCGTCTCCAGAGAAATTCGGGGGGGCATTTCTGAGGCGCTACCCGACAGCGGCGCGCCCTCGCCGGTAGCATCCCGGGTCACCGTGCCTCCAGCGATGATGTCATCGGCCTATGCTGCGACCCCTTAGCACCCTGCGGCCGCCGCACCACACCGCCCTGGTGGCCTAGTTGGGGCATCGGAGGCCCTGCAGAGTGCGCAGCGACCCTCCCCTTTAACTGAAAGGGAGGGGCGTTGAAATGTGGCAGCGCTCTGGCGCCCCGACATCGCCTCGGTTATGCCCCACCAGGAAGTGGAGCGCCCAATATGGTGCTCCGCTTCCTGTGTGGGACGGTAAGCCAAATTTAGCAGCTGGGGCGGTACTTCTGTGCCGGGCGCTAAATGTCCAGCGTGGTGCGGCGGCCGCAGGGTGCTAAGGGGTCGCGGCATACGCCGATGGCTTCACCGCTGGAGGTGCGGCGGCCTGGGGCGCTACTGGCGAGGGCGCGACGCTATCGGGTAGCATAACCAAATTTCGCGCCCAAATTTGACTTTGCTCTAAATGCTGTTTTAAATTCTGTTGACATTTTGCCCTCATTTCTTCAATGGTTACATTCTATTTCTGTTTTATCGACAGCAAAGAGTCAGGACCAAGGATCAGGACAAGAAACGATCAAAAAGGAAGCAGGAGAAAGATCAGGCCCCAGACTGAGAGCAGAGACGAGGCAGAGAAAGGAAACAGAGTCCGGATCGGGAGCGGGGATGGGGTAGCAAGCTTCCCCCCCCCGCCACGATGGTCAGGGTGCTACTGCCCTGTTTCCACCCAGCAGAGTCAGTGAAAATCTCCCCCCATTGCGTTTTAAATGGTCTAATGTTCCAGCCTTTATAAAACAAGGCATCCTCTGACGTACTGTGAGCTGCATATATTCACAAACCATACTGCTAGCACATGTTTTGTCCAGCATAGCTGACTATGTGCAGATTTATATCACACCTCCAAAAACAAACTATTACAAAAGAGAAAGCCAATGTACAGAACAACATATTGACACAGGAGTCAGAACATCTGTATCCAGTGACTGACCTTGGCAACAAGAAAGAAATAATTTGCATTTATATAGCTCCGTTCACAACCTCAGGACATCCCAAAGTGCTTCACAGCCAATGAAGTGTTGTCACTGTTGTAATGCAGGAGCCATCTTGCACACAGCTAGATTCCACAAACAGCAATGTGATAATGGCCAGCTCACCTGTTTTAGTGATACTGGTTGAGGGATAAATATTGGCCAAGACACCAGGGAGAAACCCCCCCTTGCTCTTTTGTGAAATAATGCCATGGGATCTTTTACATCCACCTCAGAGGGCAGACAGGTTTAATGCCTCACTTGAAAGATAGCACTGCCCTCAGCACTGCACTGGGAGTGTCAGCCTGGATTTTGTGCTCACATCTCAGGAGTGGGACTTGAACCCACAACCTTCTGACTCAGAGGCAAGCGTGCTACTCACTTTTTTAAAAAATACTTTATTGAACATTAAGAACATTTACAACATCGTGATCATTACATTGTATGATACAAATCAATTCCACCGCCCTGCACAGCCATTCCGCCACCACATTTTAACATCAAAACCTGAAGTTTAATTTGTCACCTGTAACATATATTAATCGATTGTACTTTAAAAATTGGTTGTAAAATACTGTCCTTAAATTCCTTTCTGAATAAAACATCCACAGAGCCTTATAATGATCTTTTAGCTTATATTTAAAATACTCTTTTAGATTGATTCTCCTCCCCTTAAAAAACAGAGCATTCCTTCTTTGCACAATCACGAATCTAGCCAAACTGAACATTAAATTAATTGCCGCTCCGCTAGACTCTGGCAGACTCTCCTGCAATCCCCATCTCAAAATTGAGTCCCACGGAATTCCCATTCTCGCCGCTCGGTCCCCACCCAGCAAAAAAGCTTCACACAACTGTCGAACATCGCACTTAAAGTCATTTAACTGCGGACATAACACCAGTAAATGGGACAGAGTCTCATCCTGTGTCCCACACATTGGGCAAGTTGCCGCCTCCACTCATCCAATCTTGCACAAGACCGTCATGGTAAAAATCCGGTTATGAGCCAATTTGAAATCCAGTTCAATCCATTCTGGGCATTTAAAATTCACCCACACTCCCTTCCAAATCCTGTTGAAGTCCAGCTGTGGGTATATACTCTGCCAAAACCCCTGACCAGCAGGTGTCTTGAATCTCCATTCTCTGAATACCTCATAGAAATCTCGAGTATTACAGTTGTCAAATTGGACTAACTCTCCCCCTTTCTCCAGTACAAAGCTTGGAAAAGCAGGACGCATTTTACTTCCTTTGGAGATTTCCGCATTTATTTCTTCCATCCAATCCTGTGGCATTGCCCTCACAATCTTCTCATACATGATTCCTATTGCTTTTCCTTCTACCTCCTGATCCTCCTCCCACACCATGTCCCTCACTATCGCTTCCGGCAACCAACCTGGAATCACCTCGTATAATACATCTTTCACCGATATAATCCCAGCTTTTATAAAAGCTTGATTAAATAAAACCTCTCCTTCGATGTTGACCCACCTGTTCAAAAATAAGGGCTGTTCTAAAAATTCCTCAGCCCCCTTGGGCATAAACTGCACACTTTTTAAAAATTGAGCCCAAGTCTCTACAACCCCCTTATAAAACCTAGGGAGAAGCTTAATCGATTTCAAAAACATATTATTGTATTCCATATACAATATCCCTTGCCCTCCTATCCCACTTTGTTTTAAAAAATGCTCAAAACAACTCTTCCAAAAACTTGAATTTGACTTCTGAAGAAATCTCTTCACCCATTTGATTCTAAAGGATTTTTTCTTCAAATCAATATCTGGGAAGTTGAGTCCTCCCTGATTTCTCCGTCCAATGATGGTATTGTAAGCCACCAAGGCTGGTTTCCCTTCCCATAAAAACCTCACACAAGCCTCTCGGATGGACTTTTCTGCCCACTCAGGAATATCCTCCACCGTCAATAAGTACCATAGCTTAGATAGCAGGAGAGCAGACACCACTGTCGCTCTTCCTTGCACTTTCAACCACCTTCTTTCCCATCTTCCCAAAATCTTTTTAATTTTCATAACCTTCGGTTCCCAATTTAATCGATCCACTTCTTCCCTGTCTTTCTTGCACCCCATATGCACCCCCAGAACTTCCAAAACCTCCACCACCTTAAAGGGACATTCCCCCAACCATTCCCCCCTACCCCTCCCTGCAACGAGGCATTGGGACTTACTATAATTCACTCTGGCACCTGAAGCTCTACAATATTCCTCCACTACCTCCATAGCTTTCCTCACTGACTCCCCATTTCTCAATGTTAAGGTTGTGTCATCTGCATATTGGTGTATCACCGACACCAGCCCGGAACTGGGTACCACAATCCCAACTACACCTTGTTTCTTTCGCATCATGTAACCTAATGGTTCTGCTACCAACGTGTACAGCAGTGGGGACAGGGGACAACCCTGTCTCACTGATCTGTATCGGAAAATACTTAGATAAAAAACCATTACATTTAACACAGCTAAATATGTTTAAATAAAAAATCCTTATCCACTGAATGAAATTTTCCTTGAAACCAAATGCTTCCAAAACCTTCAATAAAAACTCATGAGAGACCCTATCAAAGGCTTTCTCTTGATCTATCTTTAATACATAAGCCTCCCTCCCACTCTCTTCCATGAGTTCTATCGCATCTCGGATTGAGACCACAGAGTCTGCGATATCCCGGCCTATGACTCCATAGGACTGAGAGGGCCAAACTATCTCCGGTAACACCTCCTTCAAATGATTTGCCATAACCCTCGCCAAGATCTTATAATCCACATTTAATAGTGTGATGGGCCTCCAATTCTTCAGATCCCATCTATCCCCTTTATTTTTATAAGCTAAGCTTATGATACCTCTCCTCATAGATGGGGCCAGGCTTCCCTCAATTTTAATTTCCTTAAAAACTTCTAAGAGCAATGGACCTAAAATCTCAAAAAATTCCTTATAAAATTCTGCACTTAGTCCATCGGACCCTGGGCTTTCCCCCCCCTTCATTCCACTTATTGCTACTTTTATTTCCGCTAATCCTACTTCTTTATCACACATGCTTCTCTCATCCTCCTTTAAACCCTTTTATAAAAGCTTGATTAAATAAAACCTCTCCTTCGATGTTGACCCACCTGTTCAAAAATAAGGGCTGTTCTAAAAATTCCTCAGCCCCCTTGGGCATAAACTGCACACTTTTTAAAAATTGAGCCCAAGTCTCTACAACCCCCTTATAAAACCTAGGGAGAAGCTTAATCGATTTCAAAAACATATTATTGTATTCCATATACAATATCCCTTGCCCTCCTATCCCACTTTGTTTTAAAAAATGCTCAAAACAACTCTTCCAAAAACTTGAATTTGACTTCTGAAGAAATCTCTTCACCCATTTGATTCTAAAGGATTTTTTCTTCAAATCAATATCTGGGAAGTTGAGTCCTCCCTGATTTCTCCGTCCAATGATGGTATTGTAAGCCACCAAGGCTGGTTTCCCTTCCCATAAAAACCTCACACAAGCCTCTCGGATGGACTTTTCTGCCCACTCAGGAATATCCTCCACCGTCAATAAGTACCATAGCTTAGATAGCAGGAGAGCAGACACCACTGTCGCTCTTCCTTGCACTTTCAACCACCTTCTTTCCCATCTTCCCAAAATCTTTTTAATTTTCATAACCTTCGGTTCCCAATTTAATCGATCCACTTCTTCCCTGTCTTTCTTGCACCCCATATGCACCCCCAGAACTTCCAAAACCTCCACCACCTTAAAGGGACATTCCCCCAACCATTCCCCCCTACCCCTCCCTGCAACGAGGCATTGGGACTTACTATAATTCACTCTGGCACCTGAAGCTCTACAATATTCCTCCACTACCTCCATAGCTTTCCTCACTGACTCCCCATTTCTCAATGTTAAGGTTGTGTCATCTGCATATTGGTGTATCACCGACACCAGCCCGGAACTGGGTACCACAATCCCAACTACACCTTGTTTCTTTCGCATCATGTAACCTAATGGTTCTGCTACCAACGTGTACAGCAGTGGGGACAGGGGACAACCCTGTCTCACTGATCTGTATCGGAAAATACTTAGATAAAAAACCATTACATTTAACACAGCTAAATATGTTTAAATAAAAAATCCTTATCCACTGAATGAAATTTTCCTTGAAACCAAATGCTTCCAAAACCTTCAATAAAAACTCATGAGAGACCCTATCAAAGGCTTTCTCTTGATCTATCTTTAATACATAAGCCTCCCTCCCACTCTCTTCCATGAGTTCTATCGCATCTCGGATTGAGACCACAGAGTCTGCGATATCCCGGCCTATGACTCCATAGGACTGAGAGGGCCAAACTATCTCCGGTAACACCTCCTTCAAATGATTTGCCATAACCCTCGCCAAGATCTTATAATCCACATTTAATAGTGTGATGGGCCTCCAATTCTTCAGATCCCATCTATCCCCTTTATTTTTATAAGCTAAGCTTATGATACCTCTCCTCATAGATGGGGCCAGGCTTCCCTCAATTTTAATTTCCTTAAAAACTTCTAAGAGCAATGGACCTAAAATCTCAAAAAATTCCTTATAAAATTCTGCACTTAGTCCATCGGACCCTGGGCTTTCCCCCCCCTTCATTCCACTTATTGCTACTTTTATTTCCGCTAATCCTACTTCTTTATCACACATGCTTCTCTCATCCTCCTTTAAACCCTTTTCAATAAAAGCAGTAACCTTCTCCATCTCCAAATTGGAAATGTCTTCTTTTGTATATAGCTCTTGATAAAAGCTGCTAGCCGCCTCCAAAGTCTCTTCACTTTCATGAATGATCTTCTCCCCAACCTTCAACTCCTCAATTAACGATAATCTCTGTCACAGCTTCTCTTGCTCTAGAAAATATCTAGTGCATCTTTCGCCCTCCAATGCATCTCTAGCCTTTGCACGGAGAATGGCCCCCTTGCATTTTTCAGCTTGCAATAATTCCCACTCTTCCTTTAGCACCCGGAACTTAGTCTCAGCTCCCTTATCCCCCTCCGTCAACTGCTTTACAGACATCCGTAAACCTTTTGTTTATATTCTCTTCTCGATGCCGGTTAGCTGCCGCCCTCTTTTTCCCATAACGTACCGAAAAAACTTTTACCTCATATTTGAAATTGTCCCACCAAACTCTTCTTTCTTTCAAGAACAAAAGTTCCTTCTGAGCATTCTTTATTATATTTATAATCCCTTCTTTACAAGCACTTTCCTTCAGGTATTGATTGTTTAAAATCCACACCCCTGAACCGATCTTAACTCTGCTGTTCCTAATTCTAAGAACCAAAGCCGAGTGATCACTAAAAAATACTTTTTTATAATAAATCTCCATCACCTCCGAACTTAACCCTTCCCGCATTAACACAAAATCTATTCGGCTCTGTTTTAAAGCATCACCCACCCAACCTGCTCTGGAGAACTCCCTTTTTATGGGGTTCCGGTCCCTCCATAAGTCTCTCAAATTTAAATTTGCCATCATTTTTATAATCATCCCTCTGGAGTTATCCTCTTTAAAGGTCATCTGGGCTGAAATGTCCATCCAAGATAAAAATACATTAAAATCCCCCACTATACAAGGATTTTCCACCTCTACCACTTCAGTGAATAACCCCCGAAAAAACTCGCGACGCTTGCAATGGTCGTTCGGTGCATAGATATTAAAAAGATCACAATTAAATCCCTCCAATTTTACCCTTAGCCGTAAAAATCTCCCCTCAGTGTCCTTGTCCACCAAGGCAACATTCTCTTCTATGGACGGACTCACCAAAACAGCCACCCCTCTACGGTTATTGTTTGCACAACTTGCAAACACCTCTCCCTTCCAAACCTTCTGAACTCTTTCTAGAATATCCTCATCCCAAACGGTTTCTTGCAGACACAACAAGTCCGTGCCTTTAAAACCCTGCAACAACTGCTGCAATTTCTTCTCACCCCTCAGTCCGTTCACATTGATCGAGACCAATGTAATCATGGCTCCAAAGAAGGGAAGTATGCCCAATAATCTCCCCATCATTTAATCTCTGGCTCTTCCCTCCTCTCATGCTTCTTCTCAACTTTTCAGCCAGCTGTTGCTTTTTCCCTTCCTGTTTGACCCCTCCCTGCTGTTTCAGCCTCTTCCTTGCCTTAACTTTGGGCCCAGGAGCTGCCCTTTCTCCCTCCTTCTGCCCCTCACTAACCTTTCCCTTTCCACATGATGCCACCCCATCCCCGACTTCCATGTCTCTGTCCCCCTCTAATTCCTCACACTCAAGCTCTTCTGCAACCCCCTGTGCCTGCTCCCCGTCAGATACATAATCCTGCTCCCCGTCAGATACTTCATCTCCCATCGAGAGTCTTCCTGCTATCGCAGTTTCTCCCACTGTGCCGCCCCCTTCGACCACGTCTCTACCTCTGACCCTTGCACCTTGTTCCCTCACTCCATGGGACAATGGCACACCTAAATTGTTCCCTTCTGACGTCTCTATCTCGCCGATCCCATTCTGCTGTCCCTTTAAGGCTCCTGCCTCTTGCACCCTCTCCCCGCCCTGCCCCCTCCCGCTCACCAAAATATCCGACTCACCGCCTTTCCCCGGAGAACTCACTTCCACCACACACCCCGCTCCTGCCTCCTCTCCCCCCGCAGACACCAGACTCCCCAGGGGGAGCCGAACTGCACTAAGGCTCGAGTCTGCACTCGACCCTTGCTGCCCGCTGCTGTCTTTGTTCCCCTCCATAGCACTCGCCGTGTTTTCTGCCATCTCCATCTCGATTTCCACTCCGCCAACCTCTGCCTCTTCCTGTGCTCCTTTTTCCTTCATTTTACCAGCTGTGTCCTCCGACTGCACCACACCTCCGGCCGTTCCACGCTCCTCTCCTGCTCCTTCTCCCATCTCCTCATCACTCATTTCGCTCCCTTCTGCCACACACTCACAGCGGGCGGGGTCTTTATGACACACCCCACAGCTCTCCGCCTTGCAGCTCCACACGATATGTCCCGACTCACCGCAATTGTAACAATACAAATCAGGACAGTTTCTCACGAGATGGTCATGTCCCAGACAATAGTAACACACCTTTACTTGGTTATCGTGCAGCACACGAAAGTATTGTACTCCTTCCAGTATCTCGAACTTCATACTGTAAGGCAAAGACCTCACCCACTCTGGGAACCGCACCTTTACATACTGGGTTCCGTCTGCTACCCGTGTTCCTGGATAGTACCTCCTCTTTATTTCGGAACAGATTTTAATGTCCCACGACTCCAACTTTTTGCTCAGCACTTCGTCCTCGATGTACACAGGCAAGTTCAAAAATGAAACCACCACCTCCTCTGAATATAGCAGAGTCACCTCCAAAAATGTCTCCCCAACTTTCAGACTGAGCAGCAGTTTTTCCACCTCCTCACGGCCACTGACCATCACCTCAAATCCCACATTTGGTTTTGGTCGGCAGGCAAAACAGCTTCCCTCACCACAGTCCTCATGAACCGCCTGGATTATATCCCAGGCTCGAATCTTCTTATCTTCACATTGCACCACCACCGTATTTTCTTTACCAAACCTCCTGAGGTCCCGGCCCAAATCTTTGGGCCTTTTTTTCCCCTTCCCACCACAGTTTCTTCCCTAATAAAATTCCTCTCGGGAATATTGTCCTCTGAGGGGCCCGGCACTCCGGACCCCTCAGCAGCCATCTGGCTGTTTTTTGTGGGCCAAAAAGGCCCTAAAACCTGAAAACAACACCCCAAAACCCTCCACCAACTTTTTACAAAACTTCCTCCAACACCCAGCTGCAATTAGGCAACCAGTCACACCTGGCTCACTCCTAGCCCCTCCCACCTAGAGAGTGCTGCCCACTGAGCCACGGTTGACGCTTGTTAGGTTTGAGCATGTCGCACACGGTAAGTCTACGTTGTAGGAATTGTCAGATTCCTAATCAAAAGACTGAGATCGAGTCAGTCTGTTAACCAAACGAAGTTTAATACTGTTTTGCAGAAGTAACAATCAAACGCAGGAGACCTAACAAACAGGTCTATGCTCAATGCTGGCTCCACGAGGACTGAGAGAGAGAGCTCCTCCCTCTGACGTCATGATGTCATCACGTTTCCCGCCGTTGGGAACGTCACGTGACCCATGTGGTGACGTCATCGCGTTTGGTCTTAACCCTTTAGAGACCGCACTATTTACATGTAGTAAAACGAATACAGGTACAGATTCATTCCGTTACAGATAATTATGTACATCAATATAAGAGTCCCTTGGTGGCTCTGCCACATGCGCCCCCCCAGAATTGTCTTTAACAGTGAAAGTCAATCGAAGAGGAGGTCGGACAAGCTGGTTCGAACGACTCCTATATTCCCGGAGAGGAATTTGTTGAGCGGTAGATGGACTGACAGGCGGAATGATCCGTTCGGATGTAATAGCAGTGGGTGGTCGACCACGGCATGGTGGCTGTGCAGTTTTGACTGGCCGGTCGAGGTCCAGGAATTATGTGTTCCATCGCTCTATGAAAGATTTCAGATGCAGATATTATCCCAAAAGGCATTCTGAGGAAACAATACCTGCCAAATGGTGTGTTGAAGGTGCAGTATTTGGTGCTCTCTTCATCCAGTTTTAGTTGCCAAAATCCTTGTGAGGCATCGAGCTTTGTAAAGTATCTGGCACTTGACATTTCACTGGTGATTTCTTCTCGCTTGGGAATCTGGTAGTGTTCACGTTTTATGTTTGCATTTAAGTCCTTTGGATCCATGCATATTCTTAGATCATTGTTCTTTTTCTTTACACATACCATGGAGTTAACCCAATCTGTTGGCTCTTCGACTTTCCTGATGACTCCTAGTGTGGTCATTCTGTCCAGTTCTTTCTTGAGCCGGTCACGCAGGGGTGCTGGAACTCTTCGTGGAGCATGTACCACAGGCTGAGCATCCTCCTTTAGCTGGATCTTATAAGTGAATGGGAGAACTCCAAATCCTTTGAACACATCCTGGAAATTACTCACTACAGAATCCACTGAGTCATCTGGTCTGCTTATGGCACAGTTTATATGGTAGTCTCTCTTGACCAGTTCTATGTCTTCACAAGCTTTGTCACCCAGTAGTGAATCAAGTCCTTCAGCCACAACAGAAAACATGAGATGATAGATGATGCACTTTGTCTTTGACTGTCACTTTAAGTCTGCATACACCTAAGCTATCTATTTTCTGTCCATTATAGTCCTTCAGTAGTACTGACTTTTTCTGTATTTTGGGCTTTTCTTTCATATTTTTAATGTCACTCATACTGATTAAGTTTGCTTTTGCCCCAGTGTCTAGTTTCAATGTAACTAATGCTCCATTTACCTGCAGTGGGATCATCCATTTGTCCTCTTTTACTGCATTAACATTATGTTCAGCATTGTTTATTCCAGAGGGCTGCACATTTTCTGTATCCTTTTCTATATTGTCACATGACACCATTCCTACAAAAAATGTCTCACTTAAATCAGTGTCCTCAATCATATTGACTTGTTGCCCTTTCTTTGTTGTTACTTTTGAAAAGCATTGTTTGGCAAAGTGATTCTTTCCATGACATTTTGTGCACATGTTTCCAAACGCTGGGCATTGTCTTAACTGGTGTTTGTAACCACAGCATTTACAATTAAAATTTCCTTCCTCCGATTGCTTTTCATTTCTGTTCTGCCCATGTTTCTTCCCTTTGTAGGACACAGCACCGACAGCAGCACTTACTACAATCGCATCATTATTGATTTCACTGAAAGTCTTCGCATGTTTTCGAGCTAGCTCACTGGCTTGGCATATTTTCACAGCATTTTCCAATGTCAGTTCGGTTTCTCTCAACAGATGTTCCCTGATCTTTTTATCCTCAATACCAAACACAATTTGGTCACGAATCATGGATGCTTTCAGCTCAGAGAAATTACATGTCTGTGCTTTCAGTTTCAGATCAGTCACAAAGCTATCAAAAGTCTCATTTTGCCGCTGTGTCCTTGAACAGAACACATACCTCTCATAGGTTTCATTCTTTTTGGGAGAACAATGTGTATCAAATTTCTTTAGCACATCATCTAAATTTTCTCTGTTCTCCTCTGGATTAACTACAAATGGCAGCAATGTAGAGTTCGAATTGTTGTTTGAAAGTCTGCCAATTGTAGTCGACATTTCCCATGAGATTCAAAAACTCCGGTGGCCTCAAATTCTCCATGTCGCTTTCACAATTTTCAGCAGATTTTCACCAATGCTGGTACCATGTTATGTTCATTAATAACTAGACATTCTTATTATGAACAGTTAGCTTCTAGCTAGTCTTTTATTCAGTACACGTTCTCTAGGTACAGCATCTGTAGAGATTCAGCATGTGTGCGTCTGTGTGCAGGCCGCTATCTTGACTACTGCCTCCTGGGTAGCCTAGTGCATCATGGGTAGTGTAGTCTTAAACACATACAACTAAATATACAGCTCAAAACAGCTCTACGGCTCCATCTAGTGTACCACTCCAGAATGACATGTTATTGATCATTACAGGGTTTGCCCCCGATGTCGACCAAAAAACTCTTGTCGTCTGCCTCCCGCACCCAGAAGGGGCCCGTATAAGGAGGCTGGAGTGGACCGCGATGGGCATCATGGCGAATGAAAACAAACTCAGCCTGCCTTAACTCCGTTGGAATATGAGAGGAAGGAAGGCCGTGGTGCGACGTCGGAATCGGCTTAAAGGAGTCGGCCGTTTCTCGGTGGGTGCTGAGTTGATCAGCCACGGACCACGGCTTAGTTGGCGATGGCAAGAAATCGCCCGGCACCCGGAGCGATAGGCCGTACACCAGTTCCACGGAAGATGACTGCAGGTCTTCTTTAGGCGCCGTGCGCAAACCAAGCAGAACCTACGGGAGCCGATCTACCCATGCCGTGCCCTGAAGGGTGGCCCTTAGCGACGCTTTTAGCGACTGATGGAAACGCTCACACAACCCGTTCGCCTGCGGGTGGTAGGCCGTGGTGCGATGGAGCTTGGTGCCCAAACCTGAGGCTACGGCATTCCAAAGTTCAGACGAAAACTGTGGACCGCGGTCGGACAAAATATCTGACGGGACACCGAAACGTGCGACCCACGAGGAGATAAAAGCCCTGGCGACATCAGCGGAGGTAGTAGACACCAAAGGAACCACCTCTGGCCATCTTGTAGTGTGGTTGACCATGGTCAGGAGGTGTGTGAACCCTTGTGATGGCGGAAGCAGCTCAACGAGGTCGACGTGGACATGGTCGAAACGGCGTTCTGGCACTTCGAAAGTGGCCAAGGGGGCTTTTACATGTCGTTGAACCTTAGATTTTTGACACACGACGCAGGTGTTAGCCCAGACGCGAACATCTTTACGCATCCCTCTCCAGATGAATTTAGATGCCAGTAATCTTTGAGATGCCTTCACGCCAGGATGCAAAAGTCCGTGTACGGCATCGAAAACTTTGCGACGCCAGGAGGCCAGGAGGTCGGAACGATCGGGCGGGGATCCCCCAAGGAGACGTCACAGAGCACGGAGGTGCCTGCTGAGTGGAACTGCACATCTGCTGGCTGGAGGCAGGAGGATTCGGAACGGAACGCCTGTGTTTCCGGATCGGTGGCTTGGTCGGCAGCCAGTTGGGAATAGTCGATCCCCAGCTGAATGGCTTGGACGGTCGCACGCGAAAGACAATCAGCCACCACGTTGTCCTTTCCGGCCACGTGCTGGATGTCGGTAGTAAACTCCAAAATAAAGGAAAGTTGTCGCTGCTGTCGAGCCGACCACGGTTCGGCGGTCTTGGCCATGGCAAACGTCAATGGCTTGTGATCCACGAACGCGGTGAAGTGGCGCCCCTCTAATAAAAATCGAAAATGGCAGATAGCCAGAAACAGCGCCAACAACTCCCTGTCAAACGTGCTTTATTTGCGCTCATTACGTCGTAGTTGCCGACTAAAAAACGGCAGTGGCTGCCACGTGCTGCCGACCCACTGTTCTTGCACGGCGCCTATGGCGTAGTCCGAAGCGTCGGTCGTGAGAGCGATAGTGGCACACGGCAGTGGGTGTGCCAAAATAGTTGCGTTTGCAAGAGCGGTCTTTGTGTCGCTGAAGGCGCAGTCCATCTCGGGCGTCCAAACCATGGGCCCTTTACCCGGCTTGCCTCTAAGAGCCTTGTATAGTGGTTGCATAAGTTGAGCAGCCCTGGGAACGAAACGGTGGTAAAAATTTACCATACCCAGGAACTCCTGGAGGGCCTTGATGGACTGCGGCCGTGGGAACGCTGTAATCGCCTCTACCTTCGACTGAAGTGGCATTGCACCCTCTGAAGCGATGCGGTGGCCCAAGAAGTCGATATGTGGTAGGCCGAACTGACATTTGGCCGGGTTGATTATCAAACCATGTTGATGGAGGCGGCGAAAGTGGGTGCGCAACTGGCAGATGTGTTCCTCTTTGGTGGAGCTGGTGATCAGAATATCGTCAAGGTAGACGAATAAAAAGGGAAGGTCCCGGAGCACCGAATCCATCAGACGCTGAAACGCCTGCGCCGCATTCTTAAGCCCAAACGGCATCCGGAGGAACTCGAAGAGGCCAAAAGGAGTAATGACCGCCGTCTTTTGGATGTCTTGGGGATGTACCGGCACTTGATGGTATCCCCGTACGAGGTCGACCTTCGAGAATATTGACTTTCCCGCCAAATGCGCGGAGAATTCCTGTATATGGGGTATTGGGTACCGATCGGGAGTTGTAACGTCATTAAGGCATCGGTAGTCACTGCATGGCCGGCATCCGCCACCGGGTTTCGGGACGATATGGAGTGCGAAGGACCAGGGACTATTCGATCGGTGAATTATCCCCAACCGCTCCATTGCGGCGAATTCTGCCTTAGCGGCTGCGAGTTTCGTGGGTTCCAGGCGCCGAGCTCGTGCGTAAACCGGAGAGCCGGTCGTTGCGATGTGGTGCTCCACGCCGTGTTTGGTGGTGGATGAGGAGAAAGTAGGCTTGGTTAGCTCCGGAAATTCCCCGAGCAGGCGAGTGAATTCATTAGGCGCGGGCGTAGCACAGGAGCCCGTGTGTGACACAACTGTGCTGCGGAAACAAGGGATGGAGTTGAAAGTGGCCGCGTTAATCAGATGGCGATTTCTCACGTCCACTGTTGGTGTTGTGTATGTATCTTTAAGGGAATAACTGGTCTTAGACTGCAGTACCGGCAGTGACCACCCCTGTATAAAAGGCCCTAGCAGGCTTCTGTAGTTTCAGTTTCAAGCTGCCTCTTGTTCAGTAAAGTACCTGTTAAACTGTTCTCCCGAAGTCCGTGTATTATTGAGGCGCGGACTTTACAGTGGTGACGAGTAAGTTCGAACTCACCTGCAGTGTGGCATCATCTCACGGGGATCTCGCCTGAAAGGAAGGTCCTGGAAGGTCGTAGTCTGAGCAACGGGCGTCGACCGAGGGCAACCGCCCGAAGAATCCATCGGTGTTTGGAGAATTGCGGGAGAGACTGTGGTTCCAGCGAATCGTGCTGGTAGCAGGTAGTGCGCTGACCCTTCCGGACTGTGGCGGGCTCAAGCTCGATCGAGCGGCTCTACAAATCGGGCCGCGCAGCGTCGCCGGGAAAAGAAAACAAGAGAGAGAGGGTGGAGCGCATAGGGTGCGGTCGGTGCTTGAGAACAGGACAGCGGAGAGAAACTAAACGGGGGAGAAAGAAAGCGAGACGCGCCGAAGCTGCGGGTCGCTGCCATTACCCCGTAGAACGCTAGGAGCAGCGTGGCAGTAAGGGGAAGAAGCAAAAGCGCGGGAGGCGCCATTTTATCCCGTTGGGGAAGAAGCAAAAGCGCGGGAGGCGCCATTTTATTCCATTGGGGGAGAAGCAAAAGCGCGGGAGGCGCCATTTTAAATAGCCCAAGATGCAGAAAAGTGGCAGTATCACTGCTTTCGACAACGAGGTAGAAGACTGGACCACGTATGTGGAAAGAATTGAAGTGTACTGCAAGGCAAATGAGGTGGCTGATGGAAAGAGGGCGTCGGTATTATTAAATCTGATGGGTGCGAGTACGTACGTCCTATTGCGGAATTTAATTACCCCAGCTAAACCAATGGAGAAAAGTTTTGAGGAGATTGTTCATATCTTACAGGAACATCTAAGCCCTACACCACTGCTGATAGCAGAAAGATTCAAGTTCCATAAAAGAAACCAGCACAAAGATGAGTGCAATGCTGACTATCTTACGGAACTACGCAAGTTATCGAAGCACTGCCAGTTCGGAGCAGGACTGGCAGACACCTTACGGGATAAGTTTGTCTGCGGGCTCCAGAGTGAAGGAACCCAGAAACGACTACTTTCAAAAAAGGACCTGACGCTAGAACAGGCTTTCAGCGTGGCAGTATCCTATGAAGCAGCAGCATGGGGAGCTGCGGAAATACAACAGAAACCACAAGAATACAGCGCTAACAAAATGGCGTATGGAGCCGAAAAGTGCTATCGCTGTGGCAGAACAACCCATGAGCAGAAGGACTGCTGGTTTAAAGACAAAATATGCAGGCAATGCGGGAAAATGGGACATATAGCAAGAGTCTGCAGGTCGGGAAAGAAGACCAACACGACAAGAACTACTAAGGAACAGTACAGGAAAGTAAAGAAACTGACAGATAGTAGTTCAGAAGATCAGGAGAGTGATAAGGACTCCGGGAGCAGGCGACTAAGTTGTTTAAAGTTACACAACGTGATCGCAAAAGAAGATCACTGAACTATTTGGGTCACCCTCATGATAGCAAGGTCCCCAGTGAAGATGGAATTGGATACAGGATCAGCCCTAACTGTCATGAATCGACGAGACTATGAGCGGCTATTCTCACACATACCCTTAAAGGACACGTCCATTGTATTGAAGACATACACGGGGCAAAAGGTCTACCCCAGAGGAAAAATAAGGGTGCCAGTTGAATATAACGGAAAGGAAACACAGAAACTATACATGTATATACTGCGAGATGGAGGACCACCATTATTGGGACATGAATGGATCCGAAGACTACAATTGGATTGGCATTCCATTCTGGCTCTAACTGTGACTGACAAAAAAGATGATGACGTCGCACCTGGACGTCTGTCACAAATTCTATCTGACGCGGAAGAGGTGTTCCAACAAGGACTTGGGACTCTAAAAGGAGTAAAGGCAACCATAAAGATTGAGGATAACGCAACCCCAAAATTTTTCAAGCCCAGACCAGTGCCATACGCGATACGCCCAGCTGTGGAAGCTGAACTGGAGAGTCTGGAGTGTTCGGGGGTGCTGTCTAAGGTGGACTGGAGCGAGTGGGCCACACCCATCGTTCCTGTAGTGAAGAAAGCATTGAGCAGCATGCCTGGGGAGCCAAGGAAGGTTCGCATCTGTGGGGACTTCAAGGTGACTGTGAACCCAGTCCTGCACACAGTACAGTATCCGCTTCCGCAGATAGAAGATATTTTCGCCTCACTATCTGGAGGGAAACGTTTTACAAAGATTGACCTGGCTCAAGCGTATCTACAAATGGAGGTGGAAGAAGCATCTCGGAAATACCTCACGATAAACACTCACAAAGGCCTTTACCAGTACAATCGACTGGTATTTGAGGTAGCATCGGTCCTGGCTATATGGCAGAGGGCAATGGAACAAGTCCTGCAAGGGATCCCGGGGACCCAGTGTTATTTGGACGACATCCTGGTTACGGGCGAAAATGACAATGAACACCTTGCCAACCTGGAACAGGTGCTCACGAGATTGCAGGAATATGGGCTACGAGCCAACCGTCCCAAATGCGAGTTCTTCAGGAGACAAATCTCGTATTGTGGCCACATGATTGATGAGGAAGGGTTGCATAAGTCGCCGGACAAGATTGAGGCTGTAGTCAAGGCTCCAGCACCAGAAAATGTGTCGCAACTGAGGTCGTTCCTCGGGTTGGTGAACTACTACCATAAGTTCTTGCTGAATTTATCTACAATTCTGCACCCACTGAACGCCCTCCTTCAAACTGGTGTAACATGGAAATGGAGTGATGAGTGCAAGCGTGCCTTTCAGGAATGTAAATGCCAAATCACTTCAAAAGAAGTATTGGCCCACTACAACCCAACACTACCAATTCGGTTGGCATGTGATGCGTCACCTTACGGCATTGGAGCGGTGCTGTCACACAAATTCCGTGACGGTTCAGAGAGGCCAATAGCCTTTGCATCGCGCTCGCTAACCTCAGCCGAGCGTAACTACGCCCAGATTGACAGGGAGGCCCTCAGCCTGGTGTGGGGGGTGAAGAAGTTCAATCACTATCTGCAGGGGCAGAAATTCAACCCCTGGTCTCAATTTTTAACCCAAAGAAGGGCGTTCCGGTGATGACGGCGCAACGGCTGCAAAGATGGTCACTTTTTCTAGGGGCACATCAGTATGACATAGAGTACAAAGGTACGAAACAACATGGAAATGCTGATGGGCTGTCGCGCCTACCGTTGCCTACGGCGGAAGAAGCACCTGCAGTGGACCCGGTGGAGATATTCCATGCGACCATAGTCGAATGTTTGCCTGTTACAAACGCAAGTATTGAGAAGGAAACCCGAAATGACCCGACACTCTCTCGGGTCTATGATTTGACGGTGAAGGGATGGCCAGCATATGGCGACTCACTGTTGCCAGCATTCTCGCCAAGGAGGGAACAGCTGTCAGTGTGCCGGGGAACCTTGATGTGTGGATCCCGAGTGGCAATTCCACCCAAGTTGAGAGATAGAGTACTCAATGAGCTTCACGAGGGTCATCTGGGAGGGGTAAAAATTAAAAGCCTAGCCAGGGCGTATGTGTGGTGGCCGGGAATCAATAAAGAAATGGAGGATATGACCAAGAGATGCACAGGATGCCAGAAGGTCCAAAACGCTCCACCACAGGCCCCGCTACATCCATGGGAGTGACCCTCATCGCCATGGCAACGGGTACACATTGATTTCGCTGGTCCATTTATGGACTCAATGGCCTAGAAATTGGGTTTTGGCTTAGCCAGGGTTTTAGCGCCGGAAGTTAGTGCCGGCGCTAAGTCCCCTGCGCGCGCCAAAAATTCAGTGGCGCCGCGCCCAAACGGCTGCCGGCGCTACTGAAGGGTCTTTGCGGCGGTACATCGGCGCTAACTGCCGTTTCGCGCCGCAATTCCGGTGCTGCGGCACCCGATGCGGTGCGGCAGGCTGGGGACGTGCAGGCCTCCTCCTCCCGTTAAGGAGGAGCTGCCTGCACCCGGCTGCGGCCCGCGCAAATCAGCTTAAAAATGAGCCCGGCACCTCGGACAAGTGCCGGGCTTGCATCTGTTCCGGGGGGGGGGGGGAGAAGTCCGGGGAGGGAGCTGCGGGCAGGCGGCCGGCGGGAAAGTGGCCGGCCGCCGCGGGGCCTTTAATGCGCCGGCGCAAACTGGAGTAAGGCACCTCTGCCAGAACGTTGCTTGCGGCTGCCACGGGTGAGGCGGCCGCAACTCAATTTCGGAGTTCGGGCGGGTTACCACGGCAACCAGGACGCTGCGCACACCGATGACGTCATCGGTGCTGGCGCAGCGCTACCGGTGCAACGCCGATTTAGGGCCCCAGGGAATTTTTAAACTGGCCATAACTCTGGCGCTAGTCCCCCTAGCGCCTCAAAAGCGGCGCTAAGGCAACTGAATTTCTAGGCCAATGTTTCTAATCGCTGTGGACGCCCATTCGAAATGGCCAGAGGTCATTAAAATGTCCTCCACCACCACAGAGAAAACTATTGCAGTCCTAAGGACCATCTTCACCAGGAATGGGTTGCCAGAACAGATCTGTACCGACAATGGCCCACAGTTTGTGTTTGAGGATTTCCGGAGGTTCCTGAAGAATAATGGGGTGAAACATTACACATCTGCCCCATATCATCCAGCCACAAATGGATTGGCTGAGAGGTTTGTTCAGACCTTTAAAAAGGCCATAAAGGCAATGTATAATGACGACATACCACTGCAACACAAGGTGGATAACTTCCCGTTTGCATACCGGAATGCGACACATGCAGTAGCCAACCAAACTCCAGCCGTACTGTTTTTCAACCGGAGACTAAGATGTCGCTTGGATTTGCTCAAACCAAACATAAGACGAGATGTTGAGGATAAGCAGTTCCAGCACATAAATGAGAAGCCAACCAGGAGCTTCAAGATAGGGCAACCAGTCTTGGCCCGCGACTACCGAACAGAAAAATGGCAGCCAGGCACGATATGCACACAGCAGGGACCACTAATGTACACAGTGGACGTTGGAGAGAGCATCGTGAGATGCCATGCTGACCAGATTCTAGAGTCACAGGAACAAGCCAAACCTGTACCACAAGCATGTGCACCTGGTAATGAGCCCAAAGTACAGATTGCGTCTACCTCAGAAGCAGGGGTATTAGAAGCTGACGAACCAACCAATGACAATGAGCCAGAATTAACTCCACCACCAGAACAGGATACTCGAGAAAGGTGCTATCCAGTCCGGACCAGGAAGCCTCCTCAAAGACTGAACTTATAAATGACTATTTCAATTGATGTATATATTACTGAGAAAATTGTAATTGTAATTAGTTATTATTTAGTTGTTAAATGAATGTTATGTACTGTTTATCTAAAAGGGGAGGAATTGTTGTGTATGTACCTTTAAGGGAATAACTGGTCTTAGACTGCAGTACCGGCAGTGACCACCCCTGTATAAAAGGCCCTAGCAGGCTTCTGTAGTTTCAGTTTCCAGCTGCCTCTTGTTCAGTAAAGTACCTGTTAAACTGTTCTCCCGAAGTCCGTGTATTATTGAGGCGCGGACTTTACAGTTGGCGCATAAAAAATCTGCGCCGAGGATGGCTTGCGAGATTTTGGCGGTGATGAAGTCCCATTGAAAACGTTGTCCGCCGAAACACACCTGGGCTCACCGTTTACCAAAAGTACGGATAGCACCGCCGTTGGCGGCCTGGAGGGGAAAACCACGCCTCCCAGTCCAGATGTCGAGGACGGAGGCGGGCAGGATGCTACACTGCACCCCTGTGTTGCATAGAAACCGTTGGCCGGAGATGGAATCAGTAATATAAAGGAGCTTCCCGGAATCGCCGATCGCCATCGCGGCCGTGGGACATCCCTCAGGCTCGGGCTTCCTTTCCCGGACTTGGCGCTGGTGTTTTTTCTTTGGTTGAGGCGTGAAACTGCAGGGAGGCCGGCAGCATCTGGCTCTCGCGCCGAAACGGGCGTGGTAAAAGCACAAGCCGGGCGATGGAGGCGTCGGGGCGGAATCCGCAAGGGGGGGTCGCCTCGTGGCGGCGCAGTAATGCTGCGTGACCGCATAAATGTGTCTGCCTCAGCGGCAAGTGCGACGCAATCCATAGCATCCGATCTTGCGAGGGCTGCCTGTACCTGCTCGGGCAATTGGCTCAAAAACAACTCTCGAAAGAGGAAGCATTGCGGTTCAGAGCCAAGGAGTGTGAGCATCTGGCACATTAACTCCGATGGCTTGGAGTCGCCTAACCCGGGCAGCGTAAGTAAACGGTGTGCGCGTTCTGCCTTCGTGAGGCAGAAAACCTGAATTAACCGCGCTTTTAGCATTTCGTACTTGCCGTCGACCGGGGGGTTTTCAAGCAGGTTGATGATCCTTGAAGCCGTGGAGCCGTCGAGTGCGGAAACCATGTAAAGGTAACGGGTCTGATCTGCCACGATGTTTCGCAGTTCAAACTGAGCTTCTGCTTGCACGAACCAGGAGGCCGCCTGTTGTTCCCAGAACTGAGGGAGCTTCAAAGTCACCGCGTTCACTTCCATCATCTCGTTGCGCGTCGCTTCCTCCGCGAAGATCGTTCGCGAAAGTTCGGGGTCACCACTGTAGGAATTGTCAGATTCCTAATCAAAAGACTGAGATTGGTCAGTCTGTTAACCAAACGAAGTTTAATACTGTTTTGCCGAAGTAACAATCAAACGCAGGAGAACTAACAAACAGGTTTATGCTCAACGCTGACTCCACGAGGACTGAGAGAGAGAGCTCCTCCCTCTGACGTCATGATGTCATCACGTTTCCCGCTGTTGGGAACGTCACATGACCCACGTGGTGACGTCATCGCGTTTGGTCTTAACCCTTTAGAGACCGTGCTATTTACATGTAGTAAAACGAATACAGGTACAGATTCATTCTGTTACAGATAATTATGTACATCGATATAAGAGTCCCTTGGTGGCTCTGCCACAACGTCACACTTGCACCTGATTGGCTAAAATATATTAACAAAACAGCCGCTAATCGCAGCCGAAGATAGATAACTAACCAATGAGCAACTCACATTGCTAAAAGAAGTGTTGAAACAACGTTGAAAGCCTTCTTTTCTGAGTTACTCCCCACTATGGTGGGGCGGGGGGGGGGGGAGAGGGGGGGAGGGGTGAGGATTTATCGGCAGCTGCCCATCTACAGCCAAGCTTCCCTCAGCAGCAGCAATTAGCATCTAATTGACCTCAGGATATGCCGATTTGCAGCAAAAGGGATAGACCAGGCTAAAGTCAGCAGGTTCAGATGTTGTCTGTTACATGTTGTAAAGTTACATTGTTAACCAGGTGAGGAAGGTGTAAAACTGCCCTAGAGTGTGTAATCCAGGTCTCTGAAACTTCATAGTGCCTGGGGAACACTTAACATCTGGACACCACCGAGAGGAAAAGGTGGTGAGGACTTTTCTACATACGTTGCTGTAGGATGTCCGGAGCTTTTGGTGGAAGTGGTCCTCACCTGGTCTGGTCTGTGACTCCAGTCCCACACCAACGTGGTTGACTCTTAAAACTAGGGATGGGCAGTGAATGCCGGCCTTGCCAGCGGCGCCCAAATCACGAGAATTAATTAAAAAAAGAAACTATTTGGAAAAGAGTAGGACCTTGTCCTGTCCTTCCCGCACCCATTAGGAAGCTTTTCTTCACACAAAGAATGATCAATACATGGAATGAACTCCCTGAATAGAGTAATGGAGGCAAAGGCCTTGGAATATCTTAAGAAACAATTGAATGGTGCAATAGGGAAGTGTTCGATTCTTTCTGGATCAATGAACCTGGTTGAGGAGGAATGTCTCTGGAGTGGGACTTGCACCCACAACCAACTGGCCCTGAGGCGAGAGTGTTACCCACTGAACCACGGCTGACAGCCTGTGGCCTGGCATCCTGAGGCCTGACCACTGGGGCCGTGACACACTGTGACCCAGCTTTGTGTAACCAGAATCAGTGGGTGCCCTGACTCTGTATAAAAGGCTAAATCCTGAGCACCTTCTCCTGCTCAGGAAACATTCTGGGCTGAGGGGGTCATTTACATTGACATCACTACAAGGACCTGCCCCACATAGCTGATGCTTCTGCCTTTTTTTGTTGTTGTGGGCATCACCGGCAAGGCTGGCATTTATTGCCCATCCCTAATTGCCCTTGAGAAGGTAGCTGTAGTGCATGTACCTTTAAGAGAGAACTACTTTTACAGCTCCTGTATACTGTAGTACCGGCAGTGACCACACCTGTATATAAGCCTTGAGCATGCCTCTGTACTGTTAGTCTTTAGACTACCCTCCTCCAGTAAACACCTGTTGATTGTTAAGTTACAGCCTCCGTCTAGTTATTGGAAAACATCATACTTAAAGAATCACGGATTCAACAATAGCAAGCCACCTTCTTGAACCACTGCAGTCCTTCTGGTGAAGGTAATCCCACTCACTGACTTTGTCACAATTGAGTGGCTTGCTAGGCCATTTCAGAGGTCAGTTAAGGGTCAACCACATTGCTGTCGTGGATGGGATTTGAACTCACGTTTCCAGATTATTAGTCCAGGTCTCCGGATTATTAGTCCAGGTCTCTGGATTACTGGCTCAGTAACGTAACCACTATGCTACCGTACCCTGTTACAGTGGAGTGTATTGCTCGGCTGCTTCAGAGGGCAGTTAAGAGTCAACCATGTTGTTGTAGGCCTTGACATGAATCAGTCATTCATGAAAGACTTATGAAATAATACTGAGCGGCCTGCGGGTGGTGCTGTCCAGGGAGAGTATAAATACTCGGGCATGGGCCCAGCTTGCGCAGGACATTCTTAACAGGAACTAGTGAAGGACACATCTAGACCTCCATTTTGTAAAACAGTTGATTAAAGCTTTGTTTAACGCTTAGACCAAGTGCCTAGTAGTTTTCTTAGGTCAGGCCTATTGGCTCTGGCCTGTATACAACAGCAGACACTCCTTCGTTAGAACAGAGGACTTCAGTCTATAACTTGACAAAGGATGGGGCGGAGTCGATAGGAACAGAGTTTATCCCAGTGATTAAGGGGTCTAGAACGAGGGGACATTGACTGCAACGGAACTGAGTATCAGACGCTGCCTATAACGGGGGGCACATCCGATACCACCCGTTTTGTGCCATCACCCCCCTCACCACCACCTCCCCCACCCACCCCCCCCTCCCACCGCCCCGGATGAATTTTTAGGCCAAGAGATTTAGGACAGAGAGGAGCAGAAGCTAATTTACAGAGGATTGCGAGGCTGTGGACTGAACTGCCCGAGTTAGTGATTGAGAAGTTGTATCTGGGGTGGGGTGGGTGGTCACACACAGTCTGTGCAGGACCACCAGCAGTGAAGGGAACATCCGAGAGGAGATTCGCGTTTGGGTCTGGTGTCTACAGCCCCTCTCCCTCTTACAGGGTTTGATCCAGGACGGTAGAAATCTGACCCAATTATTCCAGAAGACTGAAGGAAAAGTTGTTCCATTTACTTTTAACTCATTTTGTGCCAATCGAATGATCTAAGGTAAATGAGTCATTGTATAACCTGCAGATCACCTGCCTTTCACTAACCCCTCCACGCCGGTTCATTTTCAGGTACGAACAAAAAATCATTAATCAGCAAATAAAGAAATATTTCTCGAAGTAACGCACGGCATAAACTAATTAGACAGCAAGCCCAATCAATCTTCAGCCCTGCAAATCAGGTTTTGTGTGAAGTATTCACTGCAAATTGGACAGTGATACAGAGCCCGGGACATGACCTGTGACACAGGCTGTGAAGTGGGTCTTGGTGAAGCAGCTGCCATGTTCTCATTAGCCAAACAGCCCCCTCGAATGTGTCAGGAAAACACGGAAAGAATTCCGCGTGGATTCTAGCAGTGTCGGCCGTCTCTCACCTCTGAGCCAGACTGCTGTGGGTTCAAGTCCCACTCTGGAGACTCGAGCACATAATCCAGGCGGACAATTCAGCGCAGTACTGAGGGAGCGCTGCACTGTTGGAAGTGGCATCTTTTAGACGAGACGTTAAACCGAGGCTCTGTCTGGCCTCACAGGTGGATGTAAAAGATCCCACGGCACTATTTCAAAGACGAGCAGGGGAGTTCTCCCCGGTGTGCTGGTCAATATTTAACCCCTCGAGCAACATCACTGAAACAGATTAGCTGATCATTTATCTCATTGCTGTTTGTGGGAGCTTGCTGTGCGCAAACTGGCTGCCGCATTTCCGAATTACAACAGTGACTACACTTCCAAAGTACTTCATTGGCTGTAACGTACCCTAACTCAGGGGCAGCTGCCACTGTCCTGCAGAGTAAAATGTTGGTTTGAACACAAAAATCAACTCAACTCAAATCCCACTGGTTCATGGAGAAGAGCTGGAGCTGGAGGTCTGATCATTGAGGTTCTGGTGGAGCAGGGGATTCTGAATAACCACCAAATATCTGCTTTCTGTTTGGCCAACGATGCAGTTCCTACTCTAGTGCTGATTTTCTTGGGCTCTTCCAGGTGACTTTGGATGTATGGCTCCCAAAGCTCTCCACCACTGGGGTTTTCCTTGCCTCATGTCTGGGTCTGTTGCAGACTCATTGGCTGCGATTTAACGAACCTCAGCGGGTCCATGGCCGGCAGTGTCGGTGGCAGGTGCTAGTTGCTTTGGAGCACATGGAGGGAGTCAAGGGAGAGCCTGGGTGCAGCCCTGCACCTCTGTGCAGTGCTTGTCAATGTTTGCAGCACCTCAAGGCTGTAGAACACTGACAGCACAAATGTCAAACTAAATGACATCATCAGACCCGCTTCCTTCAATTGGCTGGGAAACTCGCTGAGTGGGGCTTAACAAGCCCCACCATCGGAAAGTCATTTCAGAGGCCGGGATGGAGCCAACAGTGGGGCCGAGACGGAGCCAGCAGTGGGGCCGAGACCCACCACCGACAGTGCCCGCCACGGACCCGCCGTGGTAGGGTAAATCGCGGCCTTAGTGACAGCACCAGTCCTGATTCAGTGCCAGGAGACTGAGCAGATTCAAACTCCGGGTTTGGGGCATGGTAGGTCATGGGTCGACCTGCCAGAAACTTCTCAATGTTGTGCCCTTGCACCTCACCACTAATGGGACATTTCCAACCCCCATGCCCTCTGATTGATTGGTATGGTTATCACAGTGGTTCCCAAAAGCTCTCCACCACTGGGGTTTTCCTCACCTCATGTCTGGGTCTTGTAGACTAAGAGATTGATTGCTGTAATTAATCAACAACTCCATTATCATTGTATCATGCCACTAAGTGAATGGGCAAAACTGTGGCAAATGGATTTCAATGTAGGCGAATGTGACATCATCCACTTTGGACTTATAAAGGATAGAACGCAATCATTTCTAAATGGTGAAAAGCTAGAAACAGTGGATGTCCAAAGAGACTTATGGGTCCATGCACATCGATCATTAAAATGTCATGAACAGGTACAGAAAATAATCAAAAAGGCTAATGGAATGCTGGCCTTTATATCGAGAGGGCTAGAATACAAGGGGGTAGAAGTTATGCTGCAGCTGTACAGAGCCCTGGTTAGACCACACCTGGAGCACTGGGAGCAGTTCTGGGCACCACAGCTTAGGAAGGGCATATTGACCTTGGAGGAGGTGCAGCGTAGATTTACCAGAATGATACCCGGACTCCAAGGGCTAAATTACGAGGAGAGATTACACAAGCTAGGGTTGTATTCCCTGGAATTTAGAAGATTAAGGAGTGATTTGATCGAAGTTTTTGAGTTATTAAAAAAACAGATAGGGTAGATGGAGAGAAACTATTTCTGCTGGTTGGGGAGTCTAGGACTAGGGGGCAGAGTCTAAAAATTAGAGCCAGACCTTTCAGAAGTGAAATAAGGAAACACAAAGGGTGGTAGAAGTTTGGAACTCTCTTCCACAAACAGCAATTGATGCTAGATCAATTGTTAATTTTAAATCTGGGATTGATAGATTTTTGTTAACCAAAGGTATTATGGGGCAAAGTCAGGTATATGAAGTTAGGTTGCAGATCAGCCATGATCTCATTGAATGGCAGAACAGGCTCGAGGGGCTGAATGGCCTCCTCCTGCTCCTATGTTCCTCTGGTGAAGTAGATGGACATTGGTCTTTTTTCAGCTGGGAAGTCCTATGTTTCTAAGTAAATTGTATGTGTTTGGTGCAATATGAACCTACTTTAAGTTGCTTTATACACAGCTCCCAAATTGCCATAGAGTGGGTCCACTGGGCTCTGTTAGGATTCAGCCGGTTCTGCCTCCCCACACTCTTTATCAACCCACCACACACTGTGCCTGCAACAATAATCAGGAGAGGGAGGGCGGTAGGTGGTAATCAGCAGGAGGTTTCCTTGCTCATGCTTGACCTGAAGCCATGAGACTTCATGGGGTCCGGAGTCAATGTTGAGGATTCCCAGGGACACTCCTTCCCGCCTGTATACCACTGTGCCGCCATCCCTGGTGGGTCTGTCCTGCCGGTGGGACAGGACATACCCAGGGATGGTGATGGAGGAGTTTGGGACATTGGTTGAAAGGTATGATTCTGTGAGTATGACTATGTCAGGCTGTTGCTTGACTAGTCTGTGCGACAGCTCTCCCAATTTTGGCACAAGTCCCCAGATGTTGGTGACGAGGACTTTGCAGGATTGACTGGGCTGAGTGTGCCGTTGCCATGTCCGTAGCCGATGCCGAGGTTGATGCCGGGTGTTCCATCCGGTTTCATTCTTATTATATTTTGTAGCGGTTAGTTACAACTGAATGGCTTGCTAGGCCATTTCAGAGGGCAGTTAAGAGTCAACCACATTGCTGTGGGTCTGAAGCGTTTGCATCCATCTTCAGCCAGGAGTGCCGAGTGGATGATCCATATCGACCTACTCCCGAGGTCCCCACCATCACAGAAGCCAGTCTTCAGCCAATTCGATTCACTCCACTTGATATCAAGAAATGGCTGAGTGCAATGGATACAGCAAAGGCTATGGGCCCCGACAACATCCCGGCTATTGTGCTGAAGACTTGTGCTCCAGAACTAGCCGCGCCTCTAGCCAAGCTGTTCCAGTACAGCTACAACACTGGCATCTATCTGACAATGTGGAAAACTGCCTAGGTATGTCCTGTCCACAAAAAGCAGGACAAATCCAACCCGGCCAATTACCGCCCCATCAGTCTACTCTCAATCATCAGCAAAGTGATGGAAGGTGTCATCGACAGTGCTATCAAGCGGCACTTACTCACCAATAACATGCTCACTGATGCCCAGTTTGGGTTCCGCCAAGACCACCCGGCTCCCGGTCTCATTACAGCCTGGGCCAAACATGGACAAAGGAGTTGAATTCCAGAGGTGAGGTGAGAGTGACTGCCCTTGACATCAAGGCAGCATTTGACCGAGTCTAGCATCAAGGAGCCCTAGTAAAACTGAAGTCAATGGGATTCAGGGGGAAAGTGCTTGTAAGTTTCGCAAAATTCAGGCAGTTCCCCCCCCCGAAGATTATTTAATTAAAAGAGACCCTGGTTGGACTGAGTTTTAAAATCCAGGGCACAACAAAATGGCTGTGGTCAGACCTCGTGACTGAAAGCCTGTCAGTTTCAATTTGGACCCTGGCAAGCTAACAGCTTGTGTATTTCAATGTCTGCAGCAAAGAGATCACGAAACCAGACAAGACTTTTGCATATGCATTGGGGACAAACCCAATTACAATCAACCTACGCATAAAGGCCATCAAGGTGTTTGCTCAAACAATCAAAATAATCAGCGGGGCCATCAAGATGGAGCTGGCCCCCATCAAAGAACCTGTTGGACAAAGGAGAACAGTTGCAGAACCGGCAGGAACCGATTACCGGCCATCCAAGTCGATGGGCCAAGATCGATACCTTTTGTTTTAAACGAGCTCACCCAAATCATACAAAGAATGAGCCGATTGAACGTAGAGATAAGGGCTACCGAGGGGGGTATAACTAGCCTCTCGAGCAGCCATTCTCTCTCTCTCGTCTCGCCTCCTGCGCCCTCAACCAAGGAAGAAGACCATCGAAGGAGAGCCCGTCCAGAGAGGTAGGATACCCTGTCAGAGACCTTTTAATTACTGGGGTATCTCTACCTGGACGGTGAAGTCTGTGCAACAGCGGGACCACGTGACATCGGCAGGCAACAGGGCAAAGAAGCAAGGCTTTTCTTTCAACATCTCAGACCGGTGAGCATTATACTTCTGACCCATCGCAAGATAATCTAGCTAGGTGTAGAGGGTGGGAGTTAAGGGGATTGCTGAATTGTCATTTTAGCCATTTTCCCTCGATGTGCCATTTCTCCTCCCCTGTTAAGTGTAAGTGTACTGCATTCATATCATCCTTTTGTATAGTATTGTTACCTTATTTTCTCTGTTAATAAATTTTGGTTTTCTTTGTACCAAACCACTGGTCTGCTCGTTTGTCTATATCGCTATCTGCCAATAAGTCCGGGGATCAGAACTAAGGGGTGAGCGATTTGAACCGCTCAGAGATAAGACAGCCGGAGACATAACCGACTGGCCAAAGCAAGTAGCAAAAAACCCCTACAGAATGGCGACCGCGGCAGGACCCCGGCAGCAGTGTGCAATATAGCAGTGGTGCGGACGAAGGAGCCGTACTGGAAGAGAGGTTGCCCGATTATGTGTTTAGAAAGGTGAATATCACCAAGAAGTGGATACTCACCCTATTACAGGCTGAGTGTCCCATAGATGCAGCTGCCCAGTGGACGGCCAGTAAACAACATAAGGGGTCAATAGAGAAAGCAGTGTGGCTTATGCGCTACAAGAAACAGGTCCTACTGTTGGACGGAGTTGTAGCAGCACAGGCTGCCAAGCTTAAGAAATCAGTCCTAGAAATCTAGGACAAGGAGATAGAGATACTGGATAAGGTTTTAGCAGAGGAGAAATTGATAGTGGCGCTTCAGACGCTAAACCAAGAAAGAGTGCAGATGGCAAAAGAACACCAGGCAAAAATAGAGCGCCTGGAGAGCCGGGCCGCTGAAGTTAAGAATAATACAAGAGCAAAAATAGAGCGCCTGGAATGCCAGACCGCCGAAATCAAAGGTAGCGCAAGTTACAAGGTGGAGTGTTTGGAGTTCCAGGTCAGAGAGGCAAGAGGTAGTGAGATAAGGTTACAGGACACAATTGCCCGCCTAACCCAAGAGATAAGAGAACAGGAGGAGAAGGTTAAAGAAGTAAAGGCAGCATATAGGCTGGCTTGCGACCGAGGCTTTGAGGAAGCAGATCATGGCCACTCACAGAATCACAGAATCACAGAAACCCCACAGTGCAGATAGAGGCCATTTCGGCCCATCGAGCCTGCACCGACACATATCCCACCCGATCCCCGTAACCCCTACACCAACACATATCCCACCCTATCCCCGTAACCCCACACATTTTAATCCCCCTAACACGAAGGGTCAATTTATCATAGCCAATCAACCTAACCTGCACATCTTTGGACTGTGGGAGGAAACCGGAGCACCCGGAGGAAACCCACACAAACACGGGGAGAATGTGCAAACTCCACACAGACAGTCACCCGAGGCCGGATTCGAACCCGGGTCCCTGGCGCTGTGAGGCAACAGTGCTAACCACTATGCCACCGTGCTGCCCCTGTAGGGAAAAGATAGAAACTTTGAGTATGGCTTTAGCGAGGGCTAAGGGGATGATATGCCTTATCAGCCCAAAGGCAGGCCAGTCAGACTTTACCGGCAACCCAAGCAGAACGGTCCCACAGGCAGCGCAAAGAGATGAGCCAGCAAGGGAACCAGAGGTTTCACAGCCACCACCCATAGCTCCGAGCTTTCAGGAGGTCTGGCAGCATAGGGGGGTGGAAGATGAAGTGGTAGGGGAGGTACAGCAGCCCCCGCTAGATAGGCCGGGACCGGGACCGGTGTACCCCCTCCGACAACAGAGGTACGGCCTGCCAGGCGATGACGACGAACAAGGAGCCGCCCAAAACCAGTTTGTGGTACCGCATGGCACCCAGCAACTCAGGGCCATGGTTAGTCACATCCCCAAGCTCTCCGAAAAGGGAGACCCCTCACTGCATTTTAGAGAGATAGAACAGGCAACTTGCGTTAATGACTGCGATGACGCAGAGCAAGCCAAGATGCTGCTGTTTTCTCTGGAGGGTAAATTTCTCCAGACCCTATCAGATGAATGTAAGAAGGGGCAGAAGGGATACAATGACTTAAGGGATGAGATATTGGAGGCCATGGGTATGAATGACGGCAGCCCGTTCGCCGGTGTAGAAAGAACGGTACAGCTCCCAGGGGAGTCCCCGCAGGTGTTCGCAGACAGGCTGTGGCCAGTCTACCAGAGGGCGTGCCCGGGAACGCCGGCACGAACGTTGATGAACCAAGACCAATTGGCCCACTGGCTCCGTTGTCTAATGACAAACTGCCTGTCCCAAATCCGAGCCCAGGCTGCGGCCTGGTTTGACCCCTGTAGCCTCCAGACCACCGAGGAAATGGTGATCCGCCAGCTCACGATAGCATTAAAAAATATAAGGGGCATCGAGACGCCCCAACCCAAGGGGAAAGTCCATGAGGTTAAACCTGGGGGCCAGAATAAGAAAGAGTGGCAACAGGAGGGAAACCGTCCCTCCCAGAATAAGCTGAGCTGTTACGGGTGCGGGAAGGACGGCCACTGGCAAAAGGATTGTAAGAATCCCTGGGAGGAGAATAAGTGGAAGAATTCACCAGCCCCAGCCCAAAGGGCAGGGCTAGGTATCCCTCCCGCTGCGATCGAGCCACTCCTGGAGTCATTACAGTCCCTACGATCTCTCCTCCTGGCCAGCCAGGGGAAAATAGCAGCCGCCACCAGTGCTTTGACCCCGTCTGCCCCATCCCACTCCCAGCAATGACTAGAACCAGCGCAGCCTGTCGACCTGTGTCCCCGCAAAAATGCTGAGGGGAGCAGGCCCTATGTTAAGATGGGGGTGAAGACGGTGCAGGGGAGATATTCGGTGGAAACTGGAGCTTCCAGCACGATGGTCCATTCGGAAGACCTGACCAATTCACCCCAGTCTAACAAGCTCCCATTTAGATTAATGGGATCCACAGGGAACGAGCAGGCTGGGGAAAGGTCAAAACCTTTGGCCATAGGTTTAGGATCCCTCCGTACCATGTGGGAGGGTAACCAAAAGACCGACGAGGTGGCCAAGCAGGGGGACAGGGAAGGAGAGTTCTGGGACTCCTGTAGAGCAGGCCCGATAGCAGCAATCTGGGAAAAGGGAGGCACACAGCGGGTAGCTTTGGCCCCGGACCAAAAGCAGGTCCAAGCCCAAGATCCCACCTTTAAGGCCGCCCTGGTAAGGAGAAAGAATTTAGAACAGGGTTACTGGCAGGCTGCTAGTTACATTAAACAATGTAAGTTGTTTAAACCCAAAAAGAAAGAGCAGCCAGTTGGGACAAGGTCTGAGGTTAAAAACCCCCAGCCCGCAGCAAGTTCAAGTACACAAGCTGTGCAAGCAGGCACAGTCACATGCGTCAGGGGAGGAGTCACCCAGCCCCCTGTTCAGACCACTCCCCCCATCTTCTGGGATTCAGGTGGGGGGGAGGAGGAGCCCGAGCCAGATAACCCCACCTACAACACAGGTTTTGAACCTGAAGGCAGAGACCCTCAGCCACCGGCAGCCGGCAGCGAGGGATTACCTGTCCCCAGCTTAGGTTTGGGAGGGGTGGGACTCAAGGGAAAGGACCCTCAGCCAGCGGTCGTGGGAAACCCACGGGCCGCGCCCACAAAGATAAGGGTCCGAGCAAAAGATCCGCTCACCAAGGTGGCCCCACCAGTAGCCCTCCCTATAAAGTCCCCTCGGACAGAGGCAGGAACCCTCACAACATTCAAGAAGCATTTGGATGAGCACTTGAAATGCCATTGCATACAAGGCTATGGACCAAATGCTGGAAAATGGGATTAGACTGGACAGGGATTGATGGACGGCGCAGACACGATGGGCCGAAGGGCCTCTTTCTGTGCTGTAAAACTCTATGACTCTATGACTCTATGACACCCCAGCCCAGAAAGGTATGGTCACCGACTCCCCAGCTTAAAACGACAGGCTCCCGAGCCAGGGAGAAGCCGAAAAACAAAGGTCCCCAGCTAGCAGCTACAGACTGCAAGGGACCGGAAGTGCAGGTCAGTGCAGCCACGCTGCAGGGAGCAGCCTGCAACAGCCCAAACAGGGATTAGGCTGGCCGCTCGGAGACGGGCGGCAGATGTATATAGTTTTAGGTAGTTTAAGTTTTAAGTTTATATAGTGTTAAGCTTAGGGTGTTTCATTTAATTCTAATTAAGGTGATGGTTAGTTTTGAGTAAGCCGTCTCAGAGTATTGTCCATGTGAGTCGAGGTCGCGGGGCCCGACCATACATCACCCGAGCCAGCGAGTCTCCAGGGAACCTGGCTAGATGCCTTTATGTCTATTGCAGGAAATTTCGGAATGTACGGAGGCGTAATCCTGCTCGCCCGGCTCGGGCTGAGCATCGGTAGGAGAGGGGACGTCGAGGACCACCACATCTTCGGGTGCTCGGGGAACAGGGCGCCGGTGGCGGTCGACGGTAGCGGCGTACGGGAGGCGGAGGAGACAACCGCTTACTTCCACAAGGGGACGTGGCCGGGGTGGCTGGGATCCAATTCGTCCCAGTACTCCAGCCAGATTGGGTTCACCTACGGGGAGGCCTCCCTCCTGTGCCCCAGGATACGGATTGTTACTCCCAGGATTAGCGTCACCGTGGGCAAAAGGATATGTTTAACATGCAAGGGACACGTTCCCCTGGATAGTTGGTGGTGGCTCAGGAAACTAAGTAAAGGCATGGGGAACCCCAGAGTTGAGTGGGAACGGTTGGGGAACAACACTCATCGGACTATCACAGGAACTCACGGGGGGTTAAGTGTGTGCTGGGATGAATGGTGGGAACCGGATCAGGGGATCTATGTCTGTATGTGGGGATCAGAGAAGGCCTGCCCCACAGGCATTTCCATCATTTTCCGCAGCCAGTGGTGTCGTGTATTGATTGCGAGTTTGACACCAGTTAATACGGTAATGTAATATGTGTGATGAAATATTCCATTCATCACTGCCTGTGACTGTGGTTGGTTTCAGTTTCATTTCCCTTACCTCTGTTCCGTTTCCTCACCATTGTATTGTACTATGTGTAGGGCTCCGCCCATACCTGGTCCATTGTATTGTACTATGTGTAGGGCTCCGCCCATACCTGGCCCCTATGTAAGCTGGCCCAGCCTGCAGCACATCCAGTACGGCAGAGCTCTGGATGGAAGATACCTCTCTCCTGTGTGTTACCTTCTAAGTCAATAAAAGCCTTGTTTTGTTTCTCTAACATCGAGTCTCGGATTTATTGAGGCACATCAATATGCATTGCATTATGGGAATTACCCGGGAAAGCAGCATTTTACAAATAAAGTAAAGATCATAGTTAGAAGCCTGTCTGCCTGACTCTGATTTAATTCGACGTATCTACATGCTTGATTGAACGCATTAAAGCATAGATACAACATTGGCGACGAGGACAACGAACGGAATCATTTAAAATAGGTAGTTGCCCAAGTTTTAGTTAGCTAGGATGGAGAAGACCAGCATTCAGAATTTTGCTTGCTTCGCCGAGCCAGCCACGTTGGGTCCAAGATGGACAAGGTGGTTAACGTCTTTTGAGCTTTATGCCGACAGCAAAGGACTCATTATCGATGATACCTCTACAGCTGCCACAAAGCAGAGGAGAAGAGCTCTACTTCTACACCTAGCAGGACCAGATGTCCAGGATATCTTTTCGACTCTACCGGACACAGGAGAGCCAGCAGACTACACGGCGGCGGTTAGTGCTTTGAATCACTACTTCATGCCCCAGGTCAATGCAGCATTTGCTAGACAGACTTTTCATAAGTTGTCCCAGAAGACAGGTGAGACTGTGCAACAATTTGCTACTCGCTTGCGGCAGGCTGCTAAAGACTGTGCTTTTGGGGGGGGATGCGGATAATCAAATAAGAGACGCTATCCTGAGTAGGTGCACGTCAGCCTATGTGCGGAGGAAATTGCTAGAGGAAGTGCATGGTCTAACGCTCGCCCACACGTTACAATTGGCCTCACAATGTGAAAACGTCAAGGAGCAGATGTCAGCCATGTCATGTACAGAGAAGGCGGAGACAGATACTATTTGTCGTGTTACACAAAAAAGAGGGTATTATGCGAAAAGCTCAACAGAGAAACCAAAGGGAAATGGCGATAGAAACGAAAGGAAATGTTACAGATGTGGACACACAGACCACATGGGCAGAGATCCGAAATGCCCAGCACGCGGACAAACGTGTCATAAGTGTAAGGGAAAGGATCATTTCTCCAAAGTATGCCACACAAAGGGTACAAAGAAACACAGTGTGAACAATGTAGAGGAACAAAATAACTGTGCATTTGCTGTTACTGGAAATAACGTGACAGAGAGACTTACCTTTTGTGTGGGGGGAGTAAACCTGAGAATGTTAATTGATTCGGTGCAACTAATAATGTGATAGATGAGAATACATGGGAAGGACTAAAGTCAGAACACATTAAGTGTCAGTCACATGTCCCTAAGACAGAGAGAAAGTTATTCTCTTATGCTTCTAGCCGACCACTGTCGGTTAAAGGTGTATTCACATGTGGGATTACAATAGGTAAGAGAACTGAGCAGGCGGAGTTCATTGTGGTTAAAGGTCATGGAGAGCCGTTGTTAGGAAGGGAGACAGCATGAAACTGGGAGTTTTAAAAATAGGCGCAGATGTCTCAGCTGTGGTAGATGTAAGACAGGTACTAGAACAGCGGTATCCAAAGGTGTTCCAAGGAGTAGGAAGGCTGAACACAAAACAGATCAGTTTGTATATCGACCCACAAGTGAAGCCTGTGGCCCAGCCACTCAGGCATATACCATTCAACTTAAGGGGGGCAGTAGAAGCCAAAATAAAACAATTGAGGGACATGGACATTATCGAACCTGTAACTGGTCCCACCCCATGGGTAAATCCTGTGGTTATTGTACCAAAAGTGGATAAGGATGTAAGGTTATGCCTAGACATGAGACGAGCAAACCAGGCAATAGTGAGGGAACGATATCCAATCCCCACCGTTGATGAGATACTCCAAGGTATGAACGGCTCGACGGTGTTTAGTAAGCTAGACCTGAAATGGGGTTATCACCAGCTAGAACTGACCCCTGAGTCACGAGAAATCACAACGTTTGCAGTACATAACGGAGTAGACAGGTACAAGAGGCTGATATTCGGTGTATCTTCAGCTAGTGAACAATATCAGCACGAGATAGCTAATGCCTTAGCTGGAATAGAGGGTGTTGAAAACATCTCAGACGACATTATCGTGCATGCACACGACCAGGAAAGGCACGACAGATGCCTGCACGCTGTCATGACCAGACTAATGGAAAGTGGACTGACACTAAACTCAGAGAAGTGCCAATTCAACATGGACCGATTGATTTTCATGGGAATCTTGTTGTCTGAAAAGGGCATCGGACCAACAGCAGAGAGAGTGCGAGTGGTGGCAGAAGCTCGGGAACCAGAGAATGCTACAGAGGTGAGGAGTTTCTTGGGGCTCGTTGGGTACAGTAGCAGATTCATTCCTCAGTTTGCAACGCTATCAGAGCTACTGCGACGCCTGGCGAGGAAAGACACACCATTTAAATTTGGATCACAACAGAGACAGTCATTCAGTGCACTCAAGGAAGAGTTGGCCAGAACCGGCACTTTAGCATATTTTGATAAGGACGCACCAACCAAGGTGATAGCAGATGCCAGTCCTGTAGGTTTAGGCGCAGTACTAGTTCAGGACCAACAGGGACAAGAGGTGCCAATATGCTATGTAAGTCGTAGTTTAACAGACTGAGGGAGGAAATACTCTCAAACAGAGAGAGAGGCCTTAGCTCTTGTAGGGGCTTGTGAGAGGCTGCATCCATATGTGTATGGCTGAAAATTTAACTTGGTAACTGACCATAAGCCATTACAAGTGATATACGGCCCACACTCTAAACCTTGTGCCCGTATAGAGAGATGGGTACTTAGATTACAGCCGTACGATTTTAAGGTGATACACATTCCAGGCAAGCAAAACATTGCAGACCCACTGTCACGATTGCTGGGGGAGGCAGCAAAACAGGAGAGACATTCTCATGGCTCAGATGAATACGTGAGATTTGTAGCTGTGAGTGCGACACCAAAAGCACTCACTACTAGAGAGGTGGAGGAAGCCTCTGCTACCGACCCAGAGCTGATTGAGGTACGGAAGGCAATCACAAACGGACATTTTGAGAACTGTAAAGCTTATGCAGCAATTGCAAACGAGCTGTGCGTAGTGGGGTACCTAGTTCTTCGGGGAACACGCATCGTGCTACCCACAATGTTACACGCACGAGCCCTGGTGTTAGCACATGAAGGACACTTGGGAATAGTTGGAACAAAGCAACATCTCAGAACCAAGGTTTGGTGGCCTGGCATGGACAAGGCAGCTAAAAAACACTGTAAAGCGTGCCATGGCTGTCAGATAGTAGCTATAGACTTACTGGGACCCTTGCCATCCAACCACTCCATTCTTGTGGTAGTTGATTATTATAGTCGCTACTATGAATACGACATCATGACCTCCACAACAACAGAGAAGGTTATTGATAGTCTAGAGTCAATCTTCAGCCATCATGGTTTGCCAATCACCTGCAAATCTGATAATGGTCCCCAATTCAGATCTGAATTATTCAAAGCATACTGTGAAAACAACGGGATCAAACACCTGAAAACGACAGCAAAATGGGCTCAGGCTAACGGAGAAGTCGAGCGCCAGAATGCATCGCTGATAAAGAGAATCAGAATTGCTCAGTCAGAAGGACTAGATTGGAAACATGAACTTAGAAAATATGTGACTGTGCACAGGAGCATTGAACATGCCACGACAGGAAAGAGCCCGGCAGAGCTGCTCTTTAAACGGAAAATGAGAGGAAAGCTGCCAGACATCACAGAGTCGCGCGCAGACATGGAAGTATGTGACCGGGACGCAGAACAAAAAGGCAAGTCCAAACTATACGCAGATGAACAGTGGAGAACACAATACTCAGAGGCGGAAGTTGGCGACACGGTGCTGGTACGGCAGGACAAAGTGGACAAGTTCACCACTCCTTTTAATGCCACACCGCACAAAGTTTTGAGTAAAACAGGGAGTCAGGTAGTAGTAGAATCTCCAGACGGAGCACGCTACTCGAGAAACACTACATTTGTGAAGAAATACAGAACCAATGGACCAAAGGAGACACTCCATGAGCAGGAGGAAACACAAGGGACTGAGGACAGTATAGTAGACCCTGACACACATACCACTGTGACACAGGCAATACCCACTGACACCAACATGTCAGACATACCCAATACAGCCAGACCTCAAAGGGTTAAAAGAAAACCCCAAAGACTGTCTGATTATGTCACAACATAAACTGTGCGAGAACTGCATGGGTGATGTTAAATGTTTAAACCTGGGAATTATTTAGTTGTGTAGTAAGACACAAGTTTGTAAAAAGTTTATAAACCAAATAAGTTATGTACTGTTAGTGTAATAAACTGTTTGTAAACTGCAAGTTTGTTTCCAAGGAAAAGGGGGATGTCGTGTATTGATTGCGAGTTTGACACCAGTTAATACGGTAATGTAATGTGCATTGCATTATGGGAATTACCCGGGAAAGCAGCAGTCAGCCATTTTACAAATAAAGTAAAGATCACAGTTAGAAGCCTGTCTGCCTGACTGATTTAATTCGACGTATCTACATGCTTGATTGAACGCATTAAAGCATAGATACAACAAGTGGCAAGATAACGGGAGGGGGAAGGACTGGGAATCCTGCCTGGATGCATGCACGATCCCATACGCCCCAATCTCAGTTAATGCCACTGAACTAGTGACCCGCCCCCGACAGTCCCTGCCCACGACCGGGACGTCACGGACGATAGTAGAGGGATGCCCCGCCACCACCAAGGGACCAGGGAACGGCTTGGTGCTAGTACCTGCAGACCAGGTGCTGTATCAAGGGGTGCACTACGCTGTAGCCTCCGTGATTTTAAACCTCACCGAGGTACACCTACCCGCGTGGTGCCCCACAGAGGCCGCGCAGTTGTATCAAGCCCTCTTAAAAGATATGTTCTGTAAATTCTATGAGTTTGATTTTTCAGACGTTGACAGAACCAGACTATACACCCACGAGCTTTTGGACGGGATTGGGAGACAAAGAAGGGGTGCTTTTAACGATGTTTTAACTGGTTTTAACACGGGGTCTTCTGTCATCAACAGCTTAGATGACATCGAGCTGCAGACCCAGATTAATGGTTTAAAAACGCAATTAAAGAAAATATTAATCGATGATAATGAGGTGGTGGGTTCCAAGTTGCATGAGGACCAGGCCACAACACTCCACTTAAAGGAGATCATAGCGGAGCTGGATTAACATGCCAAAACGGTTAATGCTCTCATTAGGGAGGACAGAAACGCTTCTGACCAAGCTGCGCAGAATGAGGTGTGCGTGCTGTATGGGGCGTGGTTGCTGGGCAAGGGCCGCAGCAATCTGGAGGATTTAAAGCAAGGTTTAGTCCCCTCCTGGATCAGCAACAAACACCTCGCAGCCATCCACCCTTTTGAGAATGCATTAAGCCCGTGCCAGCTCCGGCTAGCTTCGGAGGCCTACCCAGTCCCAGTGGACTGTGGGTGGTCCAACCACACCATCATGGGGATAGTTGTAAGAATGCTGGTCATGGGTGGGACGGCCCAACCCGCGCCGGTGTACAGGGTGGAGAACATTGGAATCATTCAGGGGGGTGCACACATTCGTTTTACAGCGGTCCCGCCCTACGTCATAAAGTGGGAGCATGCTATGACGGGCACTGACCTCTCGGGGTGCCGTAGCCGAGGAGCACACATCATCCTGTGTCCCCAGCACTTGAATGCCATAAAAACCAAACTGGGAAACTTCTACTCTTACCTGGGCTCTTCTCTTAATGAAACTCGGGCAATAAGTAGTGTTGCCCATATCCCAAGAACAAATAACAAGAATAAACCAGCTGAGCAATGCAGGACAACTCTAAGGCCAAAAGCCAAGATATGACACCAAATTTGAAAGGATTAAGAAAGAAGATCCGAACACAGGGTAATTGACAAATAATGAGAAAGAGGGAGAGAGACAGAGAAAAAGAGACACAGAGAAAGGGAGAGAGAGACAGAGAGAGAGGGACAGAGAAAGAGAGAGACAGACAGAGAGGCACAGAGAAAGAGACAGAGAGAGCAAGGGACTGAGAAAGAGAGGGATAGACAGAGAGAGGGGGGGCAGAGAGAGCGAGAGAGAGAGGGACAGAGAAAGAGTCACAGAGAGGGCAAGGGTCTGAGAAAGAGGCAGAGAGTGAGAGGGATAGATAAAGAGAGAGAGCGAGAGGGGGACAGAGAGACCGAGAGGGACAGGGAAAGACAGAGAGAGGAATAGAGAAACAGAAAGAGGGATAGAGAAAGAGAGAGAAAGAGGGATAAAGACAGAGAGCAAGAGAGGGACACAGAAAGACAGAGAGAGGGACAGACTGACAGGCAGACAGGGAGAGAGAGATCACATTAGACAGCAAACATTGACTTGAATCTTGCCCTGGAGTGTGAGGATATTAAAGGAACATCACCTGGTCTGGCAGCTGGTTGCAAGCCGCTAGTTATCTGTCTGTCCTCCTGTCTGGCTGGGGTGAGGGGCAGGGTGGGGAAGGGGCCTATAACTAACTCAAAGACAAAACTATTATGACACAATTTGCTTAGCAAGGTGGGATGACTAATTCTGGCACAATGGGCTTAGTGGCACAGAATGAACTTGCCCGCCCTTATTGACAATGAATCATTTATATTACTACACGAGGAGCGTAGCCCGCACTGAATGCTCACTGTGAAGTGTCGGCGCAGAAAGACAGTTCGATGACTGTCTGACGCATCGTTCCTTCAGCTAACCCACAAAGGGCCCTGTCACAAATAATTGCAAATTGTATACAAATATTTTGTTCAGGATTCCCTGTTGTGTATGCACTGGGTAGCAATGGGTCTCCGAAATGAATTTCCAGTAAGTTATGTAATGGCGCAGATCTGCTCCAGAGAGATGAACCGCCTATGAATGGGTTGTTATGACTTTGTTAATGATACCCCTGCACTTCTCAGCTATTTTACACTAATTATACCTTTTTATCAAATTAGGCAAGAGCTTTGAGTTTCAGCACAAGTGTCGTAAAGTGAGCTTTGGCAAATCTGCACAATATCGCACACAGCATGCACTTTGACCCTGATAGTTAAGTATTGACACCATGACTTCAGCTGTCTTTGAAAGAACTCGCAATGACTAACATCTTATCACATCTGCAGCAGGTCCCAAAGGGCTTCGCTCACACTGAATTATATTTTGAAGTCCAGTCACTGTTGTAGTGTAGGTAAACACAGCAGCCAATTTGCACACAGCAAGATCCCACGAACAGTGACGAGGATGATACACCACTCAACTTTTTTTTTTGGTGGGATTAGTTGGTATGCGAATGTTGGCTCAGTGGCTGGCACTTCTTGCTTCTGAGTTAGAAGGTCATGGGTTCAAGCCCCACTCCAGAGATTCCGAAGCACATAATCTAGGCTGACCCTTCAATGCAGTGCTGAGGGAGTGCTGCACTGTCAGACGTGCTATCTTTTGGATGAGACGTTAACCCGAGGCACCATCTGCCCTCTCAGGTGGACTGTTCAAAGAAGAGAGTAGTGGAGCTCTCCCCGGTGTTCTGGCCAATATTTATCCCTCAACCAACATCACTAAAAAGCAGATTATTTGGTCATTATCTCTGCTATTTATGGGACCTTGCTTTGCACAAATTGCCTGCTGAATTTCCTACAATGACTACACTTCAAAAGTACTTCATGGCTGTGGAATGCTTTGGGATGTCCTGAGGTTGTGAAAGGGGCTGTATGAATGAAAGTCACTTCTTTCTTTCTTTCTACTGTTAGGTTTTTGCCCAATATGCCTAGTGTTGTTCTACAGTCTGATGGCTCGATCTCTGGAAACTTTTAGAGACAATAACCCGGGAGAAAATGAATTTACACTTGGAAAAGTATGGGCTAATAAATGAAAGTCAGTACGGATTTTTTAAAGGCAAATTGTGTTAGGCTAACCCGATCAAGTTCTTTGATGAAGTAACGGAGAGGGTAGTGCGGTGAATGTTGTGTATATGGACTTTCAAAAGGCGTTTGACAAAGTACCACATAAGAGACATGTTAGCAAAAGTAAAGCCCATGGGATTAAAGGAACATAAGAAACATAAGAAATCGTGTGAGCATGCACATCTTACTTTCTAAGCTAACCCTTGTCCCTTTTTTATTTCAGATACCGAAGAACTGGAACCTTCCCAGTCAGTGGAGGAAGAGGAAAAACATAGAAGATAGGAGCAGGAGTCGGCCATTCGGCCCCTTGAGTCTGCTCCGCCATTCAATGAGATCATGGCTGATCATTGACCTCAACTCCACTTTCCTGCACTATCCCATATCCCTTGATTCCCTTAATATCCCAAAATCTATCGCTCTCTATCTTGAATATACTCAACGACTGAGCCTCCACAGCCCTCTGGGGTAGAGAATTCCAAAGATTCACCACCCTCTGAGTGAAGAAATTTCTCCTCCTCTCAGTCCTAAATGGCTGACCCCTTATTCAGAGACTGTGACCTCTGGTTCTAGACTCCCCAGCCAGGGGAAACATCCTCCCTCAATCTACCCTGTCAAGCCCTGTAAGAATTTTGTATGTTCCAATGAGATCACCTCTCATTCTTCTAAACGCTAGAGAATACAGGCCTAGTCTTGAACTGTATAAACCACTAGTTAGGCCACAGCTAGAATACTGCGTGCAGTTCTGGTCACCACATTACAGGAAGGATGTGATTGCACTAGAGAGGGTGCAGAGGAGATTTACGAGGATGTTGCCTGGGCTGGGGAATTTTAGCTATGAGGAAAGATTGGATAGGCTGGGGTTGTTTTCTGGAACAGAGGAGGCTGAGGGGAGACCATTTGAGGGGAACAGTACCGATTTGCGCCCTCCCACTCCCTCCACAAGAGCATGGAGGGAGTCATCATAAAATCGTGGAGAGGCCTTTGATCTTGACCCACTCATCTCTCTGCCTGCCACACTGAAACGCATCAGAAAATGAAGGAAAAATCACAAGGCTGCATGGGCCCCTTAAATGCAGCTGAACGGAAGACATCAGTAGAGGCGGGCAGCAGACCCGAACCCACTGATTGGGCCAGGCAATGCGCACGACGGGCTTAATAAGCCCAGTTAAGGCAAAATACTTAATGCAGAGCGGATTAACCGGCAGCAGGACCGGAACCCGCCAACATGCCAACCCGACTCTAACGCGCCTCCACTCGGAAAATCGCGGCCTTTATCTTTTCAAAAATATCCCAATTGCAGAGAGCAGTCCGGTCGGCAAGATGAGGGGTGTTAGTTACCGTTAACACAACAGTGTCCCACCTCTGCCCCGACACCACGGATAGGTTCAAACTGAACTGGTATTGTGGGACTGACAGGACTTGTCAATGTTTAATTTTATTTTTTATAAACCTTTCTTCCTTGATACACAGCAATGGGCAGGAACTTGTCAATGTTTAATTTTATTTTTTATAAACCTTTCTTCCTTGACACACAGCAATGGGCAGGAACCATCTAGACTTGATTCATTTAAAAAAGAAATCATTATCCCGTTAAACCCTTCAGGTAAATTTTCCATTCTCGAGGGCTTGAACAGCAACTCACATATCAATTTCAATTTCAGAAACAACAACAACAACAACTTAAAAATAACAACAGAGAATGCTGGAAAAACTCAGCAGGTCAGGCAACATCCGTGGAGAGAAATTTGAGTTGACGTTTCGGGTTGAAACCCTTCTTCAAAACTGGAAAGAAAATAAAAAGATCGAAGGCAGGGCTGCGATCGAACAAAAGAAGAAAAGAAGACAATAAAAGGTATTAGAAGCCAGATGAGATGGTAATGGGCCCGTGGAGACTAAAGGCAGCTGAGATTAGGTGTGAAGTGTACTGGCAGGATAAGGACAGCTGCCAGGTGAGAGAGAGAAACAAAAGGAAAGGGGGGGAGGGGGGGAAGGAGGACCCAAAACAAAGGGGTGGAAAAAATTAAAAGGAAAACAACTTATATTTATATGGCACCTTTAATGTAAAATGTCCAAAGTCCCAAGAAACAAATGATGCCCAGGCTTGGTGGTTTTGCAGCACAGGCTGACGTGCATACAGTTACTTTTGGAGCTAAGTGCCATATCTCCCCCCCCCTCTCCGCCCCCCTCGAGCACTCTGTATCGGAAGGTAACAAATTGCCATGAAAGGGTTAAAGCCGAGCCTTTGAGAGGCAAAGTCCTAGTCCAATTTGTCACCACGCTGTGATATTTGATGATCATCTACTGCAGATCTGATTTTAAATTCTTAACACTACTGGATCTCCTCCTTGTACCAAGATCTTTCTAGCAAAGGCTGCCCCACAACTCTGCGGAGCTACTTTCATGTCAAAGGAATACTCTCGGTGATCCTGCATCAGGACCACTGATGTGGTCCCGCAAATTGTGGTCAGCTGTTTACAAAAAACAGAAAATCTATTGTGGCTCTTCTTTAGAGTCCCATGGGTTAATTGCATAACATGCATTTGTCAATTCCTGATTTCCTTCTGACACCGTGGGGAAATGAACCTCGCAAATCAAGAAACTTAAAATTTAACAATGCCTGATGTTTGTTTACATTCAGTAATGCTAAAGTAAATATTTAAGCAGAGTTAATCTGATACTGAAAAAATTAAAAGCAGCTGCCCGTGGAAGGGGGTAAACTCTGCTGTGGAAAGAAGTGAGCGGCCAGAATCAGCTGCAGACTTGTCCAGATTTCAAGTCAATTTAAAGAAACTTTGCCAATTTGAAAAATACACAACCGATTTAGATTTCAAATCTCACAGACATGATATAGGACGTAATCCTTTAAATGAAACCTTCTAATCTTCCAAAACCCCCTTTTACTTTTTTCAAAGTCTTTGTGCATTTAAGTGTGATCCTGTGGATTTATTAAACCTGCTGCCATCACTTCGACTTAAAATAAAACTTGAGGCGCAAGCTCGAGGAACAGCACCTCATCTTTCGATTAGACACTTTACAGCCTCCTGGACTCAACATTGAGCCCAATAATTTCAGACCATAACCTCGGCCCCATTCTTTCAAACAGCAGCTGTTGATGATTATTGCCATTTACCCCTCCTCTAGACCCGTCTTTTGTTTCTTTACTTGTCCCATTACCATCTCTTTTCATCTTGCACCATCATCCCTTTTGTCATTCAGTCTCTCCTGCCTTCCACCCTATCACAGACCTTCCCTTTGTTCTTTCCTCCCCGCCCCTTTTCCCTGCATCTCTACTTGTTTAAAACCTGTTACATCTATGATTTTTTTCCAGTTCTGATGAAAGATCACCGACCTGAAACCTTGGCCGCGATTTCGCCTAGCTATGCAGGTTTATGGTGGGCGAGTGCATTGATGGGATACGACCCCGCTGCTGTGTTGATCCCACTGAGAGAAAAGATTTTCCAGTAATTGGTCTGGTTAGGCCCGCCCCGCGCGGTACCCGGCCCAGTTACAAGGTGCGGGTCTGGTGATGTCAGCGGATGACACGTTTATTGCCAATATATTGAAAGGGGGCCATGGCCCCACTTGCTCTCACTTGTCATTTCAAGGGCTTCAGTGCTGCAGATATCATAATCAGTGCAGAAAGGCAGAGGGCTGCTCCTAGCTTCAGCGATGACTCCCTCCATGTTCTTGTGGAGGGAGTCAGAGGACGTAGGGAGGTTCTCTTCCCTATGGATGGTAGGAAGAGGCCTCCACAGCAGACGAAGGCAGCGTGGCTGCAGATTGCTGAGGAGGTGACGGACAGGTCAGTGGTAGTTCAGACCTGGGTGCAGTGCCACAAAAGGTTTAATGATCTTATACGATCAGGAAAAGTGAGTATAAAGCCGCACTTACGTTCATGCTGTTGTGCCTGTCATCACATCCCCATCACTCTGCATTGCCAACCCTACTCCTGCACATCCTTACTCACCCCAACATCCCTTGCACCTTCTCCCATCCCTTTCTCTCTGTCTACAGTATCAATTCAATTCAATTCAATTCAAATCGCTTTATTGGCATGACAAGGTACATCTTATGTTGCCAAAGCATCGAAAAACATTCATGGTTGTACACAAAAATACAGATCTATCCATACAGTGTATAAACAGATATATCCCTGAGTGTATAAATATACATTCATATAATTTGTATATATTCCTTTCTTACATTTAGTGGTTGTCCCTCTGTTTATGGCAAGCTGTAACATAGTGTGCCGCTAAGGTTACACAATTTCTCTCTTCCCCTAGTAGGTATGGGAGTTTTTGGTCATCATTCAAATTTCTGAATTCTGGGCATATTTTTGTGAATTTTGGGTAGAAATTCTCCCTTATGCCCTGATATTTTCTACAAGCTGTGAGGAAGTGCATCTCTGTCTCCACCACTCCCTGACTGCAGTGAGAGCATATCCTGTCCTCTCTTGGTAGCCAGGTCTGCCTGTGTCTGCCTTTTTCGATCGCCAGGCTATGTTCACTAAGTCTGTACATTGTTAAGGTTTTTCTCAGTTTGCTATCCTTTACCAGTATCATATCCCCATCTTACTATGCACCCCCCACACTCACCCTCATCCTATTGCAATGACACCAACTAACAACACAAAAGGAGGCAACTTGGTATTGGCACCCCACTCCATCATAGTCTCCCTCTAAACATCTATCCCGTCCATTCTTTACACTCATTCCATCTCTCTCACTCAAACTTCTCTTCTTTCGCTCATTGCAGGAAAAGAGAGCCCACAATAAGCGGGAGAGGGAGAGAACGGGAGGAGGCCCTCAATCCATAGCCATTTTGACCAATGCAGAGGAGCCCGCATTGGAATTAACCGGAGTGGTGGACCAGCCGGAAGTGGGGGACGGAGAGAGGGGCCCATTAGAACAACCTGGTGACAGAATTATTTTCCATACACCTAAATGGCATTCTTGAGTGATTCATATGGGGTCTGATGTCAAGAGAAGTTGAATGCTCTTCATGTGCATAATGGGATGTGTCTGCAATCGACATATCATATATCTAACTGATGTCTTTACTCTCCCACAGGGCCATCAAGAGCCTCCCCCTCCCCGCACTGTCCAGGAGGAAGACCAGGAGCACCCTTCAGAGGAGCCTCCAGCCTCTGAGGGAGCAGTGTCACCAGGCATAAGCTCATCCAGCGCCAGTGCAGATATGCACATCTCAGTGGGTCCCTCACGAGATAGAGTAGTGTTGTCACCTGGTGTCTCACACATCACAGGTGAGCAACAGCAGATGGTGGAGACAGGGACAGCAGTGGAGTCTCAAGCTCTGCTCAGCTGCATGCAGACGCTGAGCCTTGGGGGTCATCCAGGAAGAGAGCGATCCTGGAGCTTCAGGAACAAGTGCCGGAGGCTCTGACAGGGTTCACAACTGCGGTGACTGTGAGTGTGCAGAGAATGGAGGGGCTTCACCTCAAATATGAGCCCCACCATGGCGCATGCACTGGCAACTATAGGTTCCTCCATGGATAGGATGGCCACCTCCATGGAGGACATAAATCGCAAGTCACATGAGAATATGGTCACACTTCTAAATAGATGGTCATCTATGGAGGATAGATGGGCATCTATTGAGGAGAGAAACCACAGGCTCATAGACTTCCTTTATAGGAGGAATGTCAGTATAGACATGGGTCCTCATGGCCCCACTGATGTGCAGCAAGGTGCTCTCCAGCTACTTGCTAGCAGAGAAGTGCAGAAGGCCCATGAGAGGGATGATGGTGGGAAGGGACATGGAAGTGGGGGCTCCTCTCCAAGCACTCAAACTTCCACCCCCTTGCCAACCCCTCGGTCAGAGCCTCAGATGCCTCTCTGGGCAGTGATGGCTGAGTCTGCCCCTGCACAGCCGCAGGGGGAGCAGACTTTGGTGGGGCCCTCACAGGCTACAAAACCCAGAGGACGACTGCCAAAGGCGTCTAAGCAGGCGCAGCAGGGAATTGAGCAGGCTGCCTCCGCCTCTGCTGAAACCACAGGGGTAGCACCTCGTAGAAGCACTCGGAAAAGAAAGATCCCATAAAAATAGTCACAAGGGTAGTCACAGAAATCACAGAATCACAGAAACCCCACAGTGCAGATAGAGGCCATTTCGGCCCATCGAGCCTGCACCGACACATATCCCACCCGATCCCCGTAACCCCTACACCAACACATATCCCACCCTATCCCCGTAACCCCATGTATTTAATCCCCCTAACACTAAGGGTCAATTTATCATAGCCAATCAACCTAACCCGCACATCTTTGGACTGTGGGAGGAAACCGGAGCACCCGGAGGAAACCCACGCAAACACGGGGAGAATGTGCAAATTCCACACAGTCACTTGGGTGTTTTCCAAAAAATGATTGTTATTTTAATGTTGTTTAAATTTTTTGTAATAAATCGTTTATTTCGGAGAGTTTGAATTCGTTGCCTTATTTGTGCTCACAATTGGAATTGGCAGAGTGAACAGTCAGGGCTCCTTTTATGTCCAGCAATGGTGGTGACAGCGAAAAGAATGCACTAGCCATTGTAGGGATGCTCTATGGTCTTGAAGTGGGGAGATGCCAACCTGCGTGCACGTGCGGCAGCCATATGTCTGTGCTGCATAAAGTTAGGTGAATCTGGAGTTGATTAGGCCATCCCTGTCATGACGGGCAGCAATGTGCTCGCGCGCTGGTCGCATTGGGTCAGCCGGCTCCTCCAGGTCTTCCTCATCCTGAACCTCATGCTGCTCCTCCTCCTTCTCCCTCTCTGAAGGGGCTATGCGCTCTGCACCTTGTTCCTCATGCAGCGCTAATCCTCGCTGCAGCGCTATGTTGTGCAGGGCACAGCAGACAACGACGATTCTCAAGACCCTGGCTGGTGTACACTGAAGGGCTCCTCAAGATCTGTCCAGGCATCTGAAGCGCATTTTGAGCAACCCTATTGTCTGTTCAGTGACACTTCTGGTGGATATGTGACTTTGATTATAATGTTCCTCAGCCTCATTCCTCCTCAAAGGTGTCATGAGCCACGTCTTCAGGGGATAGCCCTTGTCTCCAAGGAGCCAGCAAGAAAGTCTGTTTGGCGGTGCAAAGAGCTGAGGGACAGTGGACTGCAGCAGGATATAAGAGTCATGGCAGCTGTCAGGGACCTTGGCGCACACATGCATGATGCTCTTCCTATGGTTGCAAACCAACTGCACGTTGAAGGAGTGGAAGCCCTTGCGGTTGACAAATACTGCTGGCTTCTGATGGCGTGCCCTGATGGCCACTTGTGTGCAGTCAATGATGCCCTGCACCCGTGGGAAGCCAGCCACAGTGGCAAAGGCCAGCGCCCGCTCAGTAACACTTCATCAGTGACAAAGTGGATATAATTGGTGGACTTCTAAAAGAGGGCATTGGTGACCTGCATAATGCATCTGTGGACGGCCGGCTGGGAGATGCCGCAAATGTCTGCTGCAGATCCTTGGAAGGAGCCTGAGGCAAAGAAGTTGAGGGCGGTGGTGACTTTGACAGCCACTGGTAACGGGTGTCCACCCGTTTCTCTGGGCTGCAGGTCTTGCTCGAGCAATGTGCGATGACCTGGTGTGATAGCCTGATCCTCCTTTGACACTGCTGCTCAATCATGTTGAGGTAATTCATCCTCTGCCTGTAAACCCTGTGTTGGGTTTATTGCCTCTGGCGTGGTGCAGCCCTGCGCTGATGCCCTCTGCCCTGAGCAGCATCAGGTGGTTGAGGAGAAGGTTGGTGCTCTTGGTGTTGGTGCTGCTGGTGTGCCTGGTACCGCTGCTGTTGCAGCTGATCGTGGTCAGATTCTGAGGACCAAGGTGAGAGACTTTAAATCGTGCCCATTCTGATGTAATATATGACAGGTGAGGTTGAGATGATAGAAGCAATCTGTCAATGGGGAGAGAGGTTATTCCAAGGAGGCGACAGTGGATAGAGAGTTTACTCCACACACACCCAACCTGCATAAAGATCAAATGTGTCTTCCAAATCCTGAAATCTGCAGCTTCTCAGATTGGAAAGTGAACAGCTGTGAAATGGTAGCTTTTATACTACATCTGCAGCTGTCAACTATTCAGAAGAACTCCCGACCTACTTACCCGACGTGATCTCCGAACGCCATGAACCTCATGATGAAAGTCTAAAAATAGTAAGTACCTGGTAAAATAGTGTTTAACAACCTTTTAAATTGCTTTTAACGAACTTAAGTGCCTGTCCCGCCACTTGGGTTTGGGTCTGTTCACCACTGACTGACCCGACACGTGGGAGACTTGTGTGGAGGCGGGTTGACAACGGGCTCCTCACCTGCTGTCAATCATTTTGAATTTGACAGCTGACCCGCCTCCGATCCTGTCCTCTGAGCACCGGCAAAATTCCGTCCGTGAACTCTGTTTCTCTCTCCACGGATGCTGCCTGACCTGCTGAGTATTTCCACCATTTTCTGTTTTTATTTCTACTACAACTAAGTTCTGTCAAATAATTCTCAACTTCTCATTGACTCCAATTATCCAAACATGAGCCTTGAAGGCACAAAACTGGTATCAATTTTTACCACTGTTTGCTTGGGAATTGCAAACCTATCCAATTATTTTAAAAAAAGTAGTTTTTCCCTGGCCTTGCACTTACAATTCAAATTAGACCCCAATTTTTGTGAAATAATTGCTGAATTATTGAAGAGGTGTCCGAATCCCCCTTCCATTATTAACTCTTTGGTAGTTAGTACAGCCCAATCACAAACTGTCTCCAGTTGTTGCTATGGAGATGGTGGGAGAGTCAAGTCAATCTCAAGATCAAAGAGTGCTGACAGCTACCTGAGACCATGGCGTTGCAGTACAACCAAGATGATTAAGCAAGCAGAACCGCCTCAAATCTCACAATACTTTGGAAGCAGTAAATTAAGTCAAAATTAATGCCTTGCACTAGAATGACATCGATAATTAGAGTTTACAGCACAGAAACAGGCCATTTGGCCCAACTACCTGTACCGGTGTTTATGCTCCACACGAGCTCCCACCAACGTTCCCTATCGCACCTCTCTGCCCGTCCCACGCAGCCCGGGACCGGCTTTTTCAATGTAATGTTTAAACTGTGAATGGGCCGAACCCCCCAAAAAATAAGAGGGAGCTTTGGCTGCTGCCCCTCTTCATCTCACACCATCAGCAGATCCTTCTATTCCTTTCTTCCTCATTTGTTTATCTAGCTTCACCTTAAATGGATCTATACTATTCACCTCAACTACTCCCTGTGGCAGCGAGTTCCACATTCTCACCGCGCTCTGGGTAAAGAAGTTTCTCCTGAATTTCCTATTGGATTTATTAGTGACTGTCTCATATTTATGGCCTCTAGTTTTAGTCTCCTCGACAAGTGGAAACATCTTCTCTATGCCGACCCCTTCAAACCCTTTCATAATCTTAAAGACCTCTATCAGGTCAGCTTTCAGCCTTCTCTTTTCTAGAAAAAGAGCCCCAGCCAGTTCAGTCTTTCCTGATAAATTTATCCTCTCAGTTCTGGTATCATCCTTGTGAATCTTTGTTGCGCTTTCTCCAGTGCCTCTATAATCCTTTTTATAATATGCAGACCAGAACTGTGCACAGTGCTGCTAGCGTGGTCTAACTAAGGTTTGATACCAGTTTAACATAACTTTGGTATGTTATAATGGTATGGGCATAATGACAACCTCCCCAATTACTACCTTGTGATGTGGCATGAAGCAACTCACGGGGCTGTAGGCATAAATCTTAGCCTTGGTTACTGTGCAGTATTGTCCTTCTGCATTGTAGGTGACAGTAACCTTTTCTCGTCGCCATGGGCATGTTACAGTTGACTCGGACCAGCTTCCGGAGTGCTCCTCCTGGTACGGATCACCTTTGGACAGCCCACGAATAGGTTGAGTAACCTCAAACCCATCACAGCGCCACACATATCCATGCACAGTTACTGAGCAGCAATCAGTGTATGGACTTGTCCATTGCCTTTGATGGTCATTATAAACCACTAATCTTGGCAGGTTTGTTCTCCATTGATAAACGTCCTTTTCATACTTAATCCCTATTGAACGCACCCTATCGTGGGCACGGACGCTTCCATGTTCAGAACTGGTAAGGATAGAGTGAAGGAAATGTACATTATAGCCTTCACTAAACAGCCTCCATTAGCACACCCATCATATTTACCAGGATGACCCATTTATTCCTACTCCCTGTTTTCTGTTCATTAACCAATCCTCAATCTATAGTAACCCCAATCCTATGAGCCCTAATCTTGTGTAACAACCTTTTGTGTGGAACCATATCGAATGCCTTTTGAAAATCCAAACACACAACATCTACTGGTTCCCCCTAATCTACCCTGCTAGTTACATCCTCAAAAAAATGCCAATAGATTTGTCAAATACAATTTCCCTTTCATAAATCCGTGTTGACTCTGCCCAATCCTATTATTATTTGCTAAGTGCCCTGTTACCACATCCCTAATGATAGATTCTGGCATTTTCCCTACTACTGATGTCAGGCTAACTGACCTATAGTTCCCTGTTTTCTCTCTCCCTCCTTTCTTGAATAGCGGGGTTAAATTTGCGACCTTCCAATCCACAGGGACTGTTCTAGAATCTAGGTAATTCTGGAAGATCACAACCAATGTATCTGCTATCTTTGAAGCCACCTCTTTCAAAACCCTAGGATGTAGGCCATCAGGTCATGGGGATTTGTCGGCTTTTAGTCCTATTAATTTCTCCAGTACTTTTTCTTTACTAATATTAATGACTTTAAGTTCCTCACTCTCAGTTGACCCTTGGTTTCTCACTATTTCCGATATGTTTTTTGTGTCCTCTACTGGGAAGGCAGTTACAAAATATTTGTTTATCGTCTCTGCCATTTCCTTATTCCCCATTCTAATTTATCCTGTCTCAGCCTGTAAGGGACCCACATTTACTTTCGTGGGAGGAGGCCTGAGTGGGACTGGAACAAAGAATTGTTCCACGTATCCCACGAAAAGGCAGGTGTGGCCAAGGTCCATACGGGTTCCCATAGTGACACCTTTTTTTTGAAGGAAATGAGAGGAGTTAAAGAATCTTCATTGTAAGAACATGTTCAGCCAGGCGGAGGAGGGTGGTTGTGGATGGGGGCTGGTTGGGCTTTCCGTTTAATGAAGAACCGGAGCGCCCACAAGCCGTCCTGGTGGGGGATGGAGGTGTAGAGGGATTGGATGTTCATGCTGAGAAGGAGACGGTTAGGCTAGGAAACTGGAAACTTTGAAAGTGGCGGAGGGCGGTGAAAATGTTGCGGAATTAAATCGGAAGAGACTGGACAAGGGGAGAAAAAATAGAGTTGAGATAGAAAGAAATAAGTTCCATGGGGCAAGAGCAGGCTGAAATGATGGGTCTACCAGGGCATTCCTGTTTGTGGATCTTAGGAAGGTGGTAGAAGCGGGCTGTGAGGGGTTGGTGGACTATGAAGTTGCAGGCCGTGGGGGGATATCTCCAGAGGAGGTGAGATCAGTGACAGTCTGGGAAACGATGGCTTGATGTTTGGTGGTGGGGTCGTGGTCCAGGGGGAGGAGGAGATTTGGCATTCAGCTTCTGCAAGGTAGAGGTCGGTTCACCAAGCAACAACAGCACTTGTCAGCAGGTTTAATGACCATGTCAGGGTGGGACTTGAGAGAAAGGATGCTGCAAATTCAGAGGGAGCTAGGTTAGAGTAAGTGAGGGGAGTAGAGAAATTGAGATGGCCGATGTCACGCCAGCAGTTACCAATGAAAAGATTAAGAGCTGGTAAGAGGCTAGATGGAGGGTCCAGGTTGAACGAGGATGCTGAAGATGGGAGAAAGGGTCTGCTGTGCCAACCCTTTGACTCCTGGCCAAAGAAGTGGGCATGGAGACAAAGGGTCATTTTCTGATTGGCAGGCTGTAACTAGTGAGGTACCGCAAGGAACAGTGCTGGGGCCTCAGCTATTTACAATCTATATTAATGACTTAAAAGAGGTGGCTGCAGAGATAGGGGTGAATGATTCCTGACTCCCTGAACTGACTTGAATGAGCGGACCAAGTGTAATGTATCCAAGTTTGCTGGCGATACAAAGCTAGGTGGGAAAGTAAGCTGTGAGGAGGATGCAAAGAGGTTGCAAAGGGATGTAGACAGGTTAATTGAATGGGAAAGAGAGTTATATGATTCTATGTGGCAGATGGAGTATAATGTGGGGAAGTGTGAAATTATCCACTTTGGTAGGAAGAATGGAAAAGCAGAATATGTTTTATAAGGTAAGAGACTGGTAAATATAGAATCATAGAAGATAGGAGCAGGAGTAGGCCATTCGGCCCCTCGAGCCTGCTCCGCCATTCAATGCGATCATGGCTGATCATCCAAACTCAGTACCGTGTCCCTGCTTTCTCCCCATACCCCTTGATCCCTTTAGCCTTAAGAAATATATCTAACTCCTTCTTGAATATATTTAATGAGTTGGCCTCAACTGCCTTGTGTGGCAGAGAATTCCACAGGTTCACCACTCTCTGGGTGAAGAAATTCCTCCTCATCTCTGTCCTAAATGGCTTACCCCTTATCCTTAGACTGTGACCCCTGGTTCTGGACTCCCACGCCATCGGGAACATCCTTCCTGCATCTAGTCTGTCTAGTCCAGTTAGAATTTTATAAGTTTCAATGAAATCCCCTCTTATTCTTCTAAACTCCAGCGAGTATAAGCCCAATCGACCCAATCTCTCCTCATACATCATTCCTGCCATCTCAGGTATCAGCCTGGTGAATCTTCGCTGCACTCCCTCCATGGCAAGAACATCCTTCCTCAGATAAGGCGACCAAAACTGCACACAATACTCAAGATGTGGTCTCACCAAGGCCCTGTACAACTGCAGCAAGACATCCTTGTTCCTGTACTCTAACCCTCTCGCTACGAAGGCCAACATACCATTTGCCTTCTTAACCGCCTGCTGCACCTGCATGCTTACCTTCAGCGATTGGTGCACAAGGACACCCAGGTCTCGTTGCACTTCCCCTTCTCCCAATCTATTGCCGTTCAGATAATAACCTGCCTTCCTGTTTTTGCCACAAAAGTGGATAACCTCGCATTTATCCACTTATACTGCATCTGCCATGCATCTGCCCAATCACCCAACCTGTCCAAATCATCCTGGAGTTTCTCGGCATCCTCCTCACAACACACACGCCCACCCAGCTTTGTGTCATCTGCAAACTTGGAGATATTACATTTAGTTCCCTCGTCTAGATCATTAATATATATTGTGAATAGCTGGGGTCCTAGGACTGATCCCTGCGGTACCCCACTAGTCACTGCCTGCCACTCGGAAAAAGACCCATTTATTCCAACTCTTTGCTTCCTGTCTGCCAACTAGTTCTCTATCCAAGTCAATACTTTGCCCCCAATCCCATGTGCCTTATCTTTACACGCTAATCTCTTATGCGGGACCTTATTGAAAGCCTTCTGAAAGTCCAAATACACCACATCCACTGGTTCTCCCTTATCTATTCTACCAGTTACATCCTCAAAAAATTCCAGTAGATTAATCAAGCACGATTTACCTTTTGTAAATCCATGTTGACTTTGTCCGATCCTGTCACCATTTTCCAAGTGCTCTGCTATTACATCTTTTATAATGGACTCTAGCATTTTCCCCTCTACCGATGTCAGGCTTACCGGTCTATAATTCCCTGTTTTCTCTCTGCCCCTTTTTTGAATAGTGGGGTAACATTAGCTATCCTCCAATCCATGGGAAATGTTGGTATTCAGAGAGATTTGGGGGTCCTTGTACACGAATCACAGAAAGTTAACATGCAGGTACAGCAAGCAATTAGGAAAGCAAATGGTATGTTAGTCTTTATTGTAAGGGGGTTGAAGTATAAGAATAAGGAAGTCTTGCTGCAATTATATAGGGCTTTGATGAGACCACAACTGTGTACAGTTTTGGTCTCCTTACCAGAGGAAGGATATACTTGCCTTGGAGGCGGTGCAACAAAGGTTCACTAGATTGATTCCTGGGATGAGAGGGTTGTCCTATGAGGAGAGATTGAGTAGAATGGGCCTTTATTCTCTGAAGTTTAGAAGAATAAAAGGTGATCACATTGAAACGTATAACATTCTCAGAGGGCTTGATAGGATAGATGCTGAGAGGCTGTTTACCCTGGCGGGAGAGTCTAGAGCCAGGGGTTATAGTCTCAGGATAAGGGGTCGGCCATTTAGGACTGAGATGAGGAGAAATTTATTCACCCAGAGGGTTGTGAATCTTTGGCATTCTCTACCCCAGCGGGCTTTGGATGCTCAGTTGTAAAGTATATTCAAGATTGAGATCGATAGATTTTTGGGCACTAAGAGAATCAAGGGATATGGAGATCGGGCGGCAAAGTGGAGTTGAGGTCGAAGATCAGCCATGATCTTATTAAATTGTGGAGCAGGCTTGAGGGGCCGTATGGACTACTCCTGCTCCTGTTCCTTATGTTCTTATGTTCTCACCTCTTATTCCAATATATTGATGACTGTATTGGTGCCGAACTGGAAAATTTCATAAACTTTGCTTCCAATTGCCACCCTTTCCTCGCTTTCACGTGGTCCATCTCCGACTCATCCTTTCCCTTCCTCGACTTCTCTATCTCCATTTCTGGGGATAGGCTGTCAATCAATATCTAGAATAAGCCCATTGACTCCCGCGGCTATCTTGATTACACTTCTTTCCACCCCACTTCCTCTAAGGACTCTATTCCATTCTCCCAGCTTCTCCATCACCATTGCATCTGTTATGACGATGCCATCTTCTACACCAGTGCTTCTGATATGTCTTCCTTTCTCCTCAACTGAGGATTCCCCTCCACTGGCCCTCGACCATGACCATCCCATTTCCCATACTTCTGTCCTCACCCCTTCCCCTCCCTCCCAGAACCACAATAGGGTTCCTCTTGTCCTCACCTTCCAACCAACCAGCCTCCACATTCAACGGATCATCTTCTGCCATTTCCACCACATCCAGCACGATGCCACCACTAAACACATCTTCCCAGCATTCCGAAGGAACCGCTCCCTCCGCGACACTCTGGTCCACCCCTCTATTACCCCAACACCCCTTCCCCTTCCCACGGCACCTTCCCGTCCAAGCACAGGCGATGCAACACCTGCCTTTTATCTCCTCCATTCCCACCGTCCAAGGCCCCAAACAGTCCTTCCAGGTGAAACAGCAATGTACTTGTACTTCTTTTAATTTAGTATACTGCATTCACTGCTCACGATGCGGTCTCCTCTACATTGGGGAGACCAAACGCAGATTGGGTGAACACTATGCTGAACACCTCCGTTCAGTCCGCAAGCGTGACCCCGAGTTTCCGGTTGCTTGCCATTTTAATTCTCCGTCCCATCCCACTCCGACTCCTCTGTCCTCGGCCTCCTACACTCTTCCAATGAAGCTCAACGGAAGCTTGAGGAACAGCATGCCATCTTTCGATTAGGCACTTTACAGCCTTTGAGTTCAACAATTTCAGATCATAACCACTGCCCCCATTTTTTCAGGCAGCAGCTGTTGGTGATTGTTCTGCTGTGGCCATTTACACCTCCTCTAGACCCATCTTTTGTTTCTTTACTTGTCCCATTACCATCTCCTTTTGCCTTACACCATCATCCCTTTTGTCATTGAATCATTCCTGCCTTCCACCCTATCACAGACCTTCCCTTTTGTTCTTTCCTCCCCTCCTCCTCTGCCCCCTTCTTTCCCTGCCTCTGTATTGCTTAAAAACTGGTAAATCTCTAACTTCTTCCAGTTCTGCCGAAAGGTCATCAACCTTAGCTCTGTTTCTCTCTCCATTGATGTTGCCTGACCTGCTGATTAGTTCTAACATTTTCTGTTTTCATGTGCAGGACCGAGTATGTCCTGAACTGAGAATATGTCCATTCCTGCCCTACTGTCAATAAAAAAAAGAGAAAGACTTGCGCCTTTCATAACCACCGGACGTCTCAAAGCACTTCACAGCCAATGCAGTACTATTGAAGTGTAATCACTGTTGCAATGTAGGAAATGCGCCAGCCAATTTGCGCACAGCAAGCTCCCACGAACAGCAATGTGATAATGACCAGATAATCTAGTTAGTGATGTTAATTTAGGAATAAATATTGGCTAGGACACCAGGAATAACTCCCCTGCTCTTCTTAAAAATGGTGCCATAGGATATTTTATGTCCACCTTGTTATGTTCATAAATATATAGACGTTTTCATTATGAACAGCTAGCTTGAGCTAGTCATTTATTCAGCCATGTGGACTAGTGTATAGGCATCCATCTTGACTACTGCCTTGTGGGTAGCCCACTACTAAACACACAGCTCCACCTAGTGTACCATTCTAGAATGACACGTTACTGATCATTACATCCCCCTTCCTTAGAGGTTAAACAAAATCAATATCAATCAATCATAACGACATAAACATCTTCACAACAGTCAACACATTTTCAAAGCTTTACTTTATGAACTCTAAGCTTTTCATTCTTTTGTTATAGTTTTCTTTGTACTCAAAGATTAAGTCTATCAGGCTTTTTTACTTCACGTGTGGATCTTCTCAGCACAGGTAAGTCTGATGTGTTTTCATGAGAGCCTGTATGTGTGTTTGTGTTAGATTGTTCTGGTGGTGAGTGACAAGATTCAGTTGCGGCATTGTCATCGATTTGCTCTTGGATAGTTTCTTGTGTTTTCAGGAGGGAACGGCGGTTCCTCCTGAGAATCTGTCCTTCCTCAGTTCTAACAGTGTATGACCTTGTTCCTACTTCCTCAAGAGCTGTAGCTTTCCTGTTCCATGCATCTGGATCCTCAATCCTGACAACATCATCCCTTGTCAATGGTTTCAGAGTTTTGGATGACTTGTCATAGTGTGATTTCTGTTTCAGCTTTAACAGTTGAAGTCTCTGTCTCAGTTCCTTACTCTGCTTTTCTTTTGCACAGCAGGGTAGCATGGTGTGCAACTTGCGACCCATTAGGAGCTCAGCAGGTGAAGAACCACAGTCTAAAGGGGAGGCTCGGTAGCTCAGCACGGCGAGATAAGGATCAGACTTGCTTTCTGTTGCTTTCTTCAGTAGCTGTTTGAGAACTTGAACACCTTTCTCTGCCTTACCATTCGACTGAGCATAAAGAGGACTGGATGTGATGTGTTGAAAGTCATAATGTGCTGCAAACTGTTGCCACTCCTTACAGTTGAAGCACGGATCATTGTCGCTAACGGCAATCCTGGGAATTCCATGTCTGGCGAAGATGGATTTAACATGCATTATGACACTGCTTGCTGATGTGCTTGAGAGCAGCGCCATCTCAGGATAGTTAGAATAGTAGTCAATCACTATTAGATAGTCTTTACCATTCAAATGAAAGAGGTCCATACCAACCTTTGCCATGGTGCTGTTGGTAAGTCAGCTACTATCATTGGTTCCTTTGCTTGTTTGTTTTGGTGTTTCTGACATGTCTCACATATGCCTATTGTTCTGTCCTCCTCACGACTATGATTCGACAGACAGCTAAACCCTCATCACCAAACAGGAGGCGTTGTTACTTATAATCCAGTTTAATGACACAGGGTGAAACTACAAAGAGAGCAAGAAATTACAACATCAAATAAGGCTGATTGGTATTACAATCACGATCTGAATACACAAAATAAACCTAGGACAGTAGAATGAAACGTTACCACTATAACTCAACGGTTCTATTACAATTTGAGGTAAATCTGATACAACAATCAAAGGTCTAACACATGAATGCCAGGGGAAAGACTAATAGCCAGCCACATGGAAACTCCACAAAGTGCAATATTTTAACTCATTTGGCCGCAAATATCAAGAAATGGTGACATAGATCAAACATAAAGACATCTGATAAAAAGCTACTTACAGACAATGCCAATCAAAGGGGGAAACTGAAAAGGATGGTGTAAGATGCTGCAGAATCACCAGCCATGATTTCTGGCTCCCTCGTGGTTGTGTTTTACTTTCACTTTCTCATCATGTCACATGACATAAATCAACAATAAGGAGGTAAGTAGTAAAAACACTAGGGGGAGACAAAACACAATACTAAAAGTCTCATAGGGGACATAACACTCCCCGTCTGGTATCTCTAAGATGCCACATAATAAAGAAAATACAACTTATCAGGGAGCAACCGTCTGGTCTTCCTTGGAGAGAAGAAGCACAATCTCTGTGATTGGCCTGTAGAAGAGCTTTGTCCCATCACCGATTGGGATCTTGACCTCTACCTTCCGAACTCTACCACCTTTGCTGGGGAAAACCTTTGAGATGATCCCCATCGGCCATTCACTTCTTTTGTTCTGACTGTCCTTCGTTAAAACGATGTTCCCCGTCTGGACGTTGGTCTTTGATGACTGCCATTTGCTACGTGCTTGGAGAGTTGACAGGTACTCGCGTCGCCAACGGCTCCAGAAGGTGTTGGCCAGACTCTGTACCTGCTTCCACTGACGTCTGTAGAGGTCCTTGCTGCCGAACTCTCCTGGAGGTGTAGGAATGGCTTCTCCTTTCTGAGTGAGGAGGGTGGCCAGCGTCAGGATGAGTGGGAACTCTGCATCTGATGACGGAGGGATGAGTGGTCTTGCATTGATGATGGCTACCACTTCAGCCATGAATGTAGTGAGGACTTCATGAGTGAGTCTGGAAAATCCATGTTCCAGAAGCATTGCATCCATTATGCGGCGTGTGATGCCGATCATTCGTTCCCATGAACCTCCCATATGTGAGGAATGTGGCGGATTGAAGATCCAGGTGCAACCTTGGTCTGCGAGGTATCTCTTAACTGTGTTGTCATCGTTAGAAGAAGGAATGTCGAGCTCCTTGCAGACTCCGATGAAGTTGGTACCACAGTCAGATCGAAGCTGCTTGGCCGGTCCACGTATGGAGAAGAATGACACTTCTGTGACTTTCTGCTGGGGACGACACAGGAATTCAGGTCCTATAAGCCATGTGGTATCCCTTAAGCGAACTGCAGTGACAGATCTGGTGGCGTGATCGGCTGGATTCAGATGAGTAGGCACATAGTGCCATTGTTCGGGTTGTGTTGACCTTCTGCTGCGTTGGACTCTGTTATTGACGTACACATAAAACCTTCTAGTCTGGTTGCATATGTAGCCCAGCACCACCTTACTGTCTGTGTAGAACTGGATAGAGTCAGGCTTGAGATCAATCTCGGAGGTGATCAGTTCTGCCATCTCTACAGCCAGAACGGCAGCACAGAGCTCCAGTCGTGGAATGCTGTGTTCGGGACGTGGTGTTAACCTTGCCTTGCTGAGGATGAAGCCTGCTTCACAATCTCCATTGGGGTTTGTGACCTTGAGGTAGGCAACTGCAGCTATGGCATTGTTTAAAGCATCAGAAAAGACACATATTTATTTGTGTTGAGCTTCAGAGGGAGAGATGAGAGTATAGAGTCTTGGAATTTGAAGCTTTCTGAGGCCTTGGAGAGAGTTTCTCCAAGTGTGCCAAGATCCCTCCTTTTCTCGAGGTAGTGGTGAATCCCAATCGTTTGTGTCTGCCGTGAGGTCTCTAAGCAGAGCTTTTCCTTGGATGATGACTGGTGCCACAAACCCAAGGGGGTCGAACAGGCCATTCACTGTAGAAAGGACACCACGACGAGTGAAGGGCTTTTCGCTGTCTTCAACTTGGAAGGTAAAGGTATCCGTATTCAGGTCCCAACTGAGCCCAAGGCTGCGCTGTAGAGGAGGGAAGTCAACTCCAAGGTTCAGGTCCTTTAGGTCATTGGCGTGGTCTTCTGAGGCAAAGGCTTTCTGCATGAATGAAATGAAGTGGTCCTTTGTATCCGGCTTTCTTTCCAGCGTGCGGCGGAGAGAGATGAGTCGATTGAGTGCCTGTCTTCGGTTGTTAGGAAGCCGTCGTCTTGGAGTTCTGAACGGTAGAGGAGCGACCCAGCTATTGCTACTGTCCATGAAGACCTCTTCATCCATGTTCTTTATAAAGAGTTTGTCCTCAATGGAAGGAGCTAACTTGTCATCGTCACTCGTCCCTTTGAAGACTGCCTGGCCAAGACGATCCTCTTGCTTTCCATGTTCTGGTTGCTCAGTAGGATCATCAGAGAGAGAGCTTGGAACCTGTATGCCGTATCTTTCTTTCACTTGAAAGCTGTTGGGGCACGGATCAAAGAGTGAGGGGCAACCATTCTCCAGCACATTTGTATGGAATGTGTTCACTTTGGCAGGTCTGTGGGCGTTTCTCAGACAAACATCACCGATGATGACCCACCCTAGGTCAAGTCTCTGAGCATAAGGTGAGTTGTGTGGACCATTTATCTGTTCACGTACCTTGTGGATTCTCAATATGTCTCTGCCTAGTAGAAGCAGGATGGGAGCTTGAGGGTTCAATGGTGGAATCTGGTAAGCCACTGGTTTGAGATGAGCATGATGAAGCGTTGCTTCAGGTGTAGGGATCTCTGACCTGTTATCAGGCACCTGGTTACACTCTATTAGTGTGGGCAGAGGCAGGCTCGTCTTTCCATCAAGGGTCTCCACTACGAAACCACTGGCCCTCCTTCCTGATGTCTCCACTAGGCCGGCACAAGTTTTCAGTGAATATGGGGAGCTGTTTCCTTCTATGTTAAAGTGGTCAAAGAACTGAGACATGGCGAGTGATCTGTTACTCTGATCATCCAGCATGCCGTATATCTTTATGGCTTTCTCTTGCTGTCCTTCAGGGTAGACCATCACAAGACAGATTTTCGAACAGGGTTTGCCGCTGATGTGTGCTCTGCAGACCTTGGTGCAATGTGAGGCTACTTCAGGTGTCAGAATGTCTTCCTCTTCCTCCCCGCTGTGCTCTGCTGCGGCGGTAGAGGCCGTTGAGACCCAGGGGGCTGGACCTGGGTGGAGTGCTGTGTTGTGGCCTTTGCTATTGCATTCTGCACATTTGACAGCCATGATACAGCCCTGTGCCAGGTGAGTTGAAGAGGAACAGCATTTATAACAGATGCCACGTTCCTTTAAGAACGATTTGCGATCCTCCAAAGTCCGTTCTCTGAAGCTCCGACACCTCCTGAGCGGGTGCGGCTTGTTGTGAATGGGGCATTGCTTGACAGGGTCGTCCATTTTCCCATCTGCGTCGTCGCTGGAGGAGGTGGACAGTGACATTTCAGTTTTATGAACTGACACTGGAGTTCTCTGGTTGTAGCTTGTAGCAGACTGTGCTGTCTTCAGTGGCCCAGGGCTTTGAGTGGAGAAGAAGAAGCTTGGGTCGTTTCTTATTTTAGCCTGCTGGCAGATAAACTTGGCAAAAAAGGAGAAAGGTGGGAAGGGAACGTTGTGATCTTCCTTATACTTTGATCCCTGAGTTATCCATCTTTCCTGCAAGTTGAATGGTAACTTTTCAACAATGGGATTTATCCCACGTGCCGTGTCAAGGTACAGAAGACCTGGCAGACATCCCTCAGTTTTGGCTGAGTCAATTTCCATTAGGACGTCACCTAACTCTCTGAGCTTCAGGCGGTCTCGATTGAGGATCTTGGGAAAGTTCTCCAGCTTCTTAAACAGTGCATTCTCAACCACCTCCGGGGAGCCATAGCTCTCGTCCAGACGATCCCATATCATCTTCAACCCCATTTCCGGGAGGTTGATGTGCACAGCTCGAATTCTCTTGGCGTGCTCAGTGGATTCCTTACCCAGCCATTTAGCGAGTAGGTCGATTTCTTCGCTTGCTGACAGGTCTAACCCTCTTATGGTGTTCCAAAAAGTAGACCTCCATGCTCTGTAGTCTTCAGGTTGCTCGTTGAACTGTAGCAACCCGGTGGTGATGAGTTCACGACGTGCGAAGAACCTCACGAAATCTGACATGCCTTGGGTCTGTTCATAGTGAGGTAGAGCAGCTGGACTGCGATAGGTCTGCAGATATTGTGAACGATAATGATGGGTTAGCCTTTGGTCTTCTGGTTTGAACTTGTGTTCATCCTCTTCCACAGTGTTTTTGTTGAGCTCACAACAGCACTGAGATGCATGGCCAGGCTCCTCCTGTTCGTGTATTAACTCTGGAACAGGCTCTATGTCGGGCATTGAAGAGTTAACAGTTTGTGACCTGGTGTGGCTTTGTATGTATTCTGTGGTGCGTTGCACTGGATCTTGGTGAGGGAGATGAAGGTTAAGGTTGCTGCCTGTTGCTTCACCTTCAACAGCTGCTTCAAGGACTTCTGCCTCCGCTAGAGCTGCTGCTGCCTCTTTTTCCATATCCAATACGGCTAATGTTGCTTCAATACGTGCCTTTTCCATTTTTATGTCCATTTCCCTTTGAGCAAAGGATATCTTTGCTTTGGCTGCTTCAGCCTTGGCTCTGGCCATCGCTGCTACTGCACCAGTAACAGACCTACTTGAATGCCTGGAGGAGCCAGAACAGTGAGATCTGGTCTCCTCTGCTTGTTTCAATGGTGACTGTTCCTCCATTTCAGCTTTTGTGACTGGTGTCTGGAATGTGTGGCTTCGGAGATGCATTGAATCGTGTTGGTGTTGAGTATCTGTACCTTTAGTAGATTCGCCCATGGGAAAGGTGTCTTTTCACTCTTCTGTCCTCCTCACGACTATGATTCGACAGATAGCTAAACCCTCATCACCAAACAGGAGGCGTTGTTACTTTTAATCCAGTTTAATGACACAGGGTGAAACTACAAAGAGAGCAAGAAATTACAACATCAAATAAGGCCGATTGGTATTACAATCACGATCTGAATACACAAAATAAACCTAGGACAGTAGAATGAAACGTTACCACTATAACTCAACGGTTCTATTACAATTTGAGGTAAATCTGATACAACAATCAAAGGTTTAACACATGAATGCCAGGGGAAAGACTAATAGCCAGCAACATGGAAACTCCACAAAGTGCAATATTTTAACTCATCTGGCCGCAAATATCAAGAAATGGTGACATAGATCAAACATAAAGACATCTGATAAAAAGCTACTTACAGACAATGCCAATCAAAGGGGGAAACTGAAAGGGATGGCGTAAGATGCTGCAGAATCACCAGCCATGATTTCTGGCTCCCTCGTGGTTGTGTTTTACTTTCACTTTCTCATCATGTCACATGACATAAATCAACAATAAGGAGGTAAGTAGTAAAAACACTAGGGGGAGACAAAACACAATACTAAAAGTCTCATAGGGGACATAACACCTATCATGTTCTCAATGTCCTTATTTATGCCAGGCCAATAAACAGTGTCTCTTGCTCTCCTTTTGCATTTTTCAATTCCGAGGTGTCCCTCATGAATCCTTTTGAGCATGTCTTGACGTAAAGCCTGTGGAATGACTATTCTGTTCTGTTTTAGTAATAGTCCACTTGCGACACGTAACTCTGACCTGATGTGATAGTACTTTGGACAGGAACCTTTTGGCCAACCATGATGAATGTTCTCTATTACTGTTTGTAATACTGTATCTTTTACTGTTTCTTCTGCTATTTGCTTTGATTTTGTGTCTGACACGGGCAGCGCACATGAACATCCACGTCTTCCTCAGTAGAGCTCACATGACTCATTGTGGGTGCTCGGGATAGTGCATCTGCTAACACTATGTGTTTGCCTGGTGTGTAGATCAGTTCAAAGTCATATCTTTGCAGCTTCATCATGAGTCGTTGAATCCTTGGAGACATCTCATTCAGATTTTTTTTAATGATGGCAACCAGTGGGCAGTGGTCTGTCTCAACTGTGAAGGTGGGAAGTCCATATATGTAGTCATGGAACTTTTCTAGTCCAACTACCAAGCCTAGACATTCCTTTTCAATCTGGGTGTATCGACACTCAGAGTCAGTCATAGACCTGGAGGCATAGGCAACAGGCTTCCAATCTTCACCCTCTGCTTGTAGCAAGACCGTGCCTAGGTCATCTTTTGATGCATCCATTGACACTTTGATTCTCTTTGTTGGGTCAAAGAAGGTGAGTACAGGTGTGGTTGTCAGCACTGTTTTGAGGTTCATCCACTCTTGTTCATGTCTTTCTGTCCATGCGAACTCATTTTTTTTATGTAGCAGGTCTCGCAGACAGGCTGTCTTGGCTGACAAGTTAGGAATGAACTTTCCAATGAAGTTTATCATCCCCATGATGCGTAGCACTCCTTTTTTGTCAGTGGGTTGGGGCATGTTGAGAATGGCGTTTACTTTTTCCATATCTGGCTCTATTCCTTTACCAGATAGATTATCTCCTAGGAAAGTGACTTCCTGGACGCTAAACTGACACTTGGCTTTGTTGAGCTTCAGTCCATTCCGGCGTATGCTCTGTAGCACTTTAATCAGTCTCTCATTGTGTTCTTTCAGTGTGGAGCCCCAGATGATGATGTCATCAACATAGACCCGAACTCCTTCCAGACCTTCAATTATGTGTTCCATCGCTCTATGAAAGATTTCAGATGCAGATATTATCCCGAAAGGCATTCGGAGGAAACAATACCTGCCAAATGGTGTGTTGAAGGTACAGTATTTGGTGCTCTCTTCATCCAGTTTTAGTTGCCAAAATCCTTGTGAGGCATCGAGCTTTGTGAAGTATCTGGCACCTGACATTTCACTGGTGATTTCTTCTTGCTTGGGAATCTGGTAGTGTTTACGTTTTATGTTTGCATTTAAGTCCATTGGATCCATGCATACTCTTATATCATTGTTCTTTTTCTTTACACATACCATGGAGTTAACCCAGTCTGTTGGCTCTTCGACTTTCCTGATGACTCCTAGTGTGGTCATTCTGTCCAGTTCTTTCTTGAGCCGGTCACGCAGGGGTGCTGGAACTCTCCGTGGAGCATGTACCACTGGCTGAGCATCCTCCTTTAGCTGGATCTTGTAAGTGAATGGGAGAACTCCAAATCCTTTGAACACATCCTGGAAATTACTCACTACAGAATCCACTGAATCATCTGGTCTGCTTATGGCACAGTTTATATGGTAGACTCTCTTGACCAGTTCTAAGTCCTCACAAGCTTTGTCACCTAGTAGTGAATCAAGTCCTTCAGCCACAACAGAAAACATGAGATGATGCACTTTGTCTTTGACTGTCACTTTAAGTCTGCATACACCTATGCTATCTATTTTCTGTCCATTATAGTTCTTCAGTAGTACTGACTTTTTCTGTATTTTGGGCTTTTCTTTCATATTTTTAATGTCACTCATACTGATTAAGTTTGCTTTTGCCCCAGTGTCTAGTTTCAATGTAACTAATGCTCCATTTACCTGCAGTGGCATTATCCATTTGTCCTCTTTTACTGCATTAACTTTATGGTCAGCATTGTCCATTCCTGAGGGCTGCACATTTTCTGTATCCTTTTTGATATTGTCACATGACACCATTCCTACAAAAAATGTCTCACTTAAATCAGTGTCCTCAATCACATTGACTTGTTGCCCTTTCTTTGTTTTTACTTTTGAAAAGCATTGTTTGGCAAAGTGATTCTTTCCATTACATTTTGTGCACATTTTCCCAAACGCTGGTGTAAGATTCGAAATTTTCAGTAATTAATCACGCAAGAAAATAGGGTTAATAAGACAGTTTATTGACCAAAAGAAGCTTGTACAGAAAAACCTTTGATAAAAGGGCATACAAAATGGCCGCCGGACCTCGTGATCAGTTTCTGGGACCATTTGATTTCTGTTACTGCAAGCCAGACAGGCTTGTGGATTGAGGACAGTAAGCCCGCGAAAGCCAGTATCGGGAAACCGAAACTCATGGAACTGAGCATACATACTAATTAGATTCTAAGTACAGGACAGTTTTGGGTAACAGGATGAGGCCCATCAAGAAATGGGCGGGCAATTGAATGAACACTTAAACCCATTTGCTGTACAAAGGAAAACCGTTTAACAGCCATCAAGGGCAATCTCCAGACCGATCAATATACGAACCGAGTTACGGTGACAAAGAAAAAGACATTATCGGCCCAGGAAGGCCAGTTAAGCTATCACCGGCTCCCGTTACAAAGACAAAGCGCCCCTGCAGAGATTTCTGCCCGCCAAAAATATTACAAAGACTGGACTATGATTTGGCGGGAGATAAGACTGTCCCAAAAAGGTATAACTGTGGATTGAAAGGTCCATCAGTACGCTTCGCTTCAGATTCACGCTTCGGGAACACGATTCAGTAGTTACGATTCGATTCAGGACGTCTCTTCTTTTGAGAACGCTTCGGGACGGACTCTTCAGTCAAACAAGGCTCGGCCACGACGGGAAGACGAAGGAGGGTGGCCCGGGTACCTTTGTCGGGAGATCATCGACGACCCAGGCCGAAGGAGAAGACACCCTCGGGAAAACGACAATCCAGGCCGGAGAAAAGGACACTCCGGGCCTAACACTCCAGTGCCTCAACATCCCATTCGGTAACGGACCTTCCAGGTGCATCCAGTTCTTCGGCAGCCTTTCAGTAAAGGTAACACAGGTTTAACGGATTCATCCATGACGAGCGCTCATCAAGGCTGTATCTGCTGCTTCATCGCGTAAGAAAACCAAACTGCGCCAGAAGTTCCCAAATCCACGTGACGACGGAAAGCGGTGCCAAAAGGCTGCGAACCCCCTTTTTGCGAATCTGAAAGTGGTGAGCATGATCCCGAGTTCCTCAAGTTGAAACTTAGTTTAGGTCTAGGGGAGGGGGTTAAGGGTAATTGTAATGTGTTTCCCCTTTTACGATGTGCCGTGTGTTTCCCATTTCCATAGAGTTAAGTTTATAGATATGTGCATGCTTGTAGTTACTTTAATCTGTGCTTATGACATGTATTCTATAATGCTGCAAACTGTTTAATAATAAAAGCATCCATTTCATGCTATTCAACCTGGTCTATTGAGTTTTTCTCTGCACTACAGTTCCCTGCACCTAAGTCCAAGGTCTAGAACCGTAGGGAAGAGTGGGTCGAACCACTCAAGGGTAATTATTGCACGAAGCCTGGTAGGAGACCAGAACGAGCAAGAGAAACCCCCTACACTGGGCATTGTCTTGACTGGTGCTGGTAACCACAGCGTTTACAATTAAAAATTCCATCCTCCGATTGCTTTGCATTTCTGTTCTGCCCATGTTTCTTCCCCTTGTAGAACACAGCACCGACAGCAGCAGAGTCACTCATTACATTCGCATTATTATTAATTTCACTGAAAGTCTTTGCGTGCTGTTGAGCTAGCTCACTGGCATGGCATATTTTCCCAGCATTCTCCAATGTTAGTTCGGTTTCTCTCAACAAACATTCCCTGACTTTTTTTATCATGAATACCAAACACAATCTTGTCACGAATCATGGATGATTTCAGTTCAGAGAAATCATATGTCTGTGCTTTCAGTTTCAGATCGGTCACAAAGCTATCAAAAGTCTCATTTTGCTGCTGTGTCCGTGAACGGAACACGTACCTCTCATAGGTCTCGTTCTTTTTGGGAGAACAATGTGTATCAAACTTCTTTAGCAGATCGTCCATTTTTTCTCTGTCCTCCTCTTGATCAAATACAAATCTATCACCTGCGGGCCTGCAACCGTGAGCAGTAACGCTATTTTCCTTGTGTCTGGCTTCGTACCGAACCCGATGGCAGCAATGTAGAGTTCGAATTATTGTTTGAAAGTCCGCCAATTGCAGTCGACATTCCCCGTGAGTTTCAAACCCTCCGGTGGCTTCAAATTCTCCATGTCGCGTTTCACAATATTTTATGTTCATAAATATATGGACGTTTTCATTATGAACAGCTAGCTTGAGCTAGTCATTTATTCAGCCATGTGGACTAGTGTACAGGCATCCATCTTGACTATGCCTTGTGACTAGCCCACTACTAAACATACAGCTCCACCTAGTGTACCATTCTAGAATGACATGTTACTGATCATTACACACCTGAGTGGGCAGATGGGGCCTCGGTTTAACGTCTCATCTGAAAGACGGCAACACTGACAGTGCAGCACTCCTTCAGTACTGCACTGGGAGTGTCAGCCTAGATTTTTGTGCTGCATGTCTCGAGTGGGACTTGAATCCACAACCTTCTGACTCAAAGGCTCCCATAACATATACTAATCTATTGTACTTTAAAAATTGATCAGTAATCATGGCTCCAAATAAGGGAAGTGTGCCTGATAATCCCCCCATCATTTAATCTCCGGCCCTTCCCTCCTCTCACGCTCCTTCCCAACTTTTCGGGCAGCTGTTGCTTTCTCCTGCAGCCTCCGGTTCTTTTTCACCTCCTGTTTGAACCTTCCCTGCAGTTTCAGCCTCTTCCTTACATTAGGTTTGGGCCGAGGAGCTGCCCATTCTCCCTCCTTCTGCCCCTCACTAACCTTTCCCTTTCTACACGATGCCACCCCACCCCTCACTTCCATGTCTCTGTCCCCCTCTGACTCCTCACTCTCCAGCTCTTCTGTAACCTCCCATCCCTGCTCCCCATTAGATACATACTCTCCCTTAGAGAGTCTTCCTGCTATCACGGTTTCTCCAACAGTGCCACTCCCTTCAGCCTCATCTCCATCGCTAACCCTTGCTCCCCATTTCTTCTCTCTCTGGGACAATGGCCCATCTGCACCTATCTTGCTCCCTTCTGGCGTCTTTATCTCCCCACTCCCATCCTGCTGCCCCTTTAAGGCTCCTGCCTCTTGCACCCTCTTCTTGTCTTGCCCCCTCCTGCTCCCTGAGATGTCCAACTCCCTGTCTTTCTTTGGAGTACTTACACTTACCCCGCACCCGCCTCCTCTCCCCCTGCGGACACCAGATTATTAAAGGAGAGCCGAGCCGTATTATGGTTTGACTCTGCCTTCGACCCATGCTGCCCGCTGCTGTCTTTGTCCTTTTCCACCATACTTGGTGTGTTTTCCACCCTCTCCATCCTGTTCTCTGCTCCGCAATTTTCTGCCTCCTCCTGCACTCTTTTCTCCTTCCATTCACCAGTTGTGTCCTCCGCCTGCTCCGCTCCTCCAGCCGCTCCACTCACACCTCCTGCTCCTTCTCCTTCTCCCATTCCCTCATCACTCAAGGGGCTTTCGTCTTAAGTTTCAACAATTACCACTTGAACTACAAGATGGGAATTCTAGTCATCGAATAAATACCTGGGATGTGTGGACTTCCCCTCCCCTCTCCTTCTCGATGAAGCTGAAGCATGAATTGATGTAACTGATAAATGTCTGCTGTGAGTGGACGATGCAATAAATAAATTGGCCCAGGTTTCCTTATAATTACAAAAACCAGCAGAAAGAACGAGGATGCCAACAGACTCCAAGGATCTGACAAGAGAGGATTGAATGATGTATATGGCTTTGCTCCTTTGACATTCTGTTGTAATAGCGACTGAACCACAATGTTAACAAATTCAAATCTGCTTAGAAAATACAGCAACGTTCCAATTTCTAGAAAAGAAACAGGCAACAACACACATACAGCACTCATTCATTATTGGAACTCCGAAAGCTAAATCATTGGGGAAAGAGACTTCTCGCTGGCAGGTTCACATGTTTGGCTCTAGGGGAGACTGATTTTGCGCAGAAGACCGAGCCAGTCACATAGTGACACACAGAACTCTGCACAATCCTGATTAGTACCATTTTCGGGTGAATTTCTGGTAAGGGATATTAGTTCTGGCAAATAGCATGGTGTCACATTTCAGGCACCCAGTGTCAGCAGCAAGTTGTGTCCGGGTGGGTATAACATGGGTTAGCTGTAGAGTGAAGCTCTCTTTACGCTGCTCATTTTCCTACATTACAACACTTCATAGGAACATTGGAATGAGCTCAGGAACAGGAGCCCCTCGAGCCTGTTCTGCCATTCAATTAGATCATGGCTGATCTGTATCTTAACTCCATCTACCCGCCTTGGTTCTGTAACCCTTAATACCCTTGCCTCACATAAATCTATCAATCTTAGTTTCGAAATTTTAAATTGACCCAGCTTCAACAGCTTTTTGGGGGAGAGTGTTCCAGATTTCCACTACCCTTTGTGTGAAGAAGTGCTTCCTGACATCACCCCTGACCGGCCTGGCTCTAATTCTAAGGTTATGCCCCCTTGTTCTGGACTCTCAGAGGAAATAGTTTCTCTCTCTACCCTATTGAATCCTTTACTCATCTTAAACACATCAATTAGATCACCCCTTAATCTTCTATACACAAGGGAATGCAATCTGTATGTAACCTATCCTTATAATTGAACCCTTTTAGCTCCAGTATCATTCTGGTGAATCTGCGCTGCACCCTCTCCAAGGCCAATCTCCCCTCCCTGAGGTGCAGTGACCTGAACTGAACACAGTTACTCTAGATGGGGTCTAACCCGAGCTCAGTACAGCTGGAACATAACTCCCACCCCTTTGTGTTCCAGCCCTCTCGAGATAAAGGCCAACATTCCATTCGCCTTTCTAATTATTTTCTGTACCTGTCCACTAGCTTTTAGTGATTTCTGTACTTGGGCCCTGAAATCTCTCCGCTCCTCCACAGTTCCCAACTTCTCACCATTTAGAAAATAATCTGATCGATCTTTCTTAGGTCCAAAGTGGATGATTGCTCTTTGTACCTGTGCACTAACTTTTAGTGATTTGTGTACTTAATTGGCTGGAAAGCACTTTGGGACATCCTGAATCATGAGAGGTGCATCTTTCTTTTTACTCCAACAATGTAGCTTAACTCCAACCTGGAAAGAACGTTTCCTAATGCAGTAACTTGACATTTCAATTGCTGACAAGAGCCACCCTAGAGGGTTCTCTGAGAAAGATTGCTAATTAATGTTATGGCTCTCCTCCTGACTCCCCAATGCCTCTCCACCACCTGCAAGGCACAAGTCAGGAATGTGGTGGAATACCCTCCACTGGGTGGGTGCAGTTACAACAGCACTAAGAAGCTCGATACATCACAGGACAATGCAGTCCACTTGATCACAGCCTATCCACCACCTTAAACAGTTACTCCCTTCACCACCGGCGCACCGTGGCTGCAGCGTGTACCAGCTACAGGATACACTGCAGCAACTCACCAAGGCTTCTTCAGCAGCACCTCCCAAACCCACAACCTCCACCACCTCGAAGGACAAGGGCAGCAGGTTGATTGATTCCTGGGATGAGAGGGCTGTCCTATGATGAGAGGTTGTGTAGATTGGGCCTGTACTCTCTGGAGTTTAGAAGAATGAGAGATGATCTCATTGAAACATAGAAGATTCTGAAGGGGATTGACAGGGTAGATGCTGAGAGGTTGTTTCCCCTGGATGGAGTGTCTAGAACTAGGGGGCATAGTCTCAGGATAAGGGGTAGACCATTTAAGACTGAGATGAGGAGGAATTTCTTCACTCAGAGGGTTGTGAATCTTTGGAATTCTCTGCCCCAGAGGGCTGTGGATGCTGAGTCTTTGAGTATATTCAAGGCTGAGATCGATAGATTTTTGGACTCTAGGGGAATCAAGGGATATGGAGATCGGGCGGGAAAGTGGAGTTGAGGTGGATGATCGGCCATGACCTTATTGAATGGCAGAGCAGGCTCGAGGGGCCGTATGGCGACTCCTGCTCTTATTTCTTATGTCCTTATGTTCTTAGGTGCATGGGAACACCACCACCTCCAAGTTCCCCACCAAGCCACACGCCATCCTGACTTTGACATATATCGTCGTTCCTTCATTGTCACTGGGTCAAAATCATGGAACTCCCTACCCAACAGCACTGTGGGAGTACCTTCACTACATGGACTGCAGTTCAAGAAGAAGGCCCATCACCACCCATGACCCCTGCCAACCTGCTGGCGAAGATCAATGGGAAAGATGGCATTGAGAAGGAGCTCGTGGAGGATTTGGCAAATGGAATGTGGCGTCCACTTCCGAGCTCCCATTTGGCAACCAAGGATGGGCAATAAAATGTCAGCCTTGCTAGCGACACCCACATACTGAAAATAAATAAAGAAAAGGATTACACTCCTTAGTTATTGCCAATGGAAAACTGGAAGTGTGGCAGAACCACTGAATGACTCTGGCTAACTGTATATAATCTCTTTAACAATGTTCTAACACCAGCCTAAACCTGTACCATTGTGTTAGGCATTACTGTGTTTTGTATATAGAGTTTGCATGTACGGGGCGTGGCCCCTTTAAGAGCGCGGGAAAACGCGGGCAAACGTGATGACGTCACGCCGCAAACCACGTGACTGCCCTGGAGTCCTCGTGGCATCTCTGTTGAGTAAAGACCTGTTTGATTGTTCTCCTGTGTCGATCTCAGTTATTCGTAGGAATTCGTCAATTCCTACATTGGTGACCCCGTTTTTGTGAACGTTTTCACAGAAGAAGAGCAAAGCATGGAAGCAAATGCCGTTTTGCTAAAGCTACCGCAGTTCTGGGAGCAGCAACCACCCTCGTAGTTTATTCAGGTCGAGGCCCAGTTCGCCCTGAGGAACATCGATGCGGATCAGACCAAGTATCTTTACGTGGTCTCCGCACTTGACAGCTCTACCGCCTCTCGGATCGTCAGCCTCCTCGCAAACCCCCCAACGGAGCGCAAGTATGAAATCCTCAAAGCGCGGTTACTACAGGTTTTCGGGCTCACAAAGTCGGAGCGCGCCCATCGATTACTCGCAATGCCCGGGCTCGGGGACTCCAAGCCTTCAGAGTTGATGAGTCAAATGCTCACACTCCTGGGCTCAGAACGGGAATGTTTCCTATTCCACGAGATTTTCCTCAGCCAACTGCCTGAACAGGTACAAGGTGCCCTGGCCAGATCTGAAATTGAAGACTGCGCAACGCTCGCTGCGGAGGCTGGCAAAATTTTCGCTGTAACTCGGCAGAACTGCGCCGCCACGAGGCACCCATCCCCTGCAGACACCGCCCCAGCTCGTCAGCCTGCTGGTCTGTGTTTCTGCCACGCGCAGTGCGGCGCGAAGGCGAAGCATTGCCGCCCTCCCTGCAGTTTTCCTCAAAAAAAACCCAACATTAACTGACACAGTGACCACTGAGGAACGGGTCTAACAGGTACCCCGTGGCCGCGATGGCGATCGGCAACGCGGGAAAATTGCTGTTCATCACCGATACTCTCTCTGGTCATCGTTTTCTGTGTGACACCGGAGCGCAGTGCAGCATTTTACCCGCGTCCGCCCTCGATGTGCAGACGGGGAATCACGGCCCCGCCCTTGAAGCGGCCAATGGCGGAACGATTCAGACCTTCGGCAGACGGCGAGTGGAGTTGTGCCTCGGGGGTCAACGTTTTCACTGGGAGTTTGTTACGGCCAAAGTTTCCCAGCCCCTCCTCGGCGCGGATTTCCTGTGTGCCAACAGCCTCCTGGTCGACGTTCGGAACCGACGGCTGATCAACGCAGCAACTTTTAATTCTCTTCCGTGTTATCGCAGTAACACGACATCACGCAACGTCTCCTGTGCGTTCCCGACTCCTGATGAGTTCGCTAGCCTGCTCAGCGAATTCCCCAACCTGACAAGACCCATGTTCACCTCCACTGCCACGAAACATGGTGTGGAACACCACATCACCACCAACGGCCCCCCGGTCTATGCGCGAGCCCGGCGCCTGGAACCTGGCAAGCTGGAGGTCGCAAAGGCAGAGTTCGCAACCATGGAACCGTTAGGGAATATTCGCCGGTCGGATAGTCCCTGGTCTTCACTCCTCCATATCGTCCCAAAGCCTGGCGGCGGATGGCGGCCATGTGGCGACTATCGATGCCTAAACAACGCCACCACTCCTGATCGGTACCCGATCCCCCATATCCAGGATTTCTCTGCCCATTTGGCAGGGAACAACGTGTTCTCTAAAGTCGACCTCGTCCGGGGCTACGACCAGGTCCCAGTTCATCCAGAAGACGTCCAGAAGACCGCAGTCATCACCCCATTCGGCCTCTTCGAGTTTCTACGAATGCCGTTTGGGTTAAAGAACGCTGCCCAGGCTTTCCAACGCCTGATGGACTCCGTGCTGCGGGACCTCAAGTTCCTCTTCGTCTACCTAGATGACATTCTAATTGCCAGTCCTACTAAGGAAGAACATACCTGTCACCTACGCACCCTTTTTCGACGCCTCAGCCAACACGGTCTGATTATCAACCCGGCCAAGTGTCAGTTTGGCCTGCACCAAATTGACTTCCTGGGGCATCGCATCACCTCAGAAGGAGCGGTTCCTTTACCTTCAAAGGTAGAGGCGGTGACATCCTTTCCATGCCCGCAGAACATAAAGGCCCTGCAGGAATTCCTAGGCATGGTAAACTTTTACCACCGTTTCGTGCCTAAGGCGGCACTACTCATGCAGCCCCTGTATGAGGCCCTCAAGGGCAAGACTGGCAAGAACCCGGTAGACTGGATGGATGACATGGCCCGAGCGTTCGCCGACACCAAAAGCGCCTTAGCCAGCGCGACTATGCTGGTGCACCCGCTGCCAGGAGCCACCATCATCCTCACCACCGACGCGTCGGACTACGCAGTCAGTGCCATGCAACAGCAGTGGGTGAACGGGATGTGGCAGCCGTTGGTATTCTTCAGCCGTCAACTACGGCAGAACGAGAGAGCATACAGCACGTTCGACCGGGAGTTGCTCGCCCTTTTTCTGGCCATCCGCCATTTTTGGTTCCTTCTGGAAGGACGTCCTTTCACCGCCTTTGTGGACCATAAGCCGTTGACCTTTGCAATGTCCAAGATCGCCGAACCGTGGTCAGCCCGACAGCAGCGTCAACTGACCTACATATCCGAATTCACCACGGATATACGGCACGTGGCCGGTAAGGACAACCTGGTGGCAGACTGCCTCTCCCGCGCGATCGTCAATACGGTTCATTTGGGCATCGACTACACCCTCATGGCAGTGGACTAAGCCTCAGACCGAAAAGTCCAAGCTTACAGAACGCCCATCACTGGCCTCCAGTTGGCCGATGTCAAGTTCCATTCGGCAGGTATCACGCTGTTGTGTGACGTCCCCATACAGGATCCTCACCCTGTCGTGCCGGTCGCCTGGCGCCGCAAAGTGTTCGACGCCATACATGGGTTGTCACACCCTGGAATGAAGGCCTCTCAGAAACTGATGTCCATGAAATTTGTATGGCATGGCATGCATAAAGATGTCCGCGACTGGGCCAACACCTGCGTGGTCTGCCAAAAGGCCAAGGTAGAGCGCCACATCAAAGCTCCGTTGGCCGCCTTCACAGTTCCGGAGCGACGTTTTGACCATGTCAACGTCAACCTGGTAGGACCACTCCCACCCTCCCATGGTTTTTCACACATCCTGACCATGGCTGACCACGCCACCAGATGGCCAGAGGCAGTTCCCCTGTCATCCACTACTTCGGTGGACATGGCCAGGGCATTCATTTCCTCCTGGATCGCCCGTTTCGGAGTGCCCGCAGATATTTCGTCGGACAGGGGACCGCAGTTTTCCTCCGAATTCTGGAATGCAGTGGCCCAAGGACTCGGTGTCAAATTACACTGCACCACAGCCTACCACCCACAGGCGAATGGCCTCTGCGAACGCTTCCACCGCTCAATGAAAGCCGCCCTGAGGGCCAGCCTCCAGGACGCTGGATGGGCAGACAAGCTACCGTGGGTCCTGTTGGGCCTTCGTACGGCCCCCAAAGAAGACCTTCACTCTTCATCAGCGGAACTCGTGTACGGTCAGCCGCTGCGAGTCCCAGGGGACTTCCTACCAACATCGATGGAGCCATGGTCCGCGTCTGCCCAGCTTGCTAGTCACCAAGAGGCGGCCAGATGTTTCGCACCGGTGCCCACTTCGCACCACGGGCTGCAGAGGTCACACGTTCCCACGGAGCTTCACAAGGCTGAGTACGTTTTCATTCGCCATGACGCACATAGGGATCCGCTCAAGGCCCCATATACCGGTCCTTTCCGCGTGTTGGAAGCAGGGGACAAAACCTTCACGGTAGATGTCGGTGGTAAACCGGACCACATTTCGGTCGACCGCTTAAAGCCAGCACATTTGGACCTCGACCGCCCCGTTGAGACAGCACAACCGCCGAGACGGGGTCGGCCACCCATCATCGTTACGGCAGAACAAGTGCGACCACCCGCCAGACCGCCAGCCGCCCTGCAGCCTCTGCCTCGAGAGTACAGGAGTCATTCTGACAGGCTCGTCAGACCCCTTCACCGTTTCAATTTGTCCGTTAAAGTGAATTCTGGGGGGGCGCATGTGGCAGAACCACTGAATGACTCTGGCTAACTGTATATAATTCTCTTTAACGATGTTCTAACACCAGCCTAAACCTGTACCATTGTGTTAGGCATTACTGTGTTTTGTATGTAGAGTTTGCAAGTACGGGGCGTGGCCCCTTTAATAGCACGGGAAAATGCGGGCAAACGCGATGACGTCACGCCGCAAACCACGTGACTGCCCTGGAGTCCTCGTGGCATCTCCGTTGAGTAAAGGCCTGTTTGATTGTTCTCCTGTGTCGATCTCAGTTATTCGCAGGAATTCGTTAATTCCTACAGAAGTATATTTGTGATCAAGCAAACTGTAAAGTTTAACTGGTCCACACTGCTGCTATGGTGTCTGCAACATACCAAACTAGATGCTGCTCAATCTGCAATCTGAAAACACACAGATTCTTCCGCTCCAATGGTCCGTGTGACTGCTTTAACAATCTCAGTAGAACTTAATCATTCCATATAACCAAATGGATTAAACATTGATTGCAAAGGGCAAACAGCCCAGACAATGCCAAAGAGCTATTAATAAAAAATACTGAGAATAATAGCAAGCCCGCAGTGAGTTATATGGCCGCAATGCAATCCAAGAGGTTTAGGTCACATCGTAATGACAATGGAAGAACAGTTCATAAACCTATCCGCCCCTGAGACCAGGCTGGAACCTTTTCAATCTGGCAATCAGCCCTTATTTATAACCAAGTCAACAATTCCATTTCAAACCAGGTTCCCTTTCTGTAAGGCCACCTGGCACAGAGAGTCAGATCATGGATCAGGATCGAGGCTGAGGCAGATCGAGTGCTACAGATTTCTGTGGAAGAGAGTACCAACAGGCACAAGTTACACAGACACATAGGAATTGAGTTATACTGAGAATAACAGATAGCCAGGAGTGATTATATTGGGAATAACGGATACCCAGGAATGATTAGAGAGGGAATAACGGATACCCAGGAGTGATTATATAGGGAATAACGGATACCCAGGAATGATTAGAGAGGGAATAACTGATACCCAGGAATGATTATATAGGGAATAACTGATACCCAGGAATGATTAGAGAGGGAATAACGGATACCCAGGAGTGATTATATAGGGGATAACAGATATGCAGGAGTGATTATATAGGGAATAACAGATACTCAGGGGTGTATAGATAAACAATAGAGAATAATGGTACCAGAGAATAATTATTGCTAGATTAATGGATATCCGGGAGTAATCATATAATGCAGAGTTGTCCAATGCTTTAGTCACTAGCCACATTTATCTAATTAGGAGACCCAGAGGGTGAAACTGGACCACGTAGCACCCCACTTTTTAGCCGCAATGCGGCCACCTAAGGTTTCAAAATGGGGTCCAGGATGCGCGCGCACACCTCCGATGGGAGGTGCGCAGGACGCCATCTTGATAAAGGAGTTTGCGCGCACCTAATGACCACCGGCAGCACACTGAGCAGGCAGATCAGGATGTGAATCAGTGTGCAACGATGGTTTGAAGACCCTGCTGCAATTTTGGAACTCCACACTCCAGCCAATGCCCAATCTTAACCTCGCGCAACTGAGCTTGAGGTTAAACGTCATGAAGAACCCCCCACCAGTGCTATTTAAAGGGATCCTGCAGTACTTACAGGCTAGTGGCTGGATTATTTCTTCTAGCTGGTGATGCAATTGTAGACATTTTTGATGGTTTCCTATACTTGGCTGAAGTTTTACTGCTCTACAGGGAGTGGTCTGGCTGGTCTTGCAGTCTTTTTTGTGCCATTTAAACTATTGTGCTGAAAGAAGTTGCTTCCGATCTTGGATGGCCTGGTAGGCGTCCTCTGGGAATCAAGCATGACTAGGAGAATGAAGAGAGGCCACGCAGAGCAGGACAAGCTGCTAGAAGAGGGAGAAGGAGGAGGGGGAGAAGGGCTCTCAGCAAGAGGCCGTATCTACCCAGGGTCTTTAGGGAGCAAGTCACTTACCTCAACTTCAGTCAGCACCAATGCATGAGACGTCTTCGCTTCACCAAAGAGATCATGACTGAAATCTGTGCAATCAAAGCAGGGCAAAGACAGCATTGCCTATGGCTGTCAAGGTGACCGTAACTCTTAATTTTGATGCCACTGGCTCATTTCAGGCTGCTACTAGAGACATGAGCAACATCTCACAGCTTGTGGTACGCTGCTGTATAAGGGAGGTCACGTACTCAACTGAGTGGGTATCGAGACTTGTGGTGGTATGCTGCATGCTGCACAATCTGGCTATTATGTGGGAACAGCCCTTGCCATCACTTATCAGGCACGAAGCTGGAGCACAAGTAGAGGAGGAGGAGGAAGAGGATGTGGAGAAGGAGGAGGAAGGGAGAAATGTAGACAACCCCTTTCTGCCAGGGCTCCAGGTGATCAGGTTATTCACGAGCAATACCAGTAGTCTCAACTAATCCTCCCATTGACCAAGAGTCCCACACTCCTCACCTTCCCTCTATCTCTGACCATCACATTGTCCTCTTTCTGTCAAGACTTACTGGTTCTTCCTTCACTTGACTGCAGACATAAAAATCAACACCAAATGCACAGTCAAATCCAAATTTATCAAGCCAATCACTAAATACTACACACAAAATTAAATGAATCACCCTTGTCCATTCCCTCAGTGCCTGTATTCCGTGCGCCTTTGCCTTTCCCAGTGCTCCTACGAGGTGCTTCCCCCATGGCTGCAACATGGGTGTGGAAGGCTGCTGACCTTCAATTGAGGAGACTGCAGATGGCCTTGGAGGGCAGTCTCGAGCAGCTCTGGGCCTAGAAGGCCCGGCTTCAGACTGCACCATCTCAGCCTGGGCTGCAGCAGCCTGGGCTGGCTGGCTGACAGGCAACAGCAAGGGCACTGGAGGAGTGGCAGTGGTGGGAGCACGAATGCTGTCATCCTGAGGGAGGATAGCAGGTTCGTGTTCCATGGAGCCACTGCCGCTCCCCCGGGGCGGACCCTCACCAATCCTAGTAATCTGTTGGAGGACAGATTGCTGGGCTGCTATGACATCCTGGAGGCCCCTTTCAACAGTGGTATCCAGAGCCATGATGGCTGCAGTCTGAGTTTCCAAGGCAGTAGTGTGAGCTTCCACTGCAGCACTCAGAGCTTTGATGGAAGCTGTTTGTGCTGCAGTGGAAGCTGTGAGATCGGCCATTAGACGCTGCATCACGGTGCGTTCCACAGGTGTGCTGATGGAGGTGACCACCTGTTCCATGTTGGAAAGGATGGGCTCCAAAGCCCTGTGCCCTTTAAGTTGGCGCTGGACTCCTCCATGCTCCCTGACATTGAGCGCAGGCTTTCTGGCAGGCTTCCCAATGCACCAAGCATTTGGTTATGTACACCCATCAGTCTGTTTCTGTGGCCCATCAAAGTCCTCATCTGATTCCTCTACAGCAGAACTCATGTGCGACCTTACCCTCCAGTGAGCTGGTACCTGCGCTATCCTTTCCCTTTGTGCTGACTGCTGCACACTTGTGCCCGGTGTCTCACCATGTCTAGCCTCCATATGTGTAATGTCAGTCTCTGAGTTGATGGCTGCGAGTGTAAGATCGAGTGACAGTGTCTCTTCATCATCACTGTTTTTTTTCTTGGAAAACAGTGACCGGATCGGACAAAGTCAACATGGATTTACAAAAGGTAAATCGTGCTTGACTAATCAACTGGAATTTTTTGAGGATGTAACTGGTAAAATAGATAAGGGAGAACCAGTGGATGTGGTGTATTTGGACTTTCAAAAGGCTTTCGATAAGGTCCCGCATAAGAGAGTAGCATGTAAAGTTAAGGCACATGGGATTGGGGGCAAGGTATTGACTTGGATAGAGAACTGGTTGGCAGACAGAAAGCAAAGAGTTGGAATAAACGGGTCTTTTTCCGAGTGGCAGGCAGTGACTGGTGGGGTACCGCAGGGATCGGTCCTTGTACCCCAGCTATTCACAATATATATTAATGATGATCTAGAAGAGAGAACTAGATGTAATATCTCCAAGTTTGCAGATGACACAAAGCTGGGTGGGCGTGTGCGCTGTGAGGAGGATGCCGAGAAACTCCAGGATGATTTGGACAGGTTGGGTGATTGGGCAGGAGCATGGCAGATGCAATATAACGTGGATAAATGCGAGGTTATCCACTTTGGTGTCAAAAACAGGAAGGCAGATTATTATCTGAATGGCAATAGATTGGGAGAAGGGGAAGTGCAACGAGACCTGGGTGTCCTTGTGCACCAGTCGCTGAAGGTAAGCATGCAGGTGCAGCAGGCGGTTAAGAAGGCAAATGGTATGTTGGCCTTCGTAGCGAGAGGGTTTGAGTACAGGAACAAGGATGTCTTGCTGCAGTTGTACAGGGCCTTGGTGAGACCACATCTTGAGTATTGTGTGCAGTTTTGGTCGCCTTATCTGAGGAAGGATGTTCTTGCCATGGAGGGAGTTCAGCGAAGATTCACCAGGCTGATACCTGGGATGGCAGGAATGACGTATGAGGAGAAATTGGGTCGATTGGGCTTATATTCGCTGGAGTTTAGAAGAATAAGAGGGGATCTCATTGAAACTTATAAAATTCTGACAGGACTAGACAGACTAGATGCAGGAAGGGTGTTCCCGATGTCCGGGGAGTCCAGAACCAGGGGTCACAGTCTAAGGATAAGGGGTAAGCCATTTAGGACAGAAATGAGGAGGAATTTCTTCACCCAGAGAGTGGTGAACCTGTGGAATTCTCTACCACAGAAGGCAGTAGAGGCCAATTCATTAAATATATTCAAGAAGGAGTTGGATATATTTCTTAAGGCTAAAGGGATCAAGGGATATGGGGAGAAAGCAGGGACAGGGTACTGAGTTTGGATGATTAGCCATGATCTCATTGAATGGCGGAGCAGGCTCGAGGGGCCGAATGGCCTACTCCTGCTCCTATCTTCTATGTTTTTCCTCTTCCTCCACTGACTGGGAAGGTTCCAGTTCTTCGGTACCTGAAATAAAAAAGGGACAAGGGTTAGGTTAGAAAGTAAGATGTGCATGCTCACACGATCTGCAGCTTGTGAGTCAGATGAGATTGAGGGATGAGGGAGAAGTGAGAAGAGAGAAGGAGGATTCGGTATGCATCATCATCATCGATCCCTCCGGCATGGCCAGTGGCCATGGCCTCAGCGATGCCTCTGCCAATGATGGCCAATACTGTCTACTCCATGGGGGTTAAAACATGCAGGTGCGCTTATCCTTCTCCAGTTCTTTGCTGCTGCCTGCTGTTATGTGCCAACTTCTCCTGCAAGAAAGAGGGAAGTGTATCAGTGAGTGTCGTGCAATATGTTGTGGCTGTCATAGTTGAATAGCTGCCTGTGTGTGAGCTGTAAGATGTGGGTGTGAGGCTTGCAACAGTGCTAAGTGTTTGAGGGTAAGGTAAAGCATATGGATTGAAGGGTTGAGTACTGATTGATAGAGATTGTTGGTAGGTGACTGATGGGGTGTAGTGAATTGAGCAGTGGATGTGACTAGTGGTGCAGTTGGTAGGATATAGCATTTGAAGATGGAACTTACCCTGATATCTTGTGTCAGATCATTAAACTTCTTCCTGCACTGCATCCATGTTCGTGGAGCTATACTTCTGGCATTGACCTCTGGATACAGGATGTCTCTTCTCTCGACCTCTTGAACCAAGACCTTCAGTGCACCATCAGAAAACCTTGGTGCACGCCCTCTCGCAGATTGAGGCTTTCTCCAAAGTATTAGAGCACAGATTCAGTTCACAAAGGACTCCCACCACTTCTTCCAGCCACAATACACCTCTCCTTCAAGAGGTGCAGGCTGCCTTTAACTAGCGCTAGCCACTTGTGATATCGGGTCCTCTGCTGATGCGTGTAGCCAATGAGCAGCATATTGTCCAATATCCAGTACTGAATGAACAAAAATTAAATTTTGGGAAGACCTAAAGCCATTGCCTTCGGTCACCAGCACAATTTTCGTTCCCTAGCCTCCAACTCCAGTCCTTTCCCTGGCCATTGTCTGAGGTTGTACCAGACCGTTCACAACCTTCGTGTCCTATTTGACCCTGAGCTGAGCTTTCGACCCGCATATCCTCTCCAGCACCAAGACTGCCTGCTTCCATATCCGTAATACCGCCCGTCTCCGCCCCTGCCTCAGCCCATCTCCTGCTGAAACCCTCATCCATGCCTTTGTTACCTCTAGACTTGACTATTCCAATGTATCCTAACTCGCACCAAGTCCAGTTCACCCATCACCAGTGTCCTTGTTGACTTATGTTGGTTCCCAGTCCAGCAACGTCTCAAATTTAAAATTCTACTCCTTGTGTTCAAATCCTTCCATGACCTCGCCCCTCCCTATCTCTGTAACCTTCACCAGCCCTACAACCCTCTGAGATCTCTGCGCTCCTCCAATTCTGGCCTCTTATGCATCCCCGATTTCCTTTTCCCCACCATTGGTGACCGTGCCTTCAGCTGCCGAGGCCCCAAGCTCAGGAATTCCCTTCCTAAGCCTCTCCGCCTCGCTCTCCTCCTTTAAGTTGCTAACTCTTTGACCAAGCTTTTGGTCACTTGTTCTAATATTTCCCTATGTGGATCGTTGTCAAATTTTGTTTGATATGCTCCTGTGAAGTGCATTGGGATATTTTACTACATTGAAGGCGCTATATAAATGCAAGGTGTTGTGGCTGAGTGGGCAAGTGTTTTGTGATCATCGTGAGTGCTTTACTTCCTTGGTTACTGAATGGTGGCAGATGTTTGTTAAGTAAATATACATGTGTAAAGGACATTTACCTGTATTGAGTGTAATGCATTCTCTACTATGATTAGTGTATGCGGCTAAAACAGTGTCACTTGTGGCAAGCCAGCAATTTCTATTGGACAACAAAGAGCAAATTCTGGAAGTCATTCTATGGAGAAGAACCAATATCCTGGAATATGGAGATTGGTGTATGAGTGCTGACTGTACGCTGAACGGGTGTCAGACTGTGTCAAGACTCTGAAGTGTTAATACCTACAAAGGTTCTGAATAATAATCAACAGTTGAGCACTTATCATAGCCACAGGACAGGACAAAAAGCTTCACCACCAATGGATTATTTGGGAGATGCAGTCACTGTTGTTTTAATGGAAAACGCCATAGCCAATACATGCACAGCAAGATCCCATAAAGAGCAATAAATAGAAAGACTTGCATTTATACAGCGCCTTTCACAACCTCAAACGTCCCAAGGCGCTTTACAACCAATGGTGTACTTTTGATGTGTAGTCACTGTTGTAATGAGAAAACATGGCAGCTAACTTTGCGCACAGCACGGTCCCATAAACAGCAATGAGATAATGACCAGATTATCTGTTTTTTTACTGATGATGGTTGACGTGATAAATATTAGCTAGGACACAAGGGAGAATTCCCCTGCTCTTCTTCAAAATAGTGCTATGGAATCTTTGACGTCCACTTAAGTGGGCAGACCAATTAACGTCTCATCCGAAAGACGGCATCTTCGACAGAGCAGCGCTCCCTCAGCACTGCACTGCAGTGTCAGCCTGGATTTTGTGCTAAAGTGGAGTAGGATTTGAACCCACAACTATTCCTGACTCAGAGGTGAGCGTGCTACCCCCTGAGCCATGGCTGCTGGCAGTGGTCACAGATTTTAATTCTCAAGCAGAAAGAAAAAGTCATCTTCTTATTGATTGCGACTGGCACCATCCTGGCAAGGGATTGGCACTGCTTTTCACCACAATCGTAAACAGAGCTTTGCAAGAGAAGTGATGACGTCACTGCGCTAAAATGTAAAGGAATTCGATTAAAAGGAAGAGATTGGATCGGCTGGGGTTGTTTTCTTTGGAACAGAGGAGGCTGAGGGGAGACTTGACTGAGGTGTATAAAATTATGAGGGGCCCAGATAGAGTGGATAGGAAGGATCTATTTCCTCTAGCAGAGAGGTCAATAACCAGGGGGCATAGATTTAAAGTAATTGGTAGAAGGTTTAGAGGGGAGTTGAGGAGAACTTTTTTCACCCAGAGGGCGGTGGGGGTCTGGAACTCACTGCCTGAAAGGGTGGGAGAGTCAGAGACCCTCATCACATTTAAAAAGTACTTGGATATACACTTGAAGTGCCGTAACCTACAGGGCGACGGACCATGAGCAGGAAAGTGGGATTAGGGTGAATAGCTTTTGTTGGCCGGCACGGACAAGATGGGCCGAATGGCCTCCTTCTGTGCTGTAAATTTCTATGATTCTATGAACAGTTCTGTAATACTGTCTGCAAAATCTGCATCGCAAATGTTTGCCTCAACCCCCAGTCTGTCAACGTCAATACCTGGACTTCAAAGTGGAGAAGCTGTTCAGGGACTCTCATTGCCTCCCCCTCTTCCCCCTCCTGAAGAGAATTTTACTGCATTCAGAAACATTAGATGATATGTACTGAGGCCCTTTTTTTATTTGGTGCCGGTCAAACACTCCATGGTACCTGCGGGCTGGTGTTGAACTCAGGGGCCATGTTATCTGTGAAATGTAACTGGCTTGGGATCAATAGTCAGCAAGTGGGGATGGAAAAACATTTTGGAGTGTTAAATGACTACATTTTGTGATCAGAGAGAATTTACACAGAATTTCCCCTCCATGGATGAGATTATGTGACTGTACACGGGAGCAGGATTAGGGAGTCACATGCTCCATTCTCATTCTCCCCTTCCTTGTGTTCACTCACCCCGACCTGCCCTTCAACGGGGGAAAGCACATTGCACTCAACCATCTCCAAATTCCTCTGCACTCCCTATGGATTTATTGGTGTCTCTTCAGGCGGTGTCTCACGCTTTGAAACGGTCGGCTAGAGGCAGCCTGGGGGCCTGGGAACAGGCATTCTGTCTACAACTCCCCCTGATGCAACTTTGTGAAGTTCTGGTCCAGTGAGAGCGGGGGAGTTCGGTACAAAGATGTTTGCTTACAAACTGCCTCGCGCCAGCAGTTCCAAAAATATAAAACAGAGTACGGAGGGATGGTTGAGAAGTCCCGGGACGGTGCACAGGTATCCCTGTTTCCAGCACAGTGACGCACCGCTTTCCCCTTTAAGAATGAAAAGGTTCTTTCAAATCAAAAATAATTCTCCTCCCCCCCCCCCCTCCTCACCTCCATCCACCCCTCCTCACCACCATCCACCCCCACCTAACCTTCACAGAAAATACAAACCGGAACATTTCTCACAGTTCAGCTCCAATGAAAGTTCACGCAATGTCAATGCTACAGAAAGAGAGTGGGCACCAGATGGACCCGGTGAGATGCGGAGGGGACTGGCCGCAGCTGCCAGTGCAGGCCCAATGATTCAAATAACTCCTGACAGCACCCAGCCATCCCCCGCTCTTCCTGTCACTCGACAAACTGCACTTCAAAAGGACCAAGCTCTCGGGGAGTGCCTATTATGCGTTGTGTTATCTTCTTGTATTCAGCTTTGCGATAGCAGCTAACTTTGAATCTGGGTTGTCGGAGATGCTCCTGGCCAAGAAAGACTGGAGCTGGCTTCATCGTAAATCACATGGAATGAGACATAAACTTTCCGAGCGATTGAAACTGGCATGGGTGGAAGATTGGCTATCTACTAGAAAACAGAGAGTTGGGATAAATGGTTCATTCTCGGGTTGGCAATCAGTGACTAGTGGTGTTCCGCAGGGGTCAGTGCTGGGACCCCAACTCTTTACAATCTATATTAACGATTTGGAGGAAGGGACCGAGTGCAACATATCCAAGTTTGCCGACGATACAAAGATGGGAGGGAAAGCAGTGAGTGAGTAGGACATAAAAAACCTGCAAAAGGACATAGACAGGTTAAGTGAGTGGGCAAAAATTTGGCAGATGGAATATAATGTTGGAAAGTGTGAGGTTATGCACTTTGGCAGAAAAAATCAAAGAGCAAGTTATTATCTAAATGGAGAGAAACTGCAAAGTGCTACAGTACAAAGGGATCTGGGGGTCCTGGTGCATGAAACACAGAAGGTACAGCAGGTGATCAGGAAGGCCAATGGAATCTTGGCTTTTATTGCAAGGGGGACGGAGTATAAAAGCAGGGAAGTCTTGCTTCAGTTATACAGGGTACTGGTGAGGCCACACCTGGAACACTGCGTACAGTTTTGGTTTCCATATTTAAGAAAAGATATACTTGCTCTCGAGGCAGTTCAGAGAAGGTTCACTCGGTTGATTCCGGAGATGAGGGGGTTGACGTATGAGGAAAGGTTGAGTAGGTTGGGACTCTACTCATTGGAATTCAGAAGAATGAGAGGCGATCTTATCGAAACATATAAGATTGTGAGGGGGTTTGATCGGGTGGATGCGGTGAGGATGTTTCCACTGATGGGTGAAACTAGAACTAGGGGGCATAATCTTAGAATAAGGGGCTGCCCTTTCAAAACTGAGATGAGGAGGAACTTCTTCACTCAGAGGGTAGTAAATCTATGGAATTTGCTACCCCAGAGAGCTGTGGAAGCTGCAACATTAAATAAATTTAAAACGGAGATAGACAGTTTCCTAGCTGATAAGGGAATTAGGGGTTACGGGGAGCGGGCAGGGAAGTGGACGTGAGTCTAGGTTCAGATCAGCCATGATCCTATTGAATGGTGGAGCAGGCCCGAGGGGCCGTATGGCCTACTCCTGCTCCTACTTTTTATGTTCTTCTGTTCTTAATTCCGAGGTTGGCTTTATTTAGGGAATATTTTAGGTTGGGCGTTTTGATTATGAGTTGTGTTGAAAGTGAGCTCCAGTGAGGTTTGTTGTCAGTCCCAACCAGATTATATTACATTGAGATTCCCAGGTCAAGACCCAGAGTACAGGATTGTTAGGGACAAGAGAGAAGACTGGGAAAATCAGCAACAGAAAATGCTGGAAAAACTCAGCAGGCCAGGCAACATCCGCGGAGAGAGAAATAGAGTCAATGTTTCAGGTTGAAACCCTTCGTCAAGACTGAAAAAGCACCGGAAATGAAACAGATTAAAAGGCCAGTTTGGGGGCTGGAAAATGGGGATGAAAGAACAAAAGAGAAGTGAAGAGACATTAAGAGGTATTCAAAACCAGACGAGATGGTGATCGGACTAGTGGAGACAAACGACGGCTCTAGATTAGGTGTGAAATGCGCTGGCAGAATGGGAGACAGCTGCCATGTGGGAGAGAAAAAAAGGGGGAAGGGCCAAAACAAAGGTGTGGATAAAAAATATAAGTAAAAATGTAATGGGGGCCGAGGTTATGATCTGAAATTGTTGAACTCGATATTGAGTCCGGAAGGCTGTAAAGTGCCTAATCGGAAGATGAGGTGCTGTTCCTCGAGATTACGCTGAGCTTCCGTGGAACAATACAAGAGCCCGAGGGGTCTGAGTGGGAATGGGGCGGTGAATTAAAATGACAGGCGACCGGAAGCTCGGGGTTACCCTTACGGACTGAACGGAGGTGTTCCGCAAAGCAGTCACCCAATCTGCGTTTGGTCTCCCCAGTGTAGAGGAGACCACATCGTGAGCAGCGAATACAGTATACTAGATTGCGAGAAGTACAAGTAAATCGCTGCTTCACCTGGAGGGGGTGTTTGAGGCCCTGGTCAGTGGGAAGGGGGGAGGTATAAGGGCAGGTATTGCATCTCCAATCAGGATGTCTTGTGAGAGGGCGCCGCACATCTTGGATAAGAGGGAGAGAGACTGAGGGTGGTTAGGGGTCCCTGGGAAAGATTGAGTTAGAGAAACAAATGGGCATCATTTCAGGAGAGTGAGGGAGCAGGAGTGAGGGAAGCTTGTAGCAGCCTATATGTGAAGCTTCAGATTGACAGGACAAAGTGCAGAGGAGCATTGGCCATAGATAGTAAGGATGGAATGGAGAGCGTAGGAGAGAGAGGAGAAAGGCTACAATAAGAAAGAAAGAGCTTGCATTTATATAGCGCCTTTCACAAACTCAAGACCTGCCAAAGCGCTTTACAGCCAAAGAAGTACTTTTGAAATATCATCACTGTTGTACAATGCGGGGAGGAGAGGAAGAATGAGGGGAGGAGAGGTAGAATGAGGGGAGGAGAGGTAGAATGAGGGGAGGAGAGGTAGAATGAGGAGAGGAGAGGTACAATGAGGGGAGGAGAGGTAGAATGAGGGGAGGAGAGGTAGAATGAGGGGAGGAGAGGTAGAATGAGGGGAGGAGAGGTAGAATGAGGGGAGGAGAGGTAGAATGAGGGGAGGAGAGGTAGAATGAGGGGAGGAGAGGTACAATGAGGGGAGGAGAGGTAGAATGAGGGGAGGAGAGGTAGAATGAGGAGAGGAGAGGTACAATGAGGGGAGGAGAGGTAGAATGAGGGGAGGAGAGGTAGAATGAGGGGAGGAGAGGTAGAAAGAGGGCAGGAGAGGTACAATGAGGGGAGGAGAGGTAGAATGAGGGGAGGAGAGGTAGAATGAGGGGAGGAGAGGTAGAATGAGGGGAGGAGAGGTAGAATGAGGGGAGGAGAGGTAGAATGAGGGGAGGAGAGGTACAATGAGGGGAGGAGAGGTAGAATGAGGGCAGGAGAGGTAGAATGAGGGGAGGAGAGGTAGAATGAGGGCAGGAGAGGTAGAATGAGGGGAGGAGAGATACAATGAGGGGAGGAGAGATACAATGAGGGCAGGAGAGGTAGAATGAGGGGAGGAGAGAGATAATGAGGGGAGGAGAGAGATAATGAGGGGAGGAGAGGTAGAATGAGGTGGGGAGAGGTAGAATGAGGGGAGGAGAGGTAGAATGAGAGGAGGAGAGAGATAATGAGGGGAGGAGACAGATAATGAGGGGAGGAGAGGTAGAATGAGGGGAGGAGAGGTAGAATGAGGCGAGGAGAGATACAATGAGGGGAGGAGAGGTAGAATGAGGGGAGGAGAGAGATAATGAGGGGAGGAGAGAGATAATGAGGGGAGGAGAGGTAGAATGAGCGGAGGAGAGGTAGAATGAGGGGAGGAGAGGTAGAATGAGGGGAGGAGTGATACAATGAAAGGAGGAGAGGTAGAATGAGGGGAGGAGAGGTAGAATGAGGGGAGGAGAGGTAGAATGAGGGGAGGAGAGGTACAATGAGGGGAGGAGAGGTAGAATGAGGGCAGGAGAGGTAGAATGAGGGGAGGAGAGGTAGAATGAGGGCAGGAGAGGTAGAATGAGGGGAGGAGAGATACAATGAGGGGAGGAGAGATACAATGAGGGCAGGAGAGGTAGGATGAGGGCAGGAGAGATACAACAAGGGGAGGAGAGGTAGAATGAGGGGAGGAGAGAGATAATGAGGGGAGGAGAGAGATAATGAGGGGAGGAGAGGTAGAATGAGGTGGGGAGAGGTAGAATGAGGGGAGGAGAGGTAGAATGAGAGGAGGAGAGAGATAATGAGGGGAGGAGACAGATAATGAGGGGAGGAGAGGTAGAATGAGGGGAGGAGAGGTAGAATGAGGCGAGGAGAGATACAATGAGGGGAGGAGAGGTAGAATGAGGGGAGGAGAGAGATAATGAGGGGAGGAGAGAGATAATGAGGGGAGGAGAGAGATAATGAGGGGAGGAGAGGTAGAATGAGGGGAGGAGAGGTAGAATGAGGGGAGGAGAGGTAGAATGAGGGGAGGAGTGATACAATGAAAGGAGGAGAGGTAGAATGAGGGGAGGAGAGGTAGAATGAGGTGGGGAGAGGTAGAATGAGGGGAGGAGAGGTAGAATGAGGGGAGGAGAGATACAATGAGGGGAGGAGAGGTAGAATGAGGGGAGGAGAGGTAGAATGAGGGGAGGAGAGGTAGAATGAGGGGAGGAGTGATACAATGAAAGGAGGAGAGGTAGAATGAGGGGAGGAGAGGTAGAATGAGGTGGGGAGAGGAAGAATGAGGGGAGGAGAGATACAATGAGGAGAGGAGAGGTAGAATGCAGGGAGGAGAGGTAGAATGAGGCAGGGAGAGGTAGAATGAGGGGTGGAGAGGTAGAATGAGGGGAGGAGAGGTAGAATGAGGGGAGGAGAGAAACAATGAGGGGAGGAGAGGTAGAATGACAGGAGGAGAGGTAGAATGAGGGGAGGAGAGATAGAATGAGGAGTGGAGAGGTAGAATGAGGGGAGGAGAGATAGAATGAGGGGAGAAGTGGAATGAGGGGAGGAGAGGTACAAAATCAAATCAAATCAAATCAACTTTTATTGTCATTGTTAGTGCACAAGTGCAGTACAATGAAATGTAGGCTTGCGGCTCCCGAGAGTGTACATTTAGATTAAAACATTTAAACATTCAACATACATTTGGCTTGTAATACATTAACATAAACATAACCATAATAAAGTGCATTGGCAGATGTGCAGGCTTTAGAGTTTATTTGTGGAGTTCAGTAGGATGACAGCCCTGGGAAAGAAGCTGTTCCTAAATCTGGTCGTACGGGTGCGAATGCATCTGTAGCGTCTCCCAGATGGCAGGAGGGCGAACAGACTGTGGCTGGGGTGGGTAGGGTCTTTGATGATGGTCCGTGACCTCCGTAAACAGCGTTTCTGGTATATGTGCTCTATGGTCGGTAGCCGGGTGCCGGTAATGCGTTGGGCAGTTTTGACTACCCGCTGCAGGGCTTTCCGGTCATAGTAGCTACAGCTGCCATACCATACTGTGATACAGTTTGTCAGGATGCTCTCTATTGTGCAGCGGTAAAAGTTAGAGAGGATCAGGGGTGACAGGTTACATCCCTTCAGCCTCCTTAGGAAATATAGGCGCTGCTGGGCCTTCTTCACCAGAGAGGAGGTATTGAGGGACCAGGAGAGGTCTTCCGTGATGTGGACTCCGAGGAACTTAAAGCTGTCCACCCTTTCCACCACAGGGGAGGAGACGTAGAATGAGGGGAGGAGAGGTAGAATGAGGGGAGGAGAGGTAGAATGAGGGGAGGAGAGGTAGAATGAGGGGAGGAGAGGTAAAATGAGAGGAGGAGAGGTAGAATCAAGGGAGGAGAGCTAGAATGAGGGGAGGAGAGATACAATGAGGGGAGGAGAGGTACAATGACAGGAGGAGAGATACAATGAGGGGAGGAGAGGTAGAATGAGGGTAGGAGAGGTAGAATGAGGGGAGGAGAGATACAATGAGGGGAGGATAGATACAATGAGGTGAGGAGAGGTAGAATGAGGGGAGGAGAGGTAGAATGAGGGGAGGAGAGGTAAAATGAGAGGAGGAGAGGTAGAATGAGGGTAGGAGAGGTCGACTGAGGGGAGGAAAGATACAATGAGCAGAGGAGAGGTAGAATGAGGGGAGGAGAGCTACAATGAGGAGGAGAAGAGATACAATGAGGGGAGGAGAGGTACAATGACAGGAGGAGAGATACAACGAGGGGAGGAGAGGTAGAATGAGGGGCGGAGAGATAAAATGAGGGGAGTAGAGATACAATGAGGAGGAGGAGAGGTAGAATGAGGGTAGGAGAGGTAGAATGAGGGGAGGAGAGATACAATGAGGGGAGGATAGATACAATGAGGTGAGGAGAGGTAGAATGAGGGGGGGAAAGGTAGAATGAGGGGAGGAGAGATAGAATGAGGGGAGTAGAGATACAATGAGGGGAGGAGAGATACAATGAGGGGAGGAGAGGTAGATTGAGGAGGAGAGGTAGAATGAGGTAGGAGAGATACAATGAGGAGGAGGAGAGGTAGAATGAGGAGGAGGAGAGGTAGAATGAGGGGAGGAGAGGTAGAATGAGGGGAGGAGAGGTAGAATGAGGGTAGGAGAGATACAATGAGGAGGAGGAGAGTAGAATGAGGGGAGGAGAGGTAGATTGAGGAGGAGGAGAGGTAGAATGAGGGGAGGAGAGGTAGAATGAGGGGAGGAGAGGTAGAATGAGGGTAGGAGAGATACAATGAGGAGGAGGAGAGGTAGAATGAAGTGAGCAGAGGTGAGCGGATCCTGCGCAGGAACCCTGCTCCTGACAGGGCTGTTCTGTTAGAGCTCGGGTTGTGGAGCAGTCTGCCAATCAATGAGCCTCCCCCTCCCTCATCGAGCCCCGGGACTGACAGCCAATGGAGACTCGGTCTCTGGTCAGTTCAAATGCAAAGGAGATATACTACAATCATTTCAACTTCCAACTTTTACCGATAAGTAGAATAGAAAATGAGACTTTTTTGCAGTTCCTGAATTGTAACTATGTAGAAATGTTCCTTGTTTTAATTTGTTAAACAATGTCAATTTTTTGCTAATTCTGTATTAAACTTTAACATTTAAACATGAGCAAGCGTGCAACCATTTATCCCATGTTCCAACAATTACTCCGAAACAGCATTAAATGTAAACATGAACGAAAGGGCAAAAATTTACCAAATTCAACAATTGTGCGAGAACAATAGAGTCAAAGGCCTAGAAATTGGGTTTTGACTTAGCCAGGGCTTTAGCGCCGGAAATTAGTGCCGGCGCTAAGTCCCCTGCGCGCGCCAAAAATTCAGTGGCGCCGCGCCCAAACGGCTGCCGGCGCTACTGAAGGGTCTTGTCGCCTGGAAAAGGGCACTAACTGCCGTTTCGCGCCGCAATTCCGGCGCTGCAGCACCCGATGCGGTGCGGCAGGCTGGGGAAGTGCAGGCCTCCTCCTTCCGTTAAGGAGGAGCTGCCTGCACCCGGCCGCGGCCCGCGCAAATCTGCTTAAAAATGAGCCCGGCACCTCGGACAAGTGCCGGGCTTGCACCTGTTCCGGGGGGGGGGGGAAGAGAAGTCCGGGGAGGGAGCTGCGGGCAGGCGGCCGGCGGGAAAGCGGCCGGCCGCCGCGGGGCCTTTAATGCGCCGGTGCTAACTGCAGTAAGGCACCTCTGACAAAACGCTGGTTGCGGCTGCCACGGGCGAGGCGGCCGCAACTCAATTTCAGAGTTCGGGCGGGTTACCACGGCAACCGGGACGCTGCGCACACCGATGACGTCATCGGTGCCGGCGCAGCGCTACCGGAGCAACGCCGATTTAGGGCCCCAGGGAATTTCACTACTGGCCATAACTCCGGCGCAAGGCCCTCTAGCGCCTCAAATGAGGCGCTAAGGCTACTGAATTTTCAGCCGAAAGTATCTTATGGCACAGAAAGAGGCCATTCGGCCCATCGTGCCTGTGCCAGCTCTTGGAAAGCGCTCTCCAATTAGTCCCACTGCCCTGCTCTTTCCCCACAACCCTGCAATTTTTCACCTTATCAAATGTTTATCCAATTCCCTTTTGAAAGTTACGATTGAATCTGCTTCCACCACCCTTTCAGGCAGTGCATTCCAGATCATAACAACTCGCTGCGTAAAAAAATCCTCATCTCGCTTCTGGCTTTTTTGCCAATTACCTTAAATCTGTGTCTTTTGGTTACCGGCCCTCCTTCCAATGGAAAGAGCTTCTCCCTATCTACTCTGTCAAAACCCCTCATAATTTTGAACACCTTTATTAAATCCCCCCTTAAGCTTCTCTGCTCTAAGGAGAACAATCCCAGCTTATCTAATAATTCAATGCAGCTGAAGTCCCTCATTCCTGGAACCATTCTAGCAAATCTCCTCTGCACCCTCGCCAAGGCCTTGACATCCTTCCTAAAGTGTGGTGCCCAGAATTGGACATATTTATTGGCCCGTATTTTCCGATCGGAGGCTTCCTGTGTTCCTGGAAAATATCTACGCCCTTAGCTGAGGGCTCCGGAGGTCCTAACATATCCGCTCCTGGGCTTCTCCGCTACGAAATGCACAGGACCCAGGTATCCCAGGGGCGCAGGCGGTTCGCAAGCGTCTCTGGGATCACGTGGGCCATGGGGAACCAATGGAAGAAGGGAATCCCCCTTCATACTTTCGACGGGTCTCTCAGCTTAGACCCGTCAAAAGTATGAATGGAGATCACTCCAAAAACACATCAAAATAGTAAATAATTTTTTTTTAAATCACGTTTTTAAAATTAGTTAAAATTACATTAAATTAAATATTTTAAACAAAAATTTAATTTTTTGACAAAAAAATTAAAGATTTTTTACGGGCTAAAAATAAACTTACCTTTTTTAAAAGTATTTTAAAATTATAAATGAGTGAAAAAAAAATTTTTGTTTTACTTTTTTTAAACTCTTATGCTGGTAAAAGCAGGCCTTACTCAGGCTTTTACCAGGCGTAAGATTTTTAAAGGATTTCAGCAGGCGGAGGTTGTGCAGAAAGCGGAACTCTCCACCCGCAGAGGCCCTTCTCCAGGGCAGGCGGAGGATCCGTCAAGAGGATTCTTGACAGATTGGAAATGCCGGTTTTCAGCGCATGCGCTACGTATGCCTGAAACCGGCACTTGCAAGGTCCCTACGGGTGTGTACACAGCGCGTACCCACCCACAGGGATCGGAAAATACGGGCCTAACCAGTGTTTTATAAAGGTTTAGCATAAATTCCTTGCTTTGGTACTCCATGCCTTGGTTTATGAAGCCCAGGATCCCGTATGCCTTTTTAACGGCCTTCTCAACTTGATTTGTGTGTGTGAACCCCCAGGTCTCTCCGTTCCAGCACCTCTTTTAAAATTGCACCATTTAGTTTATATTGCCTTTCCTCATTTTTCCTGCCAAAATGCACACTTCACACTTCTCTGGATTAAATTTTATCTTCTATGTGTCTGCTCATTTCACCAGACTGTCTATGTTCTTCTGAAGTCTGTTACTATCCTCCTCACTGTTTACTACATTTACGAGTTTCGTTTCATCTGCAAACTTTGAAATTATGCCCTGTATACCCAAATCCAGGTCATTAATATATATCAAAAAGAGCAGTGGTCCCAATACCGACCCCTGGGAAACATCTCTGTATACCTACCCCCAGTCTGAGAAACAACTGTTCACCACTACTCTCTGCTTTCTGTCTCTTAGCCAATTTCGTATCCACGCAGCCACTGTCCCTTTAATCCCATCGGCTTCAATTTTGCTACCTAGTCAGCACGGTGGCATAGTGGTTAGCACTGTTGCCTCACAGCGCCAGGGACCCGGGTTCGAATCCGGCCTCGGGTGACTGTCTGTGTGGAGTTTGCACATTCTCCCCGTGTTTGCGTGGGTTTCCTCCGGGTGCTCCGGTTTCCTCCCACAGTCCAAAGATGTGCGGGTTAGGTTGATTGGCTATGATAAATTGACCCTTAGTGTTAGGGGGATTAAATACGTGGGGTTACGGGGATAGGGTGGGATATGTGTTGGTGTAGGGGTTACGGGGATAGGGTGGGATATGTGTCAGTGCAGGCTCGATGGGCCGAAATGGCCTCTATCTGCACTGTGGGGTTTCTGTGATTTCTGTGATTATGTGATACTCTATCAAAATCCTTTTGAAAGTCCATATACCACTACCTTTATCAATCCTCTCTGTTACTTCATCAAAAAACTCGATCAAATTTGCCAGATACGATTTATCGTTGAAATTTTAAATGTAAATAAGTTTCGCCGAAAACCACTTACGTTTGTGTTTTCCGTGCTCTTTTACACTGGATCGAATCAGGCCCCGCCCACAAATCTGGCCATGCCCCCATCTCAAAATTGCGAGATTCTGCCGACTGCGCTGGTTCGAGAAGGCTCTTCAAATTGCACTCATTTTCTCAGGCGCACAGACAATGGAAGGCATGTCTTAAAAGTTTTACATGTTAGAAAACATAATTTACTGAGGAACTGTCTAGTGTACACCAACAAAACTATTAAATGGTTCAGTATAGTATTTCTAAAGTCATTTTAAGTGATTTAAAATCGGGTTACTCACTGGTGGAGGACTGCACACGCTTATTAAAATGCTTATTTTTGCCTATAAACACATTTTCAGTATTAATAAAACTGCACCAGGTTATCACTCTTAAATATATCAAGGAATACTTTTTAATGGAAAGAATAAAAAAAGAAACAATTCTTTTGCACTGCTAGATTGCGCTGGTTCATGGAGGATTTTACGTTTGTGATTATGCAAATGAATTTTAGTGGAAACACGAAATGTAACCTAACCAGCCCAATTTGGGCACAATCGAGAAACATTGCCCCTCGCTGTAAACATGAACAAGAAAGCAAAGACTTCCCACCTTCAACAATAGGTTACAGAAGCTCAAAGATTTGCGATATTCCAACAACCACTTTAACAAATATTTTGGGGCCTGGTAGCTCTCCCTCCTATTGGACAACACGGAAGAGAATATGGGGGTGGTCGAGGCAGGAATTAACTTCTCCCGACTCCCTTAAGGCACTTGTCTTGGACACCCCGTGCCCAGGCTAACCCTTCGGCCTGTTGCTCCCATGCACTGTCTACCAGCCATTGTGGGTGGTGCGGCTAGTATGGTGGAACAATGCCAGTCTGATCAGCCATAGTCTTGTGGTTTGCTGACTCTTGCGGTCATCTGCTCCTGGGGCTGGGCTTGCTGCCGCCTGGATCCCAGGATTGAGGGTCCCGATCTGCTTCGTGCGGCACTGCCAGGTGTGGCGAGGGGCCTGCTGTGTGGACGCATCAGCCACTCGGACCCCATGACCCGACCCACCAGTGTGGAATTGACCTGCGATCTCAGCCAATGGGTGGAATGATGGCAGCCTCTTTGGGACACTGAAAACTGTGAGCCATCTCGCCTTCCGGTCTGTCTCCCAAGGCTTGAAGAACATTTACTTAATTGAGCCCTTGCTGGATATCCCAAGGCAGCAGTCAACCGCTGGATGAGCTCCTGCAGTTGCACCGTTGCCTGTGGCGTTGCTGCTGAAGATCACCGCGGCAGATTCTGACACCAAATGGCAAGGTTATTGTTGATGGAGCCAAGGGTCCTCATCCCTCTTTGATGCTCCATCAGCAGGCAACTCTTCATGCTCTGGCTAACGCCGTGTCCGCCTTCTGGCTGGTCTCATTGGAGAGGCAGATACATCCTCCACCTCCTCCAAATCTCCCACCACCATAGTGCGGCTGGAGTCAGATGCCTGGGTGCTATCGTGGCACTGAATCCTTCCCCGAGCACGGTTATCTGTGTCCGCGCTGGTGCCCGGCTGAGGAGAGTCACTTGACTCTGTCTCTGATTGGGGGGTGGCCTGAGGGTGGGGTTGAGTGTCCTCTCCCAGGAAGGAGCGCTAGTGAGGAGCCCTGGAATTCTGTCAGACCCTCAACTGCCAGCTTGTAGGGCACGAGCTGCATTGTGAAGCCAGGTCCCTTTTCCCCATCTCCCTCTTGGGCAGCTCTGCCTCACTGTCCCACGCCCCCTCCTCCACCTCCTCCTCCACCTCCAAGTTGTCCCTCTCCTCCATCTCTTGCCCCTCCATGCATCAAATTTCACTCTTCTCTTTCTACCTGCGAGGAGAAAACCCAGAGGTTTAGAATTTAGTTTTTAATATATTCATTCACAGGATGTGAGCATTGTTGGCAAGGCTGGTATTTATTGTCCATCCCTAATTGCCCTTGAGAAGGTGGTGGTGAGCCATCTTCTTAACATAGAAGCATAGAAACATAGAAGATAGGAGCAGGAGTAGGCCATTCGGCCCCTCAAGCCTGCTCCGCCATTCAATGCGATCATGGCTGATCATCCAAATTCAGTACCCGGTCCCTGCTTTCTCCCCATACCCCTTGATCCCTTTAGCCTTAAGAAATATATCCAACTCCTTCTTGAATATATTTAATGAATTGGCCTCTACTGCCTTATGTGGTAGAGAATTCCACAGGTTCACCACTCTCTGGGTGAAGCAATTCCTCCTCATTTCTGCCCTAAAAGGCTTACCCCTTATCCTTAGACTGTGACCCCTGGTTCTGGACTCCCCGGCCATCGGGAACATCCTTCCTGCATCTAGTCTGTCCAGTCCTGTCAGAATTTTATAAGTTTCAATGAGATCCCCTCTCATTCTTCTAAACTCCAGTGAGTACAAGCCCAATCGACCCAATCTCTCCTCTTACGTCATTCCTGCCATCCCAGGTATCAGCCTGGTGAATCTTCGCTGAACTCCTTCCATGGCAAGAATATCCTTCCTCAGATAAGGTGACCAAAACTGCACACAATACTCAAGATGTGGTCTCACCAAGGCCCTGTACAACTGCAGCAAGACATCCTTGTTCCTGTACTCAAACCCTCTCGCTATGAAGGCCAACATACCATTTGCCTTCTTAACCGCCTGCTGCACCTGCATGCTTACCTTCAGCGACTGGTGCACAAGGACACCCAGGTCTCGTTGCACTTCCCCTTCTCCCAATCTATTGCCGTTCAGATAATAATCTGCCTTCCTGTTTTTGCCACCAAAGTGGATAACCTCACATTTATCCACGTTATATTGCATCTGCCATGCTTCTGCCCAATCACCCAACCTGTCCAAATCATCCTGTAGTTTCTCGGCATCCACCCCACAGCACACACGCCCACCCAGTTTTGTGTCGTCTGCAAATTTGGAGATATTACATCTAGTTCCCTTGTCTAGATCATTAATATATATTGTGAATAGCTTGGGTCCAAGGACCGATCCGCTGCAGTCCGTGTAGTGAAGGTACTCCCACAGTGCTGTTAGAGAGGGAGTTCCAGGATTTTGACCCAGCCATGATGAAGGAATGGCGATATACTTCTAAGTCAGGCTGGTGTGTGACTTGGAGGGGAACTTGGAGGTGTTCCCATGTGCCTGCTGCCCTTGTTTGTCTAGGTGGTAGAGGTTGCGGGTTTGGGAGGTGCTGTCGAAGAAGCCTTAGCTCTTGCCATGGTTGGGAAGTGGAGAGAAGAGGGGGTGGGGGTGGTGGTGGCAACCCTCTGTAAAGGGGCTTTGATAAATGGACAGCTGGTAGGTAATCACAGCTTGTGGACTCTCCCCTCCCACCTAGGCCCGATGGTGCGACTCCCCATCTGCTCCTCTGCCTTCTGCTCATGAGGGGGTCCAAGTTTGGAGGTTTTGGACCCCCACCGCTCCTCACCCTCTCCCGGCCATTGTGTGTCAGTCTTCCCCTGCAAAGACAAAAGGAAAAGATCAAAAATGTGTTACAAGCAATTGCAGGAGCTCCTGCACTGGGGGTGGGGATGGGTGGGTTCTGGCCCCGGGGGAGGGGTTCTGGTCTCCTGAGGGGGTATTGGCCTCGGGGGTCTGTCCTCGGTGGGGGGGAGGGTGGACGACAGGGGAGGCATTCTGCCATCGGGAGGGTGGTTTCAGCCCTCTGGGGGGCTCTGTTCTCTCCGCCAGGTCAGTGGTCCGGTTGCCTCACCTGAGTCTGACAGATTGGGGCGTAGCAGAAAGTATTTGAAATAAATGTCTTACCTTCCCTGACCTCATCAGATCATTGAGCTAATACCGCACTAGTTTGCTGTCCTGGGGACTTTGAATGAGGCGCTGAATTCCTTGGTCACCTCCACCCACGCATGCCTCCTCACCACCCTGATGAGATGACCAGCGTCCCCTGTTGTGCCTCGACCTCATCGAGGAGAGCCTGAAGATCCTCCTCTGCAAAGCTGGAGGCCCTCTTGCCGGCATCTTTCTGCTCCTTCTTCTCACTATCAGTCACCTGCAGGAACGGACATGTTACAAATACGTTCAGACCTTTCATAGCGATTTAAATTAATTACTGTGTAAAGTTTGCAGATCAGAAAGATAGGTGTTGTTTACCTTGTGGTCCCAGCCTTACTCTGAAGGGGAATTTTGTAGTCCTTACTTTTTATACGACCCCACCCTGGCACCTTCAGGCCCCTCGGCCCCGTTCCAGTTACCAATCGATTACGTTCGATTACGCTGCTTGCTTGGGCTGATTCATGGAAGATTTCAACTTCGGGCTTACGCTAATGAAACTTGGCCAGACGGGCACTCTCTGGGCACAAGTTTGCTGATTGCACCCTTGGAGGGAACTCAAGATCTCAGTCCCTCACTTCAATCACTATCGCTTCTCACCTGGCTGAGTAACTTGGGTGAAAGCAGATATGAGCCTGTCATTTGCCAATCGCACCGGGCTCCTTCATCCAGTGGCAATACCATTGGTTGCTGCGATGGTTGTAGGTTGGCTGCAATCATCCTTGTGAAGATGTATCACAGTTTATTACTGTTTTGTTGAACTCACACTGATCTTTGTTCAGTGTGAGGGCTCTTTCCCCATAATCTCTGCTTATTGTATTTCAACATCTCCCTCCTGAATGGTCCCACGGAGGATGATCCATCACATGGACGAAGATGCCCTTACTTAAGCATTTGATTCCATGGTAGAAATTACAATGCAGAAGGATGCCTTTCAGCCCTTTGGGCCTGCGTCAGTCCTAGCTCTACAAATTAAGCCACTATTCTAACCTCATGTCCCTGCATAACAGTAGGCAGGGGGATGAAAATCTGCAAGGCGAGGGTGAACATCATGGAGTACGTGCGGCGATGCACCCACTCATGGCCTCCACTGTTGACCTCATCACAGTGAAAGGTGAGTGCGTCTAGGGCACTCATGTGGCCCCAACATGCCAGATGATCATCCAATAACCTTTCACATCCTCAGGATCTCCCCAAGTGCTTGACTACCAGCGAATTCATTCTTGAAGTGCAGTCACTGTTGTTATGTAGCGAAACACGACAGCCAGTTGCACCCAGCCAAGTCCCACAAGCAGTAAATGGATGAACAAGTAGATAATGTGGGGGTGAAATGGTCTGAGGCGGTAGTGAATCGGCTGCCCATTTTACATTCTGCCCGATCTTCTCCTCCGAGTATGAAACGTGTAGCCGATTAGTTACCGCACGCTTTGCATTACCTTCCAAGACCAATTTCAGCCCCAATTTGTTTTTTGTACTGTTGGCCGAGGGAAAGGATGTTGCCCAGGATGCTGGGAGAACTCTTCTTCAAATAGTGCCGTGGGATCTTCAACATTCACCCAAGGGGACAGGCGTTCCTCATGTTAACGTCTCATCCAAAAGATGGTAACCCTGACAATGCAGCCCTCCCGCAGCATTGCCCAGATCACGTCCTCCAGTGGGGCTTAAGTCCTCAACTCACGAGGTATCGCTTCCACGCCACAAGCTGTTGGACGATTTACACATTGTTTTGCTAGCAAATTCTGGCCCATTGTTCTTGTATCCCTGTAGCAAGAATGTGGCGTCCCGCTACAGGGTATCTGGGAAGAGTGCGGTCACTTGCAAACACACAGTGACTTGTGGAACCAGGGTTGATGGAGCACATTTGCGCCTGGGGGAATTCTGTGAATTGGTGCAAGCACCCCAAGTCTCTTTGTGGTCATAACAACCACCAGGGTCAAACCTGTGAAATAATTTTCACAATTCACAATTCAAATCGCTTTATTGGCATGATAAGGTACATCTTATGTTGCCAAAGCATCAAAATACATTTATGGTTGAACACATAAACGCGGTTCTATTCATACAGTGTATAAACAGGTATATCCCTGAGTTTATAAATATACATTCGCCTTGTTTATATATACTCTTGTCTTAGTTTACTGGTTGTCCCTCTGTTCATGGCAAGCTGTAACGTAGTGTGCCGCCAGTGTTACACAGCTTCTCTCCTCCCCCAGTAGGAATGGGAGTTTTTGGTTGTCATTCAGATTTCTGCATTCAGGGCATATTTGTGAGAATTTTTGGTAGAAATTCTCCCTGATGCCCTGATATTTTCCACAGGCTGTGAGGAAGTGCATCTCTGTCTCAACTACTCCCTGACTGCAATGAGAGCATATCCTGTCTTCTCTTGGCAGCCTGGTCTGCCTGTGTCTGCCTTTTTCGATCGCTAGGCTATGTTCACTAAGTCTGTACCTTGTCAAGGTTCTTCTCAGTTTGTTATCCTTTACCATGGTCAGGTAATCAGCTATGTTGTATTGTCTGTCACTTTGAAGTATCTGTCCCCATGAGGTATCTCTCCATGTGAGGTATCTGTCATGTGAGGTAGCACTCGATGTGAAATAGCTCTCCTGATGAGGTATCTGTCCCTATGAGGTATTTCTCCATGTGAGATATCTGTCACTGTGAAATTTCTGGCCCTATGAGGTATCTACCCCTGTCCCAGTTGTCTTCAGCTGTGCCCTGCTATATCACTTAACATTAGTAACTCATTATCACCACTTAGTTACACAGTCTATGGGTGTAACCCTCCTCCGCCCTCACACACACAGATTAAAGGCCATATATTGGTAATGAAACATTGTTACATGGGAACTAATGTCACTCTGTACTCCAAGTTTACCAGAATAGTGGCTGTTTTTAAACATCTGGAATGAACTGCAAGTTGTGTCAGTGTGGGAGGAAGGTTTTGCAAGCCTGATTTACAGTTGATAGATAAAATCGGCACCATTGCACAAGACTCATGTGTCACAAGTGACGTTCCAAAAAAAAACTGGCTGAAAGGACGGATGCAAAGCCAAGAAATTCCAAAGGGCCCCCACTGTGACCTGAACTTGTGGCTTAAAGCAACAGTTCCAAAGTTGCTAATGAACTGCATCTGTTTATTTCGTTGGCACAAAGGAAAGGGGCAACGATTCATTCATGCCCGGCATTGCATGTCTCAACATCAACTGTTTTATTGATCCTACTTTGATCATTGCTGTCCTGAGCTTTCCTCTCCCGCTTTCCTTCGGTTGGATATTCTCCCTCCTACACACTCTTCTGCCTCACTGGGTCCTCACGACGCTAAAATCAAGGCTCCTACTCACTCCACACATTTGCCTGACCACCCTTCCCTCAGTTCAGACTTCAAGCTCTCTCTATCTGTTCCAACCTGTCTTGATAATTTCTATTTAATCCACGGTGATTGCTTCTCTGAAAGGTTCCTCTCCTGTTCCACCTAAGCTTCGTATATCTTCCTCCCTGTATCTTCACTGCGCTGCAATCGAGGTTTACTGTAGGGTCTCCTGTTCTAAACAATTTCTGTGGAACTCGTCAAGTGCCTTTGTAGGATTCGCAAAATTTCCACATTCTCCCAAGGTTATTAATAAAAGGGGCCCTATGGACAATTTAAAAAGGGTACCCAAAGATGGCGTCCGCACCTCGTGACCAAAAGCCTGTAAGATTTTAAAAGCCTGGACTGCAGCACAGAACAGGCAGCTTTGGGAAATCAAAATTTAAAATGCATTTCTGTGAAAAGGACTTTTGTGTTTGAAGGGCTAGACAGCTAAGCAAACATTGAATATGCATTTTCGTCAAATTGGAACAGATCAACCCAGTTAGGCCTAAGCATGAGGCCATTAGTTTGTCCGCATAAATAATCAGAAACAGCTTAAGGAAGCCATCAAGGCTGGACAGGCCGATCAAAATGCATTAACGACAATACGGCCCAGACATCAGTCCATTAGGTGCGATAAATGGCCATCTAAAACTAGTTATTTTAGATTGGTACAATCATTTAACACAGCCTGCCAAAAGTGAAACAATGGACTGACCTGATTTGGCACGCAGATAAGGGCCATCGGAAGGAGTATAACTGTAGGCCCTTAGTAGCAATCGCTCGCTCGCTCTCTTCTCCTGTGTCTGGTCTTGGGCTGCCACCGCTCATACTCGTGCCCTGGCCTCGTGGCGGGTTCTCTTCTCGCTCCCCACATTGGGTTTTTAACAGCCAAGGACATCCATACCAATTGCGGGTGGGGGACGAGACCCGAGTCCAAAGTCACCCAGGACACCTGGGCCACGAGAGAGCACAGAGGAAACGAGGCGAGATGAACCGAGACAAAGAGTAAGGTAGACCCGACAAAGAGCAGAGAAGGGCAGCAGAAGACGCATTCATTAAGACCGAGCACCGAGTTATAAGCTGACGCTTGGGGAAGCAAATATCTGAGGACAGTGAGACTAAGTTGGCTAGTTGAACACTGCGAATGAACTGGCATTAAATGCAGGTGTCCACGCCATAACGAATATACTGGCGTTTGACGCTTGGGTAGTAAAATCTAAGCAGTGAAGAATGCCAACCGTCTCACTGATGCAACGTTACCGCCGACGACCACCCGAGGGAGAAGAAGAAGAGAACCCATCGCGACAAGACGATGACGGTAGCTGAGGAGAAGAAAGGTGTGTCGCAGCAGCAGCCCCAACACCGCACCCTGAGACCACGTGGCGACGGGGTACCCCAAAGGACAGCAGCCCAAACCTCAAAACTTGCAATTGCTAAAACAACAAACTTTGCTTGGGATTGGTGAGCATGAATTCCTGGCCCCTCATAGCTTAACCTAGTTAGGTATTGGGGTGGGATAAGGATAAGGGGATTGTTAAAGTAGTTGTTTTTCCCTCGATGTGCCGTGTGTTCCCCATTCCCTGTATAAGTATAGTTATTGTTATATGCCTGTAATTGTTCTCTACCTGTAATTTTCTCATAAGATTGTGTTTTCGTTTCTGTTTTAATAAAATCTTGGTTTTCTTACACCAAACCACCTGTCTACTTGAGTTTTTCTATATCGCCGCCTGTACCTAAGTGCGGTGTCTAGAACCCAGGGGCGTGGGAGCGATTCAAACCACTCACAGGCAGTCAGGGGCATAACTGACTGGGCGCACGCGCCACCCGCCACCCCCTACACCTTCCTCCTAAAAACCAAGCTCGGCAGAAATCTAATCACAACTTGTTGGTTTATCTATTATTCCCTCCTACTCTGTTCAGCCTCATGCAGTGGCCTGTACTGTGGGTGATGGACCATCATCTTGGTTCCTCATCAAAACTAACAGGTGCACGTGGGCAACACAAGTAGCTAAGAGCTGATAATTCACTCACTCCTGATTCTGTATGACTTGTGCATGTCTCAGTGTCAACTGAGAAAGCCCTTGTTTTTTGTTGGTGATGTCACCGGGGCTGGTTGCAATTCTTTGAAGCTCTAGTTTTGAGATTGGATACTTCATTCATTCTCGGGAGGTAGGCGTTGCTGGCAAGGCCGGCATTTATTGTCCAGCCCTAGTTGCCCTAAGAAGGTGGCAGTGAGCCTTCTTCTTGAACCACTGCAGTCTGTGTGGTGGAGGTACTGCTGCAGTGGTGTAGTGGTTTGATACAAGTGAATGGCTTGCTAGGCCGTTGCAGAGAGCAGTTAAGAGCCACATAGAGGCCAGACCAGCTAAAGATGGCAGGTTTGCTTCATTGAAGGTGCATGGTCCAATATATTAGCCACTTTCCTAAACCTCCCTGCCTCTCCACCTCCTCCTTTAAAGCGCTCCTTAAAACCTACCTCTTTGACCAAGCTTTTAGTCACATGCCCTAATATCTCCTTCTTTGACTCGGTGTCAAGTTTCATTTTATTACACTCCTGTGAAGTGCCTTGGGATGTTTTCCTAAGTTAAAGGCACTATATAAATCCAAGTTGTTGTTGGTGCGGCCTCATGTGGCTAATTGGGAATCCAGCGAGTAATAGACACTGTCGTTGAGCCTGTGATCTCAATCCTTATATTCGGACGGCGTGTGTGTGTGAAGTTTAACCTTGTTGTGCGTTTATTGGTAAAATGATAAGATGAAAAACAGAGTGTGTGAGTGTTTTGGGATCACTGTAGCTGCCGTCACTTCCTTGGTCACTGAGTGGTGGCAGATATTTAAGTAAACGTACGTGAAGCAATGGTCCCTCAAATATTTTTGGGGCCGCGCGGCCGCTTTAAGGGGCTACGCGGCGCATTCAGAAATCTGCGCATGCGCGGTTTTTTCATTTAAAAGCCTGTGAGCCGGCTGCGCGGGGAGCTCCAGACAGAAAGGGAACATTGATGTGAAATACATTTAACCAGTAACGAGTGTGAGGCGGTTTCTACTAAAATTGGTGCACATAGTTAAAACATCATCGCCGTAGCCACACTTTTGGGTAGTCAGAGATCTCTATTGGACGACACTGGCCTAAAGGGTATTAGTGAATCAGTTGGGTATTTAGCACAATCCCACAGATTCATGGTCATGTTTACTGATATCAGCTTTTTATTATTTCCAGATTTTTAAAAAACTGAATTCAAAATTCGTAATGCCATGATGAGATTTGAATTTACTTTCCCTGGATTATTGACTCAAGTCTCTGGACTCAACATAGAGTTCAACAATTTCAGATCATAACCTCGGCCCCTTCATATATATATATTTTATCCACACCTTTTGATTTTGTCTTTTTCCCTTCTCTCCCACGTGGCAGCTGTCTTTCACTCTGCCAGCACAATTTACACTTCATCTAGAGCCATCCTTTGTTTCTTAACCTGCCCCATTACCATCTCCTTATGCCTTGAATATCTCTTAATGTCTCTTAACTTCTCCTGCCTTCTATCCTATCACAGACCTTCCCTTTTGTTCTTTCATTCCCCTCCCCCATTTCCCAGCTCCTACATGTGCTTAAAAATCTGTTGCATTTCCTGCTTTTTTCCAGTTCTGATGAAAGGTCATCGACCTGAAACGTTAACTGTGTTTCTCTCTTCACAGATGTTGCCTGACCTGCTGAGTATCTCCAGTATTTTCTGTTTTTATCTCTGGATCACTAGTCCAGTAACACAACCACTACCCGGTATACAACCCAATCTTCTGACCACTGCAACACCTTTACTGCCTCAGTGCTCAGCCTCCAAACCCCATTGAACAATTGGGTAACATCCCTCCCCTGAGCAGATATTACCGTTGACACAATTTAGTGTCACTATCACCGGGCAGTTCCTTGGGGGGGTTCTCCTGATCAGCAGGAACCCCGCTGACCCTCCGCTCGAATTACAGCGGCCAATCGGGAGAATCATCAAGGAAATTCCCGGTGCGCATCTTTACAGAAGTCATTGACCCTTAGTTTATGGCCGGTCGAGGGAAGTTCCAATCTCCCTATGCTGACCATTTTGTGAAGCTGAAACAAACCCTAATATTACAGTAATAAAAAACCCACAAACATCAGGACTAGCTAGCGCTGTGTAAGGAAAGGGTTAATCAGACTGACTTGAAGTGTGCTAATGTAATACTACTAATGATTTTTTATGCTGCAGTATTGGTTTTCAGCCTTTGTTTGTTAAGTAGGGATCTATGATTCTTAAATTGCAACATCTTAAAATGGTTAGAAGTATACAGCAGTCCTAAAGTTTTAACCACCAGCTGAATGAGAAAAGTTAATAGGAGACATTTGCTCACTGACCGACATTGGCTGCAATGTCTCCAATTTAAAATTCTCATCCTTGTTTTCAAATCCCTCCATGACCTCGCCCCTCCCTATCTCTGTCACCTCCTCTAGCCTGACAATCCTCCGAGATCTCTGCGCTCCTCCAATTGGGACCTTGTGCGCATCCCCGATATACTTTACTCCACCATTGGTGGCCGTGCCTTCAGCTGCCGAGGCCCTAAGCTCTAAAATTCCCTCCCTAAACCTCTCCACCTCGCTTCTTCTCTTTCCTCCTTTAAGGTGCTCCTTAAAATCTACCTGTAGTGTATGTGCCTTTAAGTCAGAACTACTTTTACAGCTCCTGTATACTGTAGTACCGGCAGTGACCACACCTGTATATAAGCTTTGCGCATGCCTCTGTACCCCCAGTCTTGAGACTACCCTCCTCCAGTAAAGACCTGTTTATTGTTAATGTACAGCATCCGTGTGATTATTTAATAACAGCATATCCACTAAACCACGGATCCAACAGTGGAGACGAGTGTCGATTCGAATCTACCTGCAACATAAAAAAAAAAATAGTCGAGGCCAGGAACACGGGCGTCGACCATGAGCAACCGCCCAGCAGTCAGGCAGAGATCCAACTTCGCTGGGGAGGCTGTGGAGAGCCGGGCTTGGTTCCCCAGCCACGACGAGCAGCAAGAGACCGACGACAGGTCCAGTGCAGACCCTTCCCGAGCAGCGGCGGCTGGAGCCGACCGACGGCGGAGAGAAAGCTGAGCAGCGTCGACGGGGTAAGACAGAGGGTGAAGAGCGCAGGGCGCAGCCGGGGGTTGAACACCGAGTGGTGGCGAGAAAAAGAAAACAAACCGGAGAGAGAGAGGGTAGAGAAACAGCCGGGTTCTAGACTGAGCGGCGTCGAAAAATATAAAAAGAAGAATGCGCAGAGCACAGCCAGGCCTCACGGGCTGAACAGGGTCTGCGGGGCGAAGAAAGGGGAGCGCGGGAGACGCCATTGAGCCGCGGAGAAGAAGAAAGAGCGCGGGAGACGCCATTTTTAGAAGCCGCAGCTGGGAAGAAGGGCGAGCGCGGGAAGGAAGGAAAGCGTGGGAGACGCCATTTTGTGCCAGCGGAGAAGAAGGGGAAGCATGGGAGGCACCATTTTTGACAGTTAACTCACACCCAAGGATGCCGAAGAGTGGCAGTATCTCTACATTCGACAATGAAGTCGAAGATTGGGCGACATGTGTAGAACGTATTGAGGTGTACTGCAGGGCGAATGAAGTGCCAGATGCTAATAAAGCACTGGTTCTGTTAAATTCCATGGGTGCAAAAACTTATGGGTTACTGCGAAATCTAATAACCCCAGAGAAGCCGGTAAACAAGAATTTTGAAAGCATAGTAGAAATCCTACAGGACCACTTAAACCCCACACCGCTGCTGATAGCAGAACGATTTAAGTTCCATAAAAGGAATCAACACAAAGATGAAAGCAATGCTGAGTACCTAACGGAACTGCACAAGCTATCGAAACACTGCCAGTTTGGAGCGGGACTAGCAGATACGTTAAGGGACAAGTTTGTGTGTGGGCTACAAAGTGAAGGAACCCAGAAACGGCTTCTATCAGAAAAGGACCTTACGCTGGACATAGCTTTCAGTATGGCAGTATCACATGAAGCAGCCGCAAGGGGCGCTGCAGAGATACAACGGAGACCGCAAGAATATGGCACCAATGAAATGTCCTATGGAACAGGGAAGTGCTATTGCTGCGGCAGAACACATGACCAGAAAGATTGTTGGTTCAAGGGCCAAGTGTGCAGACAGTGTGGGAAAGCAGGGCACATAGCAAGAGTCTGCAGGTCTGGGAAGAAAACCAACAGTAAGAAATCTCCACAGGAGAAGTACAAAAAGGTACACCAGGTGATGGACAGTGGTTCAGACGAACAGAAAAGTGACACAGACTCCAGAATCAAGGAGCTGGGTTGTCTGAAACTACATAAGGTAACAGAAATGGAGGATCACCAGACTATCTGGGTTACAATCAAGATAGACGGAGTCCAAGTGGAAATGGAATTGGACACAGGGTCAGCTCTAACAGTCATAAATCAAAGAGACTACAAGCGGCTATTTTCACACATACCCTTGAAAGCTACAGAGATTGTCTTGAAGACGTATACGGGGCAAAAAGTCTACCCCAAAGGAAAAATAAGGGTGAAAGTGACATATAAAGGCCAGGGAATACCTAAAATGGATATATATGTATTGCCAGATGGAGGACCACCACTGCTAGGACGTGAATGGATCCGGAAGATACAATTAGATTGGCATTCCATACAGGCACTGAAGGTTGAGGCCAAAAAGGATGACGATGTCACACCTGGAAGACTGTCAAAAGTGCTAACTGACGCAAAAGAAGTGTTCCAGGAGGGACTAGGAACACTAAAAGGAATAACAGCAATGATTAAAATAGAGGAAAATGCAAGCCCAAAGTTTCTGAAGGACAGACCAGTGCCTTATGCGATCAGACCAGCTGTTGAAGCAGAGCTGGAAGGGTTGGAACGTTCAGGAGTACTGTCCAAAGTGGACTGGAGCGAGTGGGCTACACCCATCATTCCTGTAATGAAGAGGTCGTTGAGTAATACGCCTGGGGAACCAAAGAAGGTCCGCATCTGTGGGGATTTTAAGGTGACAGTGAACCCAGTCCTTCACACGGTACAATATCCGCTTCCACGAATTGAGGATATTTTTGCCTCGCTATCTGGAGGTAAACGCTTCACCAAAATTGATCTAGCCCAGGCGTACTTGCAAATGGAGGTAGAAGAAGCTTCGAAACAATACCTTACGATCAACACTCATAAAGGTCTCTATCAATACAACCGGCTGGTGTTTGGAGTAGCCTCGGCTCCGGCTAGCTGGCAAAGGGCGATGGATCAGGTCCTGCAAGGGATTCCAGGGACCCAGTGTTATTTGGACGACATCTTGGTCATGGGCGAAAATGACGGTGATCACCTCGCCAACTTGGAGAAGGTGCTCACCAGATTAAAGGAGTATGGGCTACGTGCTGATCGCCACAAGTGCGAGTTTTTCCAGAAACAGATCTCGTATTGTGGCCACGTCATCGATGAAGAGGGGTTACACAAGTCCCCTGACAAGATTGAGGCAGTAGTCAAGGCTCCAGCACCGGAAAATGTGTCACAACTGAAGTCGTTCCTCGGGCTGGTAAACTACTACCACAAGTTCTTACCAAATTTGTCTATGGTATTACACCCACTGAACACCCTACTGCAAACAGGGGTACCATGGAAGTGGGATGATGAACGTAGACGAGCTTTCCAGAAGTGTAAAGAATTGATCCCATCAAAAGAGGTGTTGGCCCATTTCAACCCAGCAATACCAATTCGTTTGGCATGTGATGCATCACCCAATGGTATTGGAGCGGTGCTGTCGCACAAATTCCCAGACGGGTTGGAGAGGCCAGTAGCCTTTGCGTCTCGGTCACTAACCTCAGCCGAGCGCAACTATGCCCAGATTGACAGGGAGGCCCTCAGACTAGTATGGGGAGTAAAAAAATTCAACCACTATCTGCATGGGCAGAAGTTCACCTTGCTGACTGACCACCAACCACTTGTCTCCATCTTTAATCCTAAGAAGGGCGTTCCAGTGATGACTGCACAGTGGTTACAAAGATGGTCCCTGTTTCTAGGGGCGAATCAATATGAAATAGAATATAAAGGCACGAAACAGCATGGGAACGCTGATGGGCTATCGCGCCTGCCACTGCCTACTGTGGAGGAAGCACCAGCAGTGGACCCTATCGAGATATTTTATTCGTCGATAATTGAACGATTGCCAGTAACGAACGCGGATATAGAGAAGGAGACCCGCAATGATCCGACGCTGTCTCGGGTATATGAATTGACGGTGAGGGGATGGCCAACTCATGGCGACTCACTGTTGCCAGCATTCTCATCCAGAAGAGAACAGCTGTCAGTATGCCAGGGGATAGTGATGTGTGGATCCAGAGTGGTGATTCCACCCAAGTTAAGGGAGAGAGTGCTAAATGAGCTACATGAAGGTCATCTGGGGGGAGTGAAAATGAAAAGCCTTGCTAGGGCTTATGTGTGGTGGCCAGGAATCGATCAACAAATCGAAGACCTAACTAAGAGCTGCTTAGGATGCCAGAAGGTCCAAAATGCACCACCACATGCCCCTCTACACCCATGGGAGTGGCCCTCCTCTCCATGGCAACGGGTGCATATTGATTTCGCTGGTCCATTCATGGACTCAATGTTCTTAATAGCAGTGGATGCTCATTCAAAGTGGCCTGAGGTGATAAAAATGTCTTCAACCACTACAGAGAAAACGATTGCAGTCCTACAGTCCATATTTGCCAGAAACGGTTTGCCAGAGCAGATTTGCTCTGATAATGGACCACAGTTTGTGTCCGACGAGTTCCAAAAATTTATGAGAAGGAATGGGGTAAGGCATTACACATCCGCCCCGTATCATCCAGCCACAAATGGATTGGCTGAGAGGTTCGTACAAACCTTTAAGAAGGCGATAAAGGCCATGTGCAACGATGAAATTCCACTACAGCATAAGATGGACAATTTCTTATTAGCCTACCGAAACGCGACACATGCAGTTACCAACCAGACCCCGGCCATGATGTTCTTTAACTGAAGGTTGAGATCTCGTCTGGACTTGCTCAGACCAAATGTGCGAAGAAATGTTGAGGACAAACAATTCCAGCACATCAATGAGAAGCCGACAAGGAGCTTCAATATAGGGCAACCAGTCTTGGCCCGTGACTATTGAACAGAGAAATGGCAACCCGGACGATATGTACAAGGCAGGAGCCATTAATGTACACAGTGGATGTCGGGGAGAACATTGTGAGACACCACGTCGATCAGATCTTAGCGTCACAGGAACGCGTCAACCCCATGTCTCGAGTACCTGGTGATGAACCCGACATACCGGTAGCATCTACCTCAGACCCAGTAGCAGTGGAACCTGATGAACTACCCAATGAAAAGGGGTCAGAATCGCCTCTGCACCAAGAACAAGAACCTCCGGAAAGGCGCTATCCCGAAAGGGTCAGGAAGCCGCCCCAAAGACTGAATCTATAAATGGACTTTTGTTGTTTAATGTGAATGTTGAAATGTCAATTGTTATTTGAATATTAGGGGTACTACTAATCTAAAAGGGGAGGAATTGTAGTGTATGTGCCTTTAAGTCAGAACTACTTTTACAGCTCCTGTATACTGTAGTACCGGCAGTGACCACACCTGTATATAAGCTTTGCGCATGCCTCTGTACCCCCAGTCTTGAGACTACCCTCCTCCAGTAAAGACCTGTTTATTGTTAATGTACAGCAGCCGTGTGATTAGTTAATAATAGCATATCCACTGAACCACGGATCCAACACTACCCCTTTGACGATTTTGGTCACCTGTCCTAATATCCCCTTATGTGGTTCGGTGTTGTGGCGGAGACCACATAGGGACAGTAACACAATTCACTATGTATAGCCAATGTTGTTATCGCTCCACGTTATGTACGGAACTTGGTTGGGTTATCGGGGCAGGGTCCCTTTAAGATTCGTCGATTGTGTGATGAAGTCATAGCCCTGCGACGAGGCCGAGTCCCTCAGTCCATGCGGAGAGTTAATAAAGCTAACACGCGTTTTTCTTTGCTGCTATGAAAGTCTCGCAGTCTGTTTATTTCCAGCGACTCCTACAGTGTCAAATTTTGTTTAATAATGCTCCTGTGAAGCACCTTGGGGTGTTTTACAATGTTAAAGGTGCTATATAAATACAAGTTGTTGCTGTAAAAAAGGGTTCTACACAGACAGAGGACTGGCAGAAAAGCTCCCGTTGTTCATTCGTTAGAAAGTAGGCCTTGAAGCCTTACTGCAGGTAAGCACCTGTGTGAGAAAGGCCACAACCCAGAGCCTGGGTCAAGTAAAGGGATTCACGGATTTGTAGATAGAACATAATTAATTCAGTGCTGAATGATACATAATATGAAACATGTGAATTGTTAGGTAGAAGGGGTGAGAAAAAATATAAAATTGGGTGTTGGATCAGATACTTTAGAATTCAATTAAGGTCTGATTAATCTGTAAAACTGAGCTCGGAACTGCAGCGCATTTGAATTCTCCGGCTAAAACTCACAAAGTACTTCTGTTTAATTATCGCACGTTTAATAAATCTGTGACATCTGACATTCATTGTTGTGAACCCAATTGATTTGTGGAGCAAATAATAAGTAAGGATGTCCACATTTACCCCTCCTCGTAACAACTGCAACACTCACTGCATGAAACTAAAATACATGTGACATACGGTTACAAATTAAAAAATTGTACACTTCGCTTCTGCTCACTCTCCCCATTCCTTCTTGTTTTTATTTTAATTTTAGTTTCTGAGCTTCCTATCCTTCAAATCTGGAACCACGGTGTGGTAAACCACTGTTATACCTGTCTGTATGTGTATGTGTATTCCACTAGGTACAGGTCTGGACATGCCTCGGCTGATTCCTCCCACTATTCCAGGTATATAAGTGACTACCTCCCAGTCCCTTAGTATTCTGGACGGGTCGACCACTCGAGACTAGACCTTCATTCTTTAGTTAATAAAAGCCTGGTTGTTACTCGCTTAACCTCAGTCTTTTGAGTAATTGATGGCGCATCAATTTTATTAACTAAAGTTTTTTATAATGGAGAAGATCCTCACACCAGCATGCCTGGACCTGGACAGTCGGGAAGCGGACGCTTCCACCAAGTTTGCTCACTGGCTCATGTACTTCGAGGCATTCCTGACTGCCTCCACTGCGGTCGTAACGGATGCGAACAAACTGTCCTGATCTCCAAGGTGAACCACCGAGTGTACTCAGTCATCCGAGACGCGACCTCGTACACAGCCGCCCTCCAGCTCCTCAAGACCCAGTACACGCGCCCTGTGAACGAAGTTTACGCCAGGCACCTCCTGGGGAGTCGCAAGCAACAACCTGGGGAATCGACTGAGGAATACCTCCAAGCGCTGTCCGTGCTTGGCCGGGCCTGTGGGTGTAAGGCGGTAACGCCCACTAAGTACACGGAGGAACTGATCCGGGATGCCTTCGTAGCGGGCCACAGGTCCAACTACACCCGACAGCGACTGCTGGAGCAGAGTGACCTCACCCTCGACAAAGCCTCCGAAATCGCACTAACGCTGGACACAGCCTACCGGGGCATGGATGCCTACTCCTCTGCACCGTGGACGCCGCGGGGAACGACAACCTGGGACACGGTAGGACAGCCCCATAGCACCGTGCCACCCCAGCCACAGCCCAACAATGGCCCAACCACCACAGCAGTGTCCCAAAGCCAGACAGCAGTATCCCAAGGCCAGAAATGCTACTTCTGTGGCCAGGCCAAACACCCCAGAGCGCGCTGCCCGGCGAAGAATGCGACCTGTTCGGGCTGCGGGAAAAAGGGACACTACGCTAGCGTCTGCAAGGCCAAAGCCACCCCGAACGCCAGCAGCGCCGCGTGTGGGCCGTGCGAGCCGCCATCTTGGGCCCCCAACAGTGCCGCGTGTGGGCCGTGCGGGCCGCCATCTTGGGCCTCCCCAGCCATGTGCGAACCACCGCAGCAGCAGCCATCTTGGACGACTCCAGCCACATGGGAATCATGGACGCCGCCATCTTGGACACCAGCTGGGACGCAGCAGGCCGCCAACCCCCCCCCATCTGATACCCGCAGCGACACACCGACCCCTACGCTGGCCTCTGTTACGCTGGACCAAACGAGACCGCACCAACTAGCTCGGTCCAAAATGGACGTTAAGGTAAATGGCCATGCAATAAACTGCCTTTTTGACTCCGGGAGCACAGAGAGCTTCATCCACCCCAACACGGTGCGGCGTTGCTCTCTCCCAGTCCTGCCTGCGCACCAGCGGATTTCTATGGCCGCCGAGTCCCAGTCAGCGGACATTGGCGGCTACTGCGTGGTGACACTAGTAGTAGACGGGACTGTGTTCAATAATTTTAAACTCCTGGTCCTGCCCCAACTTTGCGCTGCCGTTCTACTGGGGTTGGATTTCCAGTGCCACCTCAAAAGCGTTACGATGGCGTACGGTGGCCCCCTCCCCTCATTCACAGTCCGCAGCCAGCAGCCTCCAAATTGCCCGCCGCACACCAGATGCAACCTCTCCACACTCAGAGTCCCACCCCCCCCACTGTTTGCTAACCTCATCCCCGACTGTAAGCCCATCGCCACAAAGAGCAGGCGATACAGTGCCGGGGACAGGGTTTTCATCAAAACCGAAGTGGAGCGGCTCCTGAAGGAGGGGATTATTGAGGGCAGCTCCAGCCCCTGGCGAGCCCAGGTTGTGGTCGTTAAGACCGGCGAGAAACAACACCTGGTCATCGACTACAGCCAAACAATAAACCGCTACACCCTGCTGGACGCCTACCCACTCCCCCGCATAGCTGACATGGTCAACCAGATCACGCAGTACCGCGTCTTTTCGACCATTGACCTGATATCAGCGTACCACCAGCTCCCCATCCGCCCCGAAGACCGCCAGTATACTGCTTTTGAGGCAAACGGCCACCTCTATCACTTCCTTAGGGTTCCCTTTGGCGTTACCAATGGGGCCTCCGTCTTCCAAAGGGAGATGGACCGGATGGTCGATCAAAACGCGCTGCAGGCCACTTTCCCTTACCTAGACAACGTGACCATCTGCGGCCATGACTTGCAGGACCATGACGCAAACCTCGAAAAATTCCTCCGCACCGCCCAACTCCTGAACCTGACATATAACAAGGAGAAGTGCATATTCTGCACAGACCGCCTCGCCATCCTTGGCTGTGTTGTGGAACACGGGGTCATCGGTCCCGACCCGGACCGGATGCGTCCCCTTATGGAACTCCCACTGCCCCACTGCCTAAAAGCTCTGAAGAGGTGCCTAGGGTTTTTTTCCTACTACGCCCAGTGGGTCCCCTACTATGCAGACAAAGCCCGTCCGCTGATCAAATCCACCTCTTTTCCCCTGATGGCAGAGGCCCGCTCGGCCTTCCACCGTATCAAGGAGGACATTGCCAAAGCCACCATGCACGCAGTGGACGAATCCATCCCCTTCCAGGTGGAAAGCAATGCGTCCGACTTCGCTCTGGCCACCACCCTTAATCAGGCGGGGAGACCTGTGGCATTCTTCTCACGAACCCTCCAGGGCCCGGAGACCAGACACTCCGCGGTCGAGAAGGAGGCCCAGGCTATTGTGGAGGCTGTGCGTCATTGGAGGCACTACCTGGCCGGAAAACGATTTACCCTGCTCACTGACCAGCGTTCAGTTGCTTTTATGTTCAACAACAAGCAGAGGGGCAAAATCAAAAATGACAAGATCTTGAGGTGGGGAATCGAACTTTCCACCTACAATTACGAGATCTTGTACCGGCCTGGGAAGCTCAATGAACCCCCAGATGCCCTATCGCGTGGCACCTGCGCCAGCGCGCAGATCGATAGGCTGAGGGCCCTCCACAATGACCTCTGCCACACGGGGGTCACCAGGTTCTTCCACTTCATCAAGGCCCGCAACCTGCCTTACTCCATTGAGGAGGTCAGGACCATGACCAAGAACTGCCAAGTCTGCGCTGAGTGCAAACCGCACTTTCATAGACCAGACAGAGCCCACCTGATAAAAGCCACTCGCCCTTTCAAATGCCTGAGCGTCGATTTTAAAGGGCCTCTCCCCTCCTCCGACCGCAATGTGTACTTCCTCAACATCATTGACGAGTACTCCCGTTTCCCGTTCGCTATCCCCTGCCCGGACATGACCAGTGCCACGGTCATTAAATGTCTGAACAGCCTCTTCACCCTGTTCGGTTTCCCCAGCTATATCCATAGCGACCGGGGCTCGTCGTTTATGAGCGACGAACTCCGCCAGTACCTGCTCGCTAGGGGTATAGCCACAAGCAGGACCACCAGTTACAACCCCCGGGGGAACGGACAGGTGGAAAGAGAGAATGCAACAGATTGGAAGGCCGCCCTACTAGCCTTAAAGTCTAGGGGCCTTCCGACCTCCCGCTGGCAGGAGGTGCTCCCCGATGCGCTCCACTCGATTCGGTCACTGCTCTGCACTGCCACCAATGCCACCCCTCACGAGAAAATGTTTGTCTTCCCAAGGAAGTCCACATCGGGGACAGCGTTACCGCCATGGCTGACGTCCCCAGGGCCGGTACTACTGAGAAGACACGTGAGGACCAATAAAATGGACCCCCTGGTCGAGAGGGTCGACCTCCTCCACGCCAACCCCCAGTACGCTTACATTGCGTACCCGGACGGGCGGGAGGACACAGTCTCCATACGAGACCTCGCACCCTCGGGGACCGCTGTAACCCACTACCCATTACCACCCCCCCCCATGACCCGATATCCAACCCCAGCAGCCGGCTCGCCTTGGACCGTCACCCACGAGGACTACACTCCAGTGCCCCAGCCTACACGGGACGCGACGCCAGATGCTCCACCACCCCTGCCGTTGCCACGTCGATCACAGCGGCAGACAAGACCTCCGGAGAGACTCCAATACACGAACTTTTAAATACACTTCACCCCGCTGGACTCATTTTTAAACAAGGGGTGAATGTGGTAAACCACTGTTATACCTGTCTGTATGTGTATGTGTATTCCACTAGGTACAGGTCGGGACATGCCTCGGCTGACTCCTCCCACTATTCCAGGTATATAAGTGACTACCTCCCAGTCCCTTAGTATTCTGGACGGGTCGACCACTCGAGACTAGACCTTCATTCTTTAGTTAATAAAAGCCTGGTTGTTACTCGCTTAACCTCAGTCTTTTGAGTAATTGATGGCGCATCACACGGCAAAAAGGTTTGGCCTGTGGGTGACTATAAACCATCTCCGGAGGCTAGTTTCTCAGTCAGTTCAGATCCAAAGACATGGGCCTAGAAGCTACCATTGCTGGCATTAGCGCTCAAAGGGATTCTCTGCCATTTTAACACAGGCATGAACCTGTTCACTTTAAATGGATAAAAGCTTCCACTAAGGATAGCACAAAGTGGGACTATCACTGACTGCCATCTCTCTGCGCTCACAACCAGGTCAATCTATGATGTGATTTGGTCAAACGGCAACATGCCAAAGCTTTGGTGATGGCAACTCATTCAAACCCAAGATGGCTTTCCACAGCACAACAGGGATTAGGAAATGTGTCGAGGAGCAGGTGGCAGAGGCCTCGTCCCAATGAGGTGCTTCTGATTACAGTTACCCAGTCTGAGCAACCTCCCATCTCCCAGTGACGCCTCAGCTGACTCTGCACCTCGCGGACAGTGCATTTCACATTCCCCCGACCCGCCGTGGTGAAGTTTTGAAAAGCTGGGTCTTTTTTTCATTGGAAGAAGCGGTATGGTTGGCGGGGTGAGGTGCGGTGAGGTGGTGAGGGGGCGGGGGAGGATCAGAGTCCAACAGCTGCTCAGGCCGTGGCCGTGATAGGACTGGGGCCAGACAAAACAGTTAAAGAAAAAGGAACCGGGATTGAAAAAAGAGCGGGTGACAGAAAGCAAGAGAAGGGAAGAGTCGGGTTAATAAAACATACCTGCAGGTTAGGAAAACAGAGATAGGGTTAAAATGAGTAACAGTGCCACCCAACATGGGCAGGTGCATATAATGGAAAGTATGCGTACCTTACAGCTAAAAGCTAACTCCCAGGCGTGACACCCAGGCATGACGTGACCTTGTGGCAAAACCACTAAGTGACTTACATAATTGTCTGTAACCAATGTTATTACCTCTAGCATTAATTGTCTGTAACCAATGTTATTACCTTTCAAGTTGGCTCTGGTTAAACAGAGCTAGATCGACAACATCGCGATCTGACGCGATGATGTCATCACATGGGCCACGTGACGTCCCCTTCGGCGGGAAACGTGATGACATCATGACGTCAGAGGTAGAGGGCGGGACCAGCCAGTCCTCGTGTGGATTGAAAGAGAAAAGACCTGTTTTGAGCTTCTCCTGTAGTTTCTTGTTTTGTAAAGTTCTTAGACAATAAATTCAGTTTGTTAACTTCCAGTAAGTTATAGATTCTTTGTTAGGAGTGCAGAGACTCCTACATTGGTGACCCCGATTCCTCGTGATCGTTTTTCGCGGTGAACGCCGAACACAGGCCAGTGATGGAGGCCAACGCAGTGGCCTTGATGCTCCCCCAATTCTGGGAACAACAGGCAGCCTCTTGGTTTGTGCAAGCCGAGGCGCAATTTGAGCTCCGCAACATCGTTCAGGATCAAACCAGATATCTCCACGTGGTCTCCACCCTCGAGAGCTCGACGGCGTCGAGAATCATCAGCCTGCTGGAGAGTCCTCCGACTGCTGACAAGTATGTTGCCATCAAGACACGATTGCTGCAGGTATTTGGTCTCACCAAAGCGGAGTGCACGCGCCGTTTACTGGCTCTACCAGGGTTAGGAGACTCCAAACCCTCGGAAATTATGAGTCATATGCTGACTCTCCTGGGGTCCGAGACCCAGTGCTTTCTGTTTCGTGAACTGTTCCTTATTCAACTTCCTGAGCAAGTACAGGCGTCCCTCGCCCGAGCAGAACCCGCAGACTGCGTCGCGCTCGCCGAAGAGGTGGATAAGATTTACGCGGTCCGGCAACAATACTGCGCCCTTGTGCAATGCCCCGCCATGAAGAGCCCGGCCCCGGCTCCGACAAAGGCGCCTCCGATGACCGGTTTCTGCTACTACCACGCTCGTTTCGGTCCGAAGGCCCGCTGCTGCCGCTCGCCATGCACTTTCATTACCAGACCGTCGAATAGACCGCCGCGAGTCATGCACGCCGGTCCCGGTACTTCCCCCGCTGCCGCGATGGCGATCGGTGCTTCCGGGAATCTCACCTACGTAACCGACTCCATCTCCGGCCGTCGTTTTCTATGCGACACGGGGGCGCAATGCAGCATACTGCCCGCCTCGGTCCTAGACCTTCGCTCCGGCAGCCATGGTCCCCCTATGCAAGCGGCCAACGGGGGTTCGATCCGCACTTGCGGGAAGCGCCTCGTCCGAGTGTGTTTCGGTGGACAGTTTTTCAGCTGGAATTTCATCACCGCTCAAATCTCACAGGCCCTGTTGGGTGCTGACTTTTTAGGCGCTAATGGCCTGTTGGTGGACGTGAAAAATCGACGCCTCGTTCGCGCCGCCACGCTCGACGATATTTCGGGGACGCGCAGCACGGCTGTGTCACACACGATTTCATGCGTGCGGCCGCAGCCCGACGATTTCGCCCGGCTCCTCGAGGATTTCCCCGAGCTGACGAAACCCAACTTTTCGGCTCCGACCGTCAAGCATAGGGTGGAGCACCATATTTCGACTACCGGCTCGCCCGTTTACGCCAGGGCGCGACGTTTAGAGCCCAGTAAGCTAGCGGCAGCAAAGGCGGAGTTCGCCGTGATGGAAAAAATGGGGATCATCCATCGGTCCAGTAGCCCCTGGTCCTCCGCGCTCCACATCATCCCCAAGCCCGGCGGGGGATGGCGGCCCTGTGGGGATTATTGCCGCCTCAACGACATAATGAAGCCCGGCCGCTACCCCATTCCCCATATACAGGACTTCTCAGCACATTTGGCGGGGACGTCCATCTTCTCCAAAATCGACCTCGTCCGTGGTTACCATCAGGTGCCGGTGCACCCTCAGGATGTCGAAAAGACAGTGGGAGTTACCCCCTTTGGACTCTTTGAATTCCTGCGAATGCCCTTTGGGCTTAAGAACGCGGCACAGGCGTTTCAGTGCCTCATGGATTCAGTCCTGCGGGACCTTGACTTTCTGTTTGTTTATTTGGACGATATTCTGGTTGCCAGCACCTCCAAGGAGGAACACCTCGAGCACCTTCGGGTCCTTTTCAGACGGCTTCAGCAGCACGGCCTCATCGTTAACTCGGACAAATGCCGTTTCGGCCTATCGCAACTGGATTTCCTGGGCCACCGCATAACCCCCACGGGGGCAACGCCACTTCGGGTCAAGGTGCAGGCAATTGCGACGTTCCCGAAACCGAAATCCGTGAAAGCTTTACAGGAGTTCCTGGGGATGGTTAACTTCTATCATCGTTTCATCCCCAGGGCTGCACAGCTCATGCGTCCGCTCTACGAGGCCCTCAGAGGCTCGACGGGAAAGGACCCTGTGGTATGGTCACAGGACATGGATCGTGCTTTCGAGGAGATGAAAGCCGCACTCGCCAATGCGACCATGTTAGCACACCCCCTGCCGGGAGCCACCATCGCTCTCACGACGGACGCGTCAGACTACGTGGTGGGGGCCGTCCAGGAGCAGTGGGTCGACGGCGCGTGGCAACCCCTGGCCTTTTTTAGCCGCCAGCTACAACGGCATGAACGCCGGTACAGTACTTTCGATCGAGAGCTGTTGGCTTTGTTTTTGGCCATCCGCCATTTCCGTTTCCTCCTCGAAGGACGATGCTTCATCGCGTTTGTCGACCACAAGCCATTGCTGTTCGCAATGGCCAAGTCTACAGAACCATGGTCGGTTCGGCAGCAACAGCAGCTGACGTACATATTGGAGTTCACCACCGACATCCGACATGTGGCCGGTAAGGACAACGTCGTCGCCGATTGCCTATCCCGCGCCGCCGTCCAGGCCATCCAATTGGGCATTGACTACGCACAGATGGCGGTTGACCAAGCGGACGACCCGAAGACCCAGGGTTTTCGTTCGGTTCCAAACAGCCTCCAGCCGAGGGATGTGCCTTTCCATTCCGCAGGTACCACTCTGCTCTGCGACGTTTCGCTGGGTGCACCCCGTCCGATCGTCCCATCTAAATGGCGTCGTATGATTTTCGATGCCTTACACGGCCTATCGCACCCTGGGGTGCGGGCATCGCAAAAACTGCTGGTCTCCAAATTCATATGGAGGGGAATACGCAAGGATGTCAGGGACTGGGCGAACACTTGTGTTGTTTGCCAACGGTCCAAGGTGCAGCGCCATGTCAGAGCCCCGCTCACCACCTTCGAGGTCCCGGAATGGCGATTTGATCATATTCACATCGACTTAGTGGGACCACTCCCACCTTCCCGGGGCTTTACGTACCTTTTGACGATGGTGGATCGCACCACGAGGTGGCCGGAGGCAGTTCCCCTGACGTCCACCACATCTGCGGACGTTGCTCGAGCTTTCGTTTCGTCCTGGGTAGCCCGTTTTGGTGTCCCTGTGGACATTTCGTCGGATCGGGGGCCGCAATTTTCGTCCGAACTGTGGAATGAGGTGATTTCCGTGTTGGGCATTAAACTCCACCGCACTACGGCCTATCACCCACAGGCGAACGGCTTGTGCGAGCGGTTCCACCGCTCCTTGAAGGCGTCGCTCAGGGCCAGCCTGCTGGATGCATCCTGGGTCGACAAACTACCGTGGGTGATGTTAGGACGCCGCTCGGCGCCGAAGGAAGATCTCCAGTCGGCGGCAGCGGAGATGGTTTACGGGCAACCGCTTCGAGTCCCAGGTGAATCCCTGCCGTTACCTACGCGACCATGGTCCGCGGCCACACAAAAAGAGACCCTCCGGAATGCGGCCCGCTGTTTCCGCCCAGTTCCAACCTCACGGCACGGTTTGCTTTCGTCCAACGTCCCGGGGGAGTTGTTGAAAGCCAAGTTCGTGTTTGTGCGCCAGGACGGCCATCGTACCCCGCTCGCACCGCCGTATGCCGGACCCTTCAAGGTTTTGCAGGCAGGGGACAAGAGTTTCGTGATTGACGTCGGGGGCAAGCCAGATCACATCTCTGTCGATCGCCTCAAGCCTGCGCACCTGGACCTCGAACGACCGATCGAGCTGGCGCAGCCTCTGCGCCGTGGCCGGCCGCCGGCCGCTACCACACCTGACACCGCCGTACCGCCTGCCAGTTCGCCGCCTGCTCAGCGTTTTCCCCTCCGGGAATTTCGGAGTCGGTCCAACAGACTTGTCCAACCTCCTCAGCGATTGACTCTTTTCGTTAAAGACAATTCTGGGGGGGCGTATGTGACAAAACCACTAAGTGACTTACATAATTGTCTGTAACCAATGTTATTACCTCTAGCATTAATTGTCTGTAACCAATGTTATTACCTTTCAAGTTGGCTCTGGTTAAACAGAGCTAGATCGACAACATCGTGATCTGACGCGATGACGTCATCACGTGGGTCACATGACGTCCCCTTCGGCGGGAAACGTGATGACGTCAGAGGTAGAGGGCGGGACCAGCCAGTCCTCATGTGGATTGAAAGAGAAAAGACCTGTTTTGAGCTTCTCCTGTAGTTTCTTGTTTTGTAAAGTTCTTAGACAATAAATTCAGTTTGTTAACTTCCAGTAAGTTATAGATTCTTTGTTAGGAGTGCAGAGACTCCTACAACCTCCCTATAAGCAGAGGAAGTGCTTACTAGAAGTAAAACTTTTAATACGTTATAAATATACAGATACATGGAGAGCCTCAGGGGCCCAAAGTAAAAATCCCTACCTCTACTACTTACTGTGAGCTCCATTGCTTGTTATCCACCGAGGGGGAACAAGAAGGACTCCACCCACCCCCAAGTACAAATGACAGGTCTGAACCCATGTCTGCACCTCTTATATTTCCTTTCCCAGGCCTTCAAAGCTTTCAATCAAACCTTAAGGACTTTACCACATCTCCATTTGCTTTCACGTTCTGCTTCAATCCTAGAATTGTTCCTCAAAATGTGCTTCAGTCAGTGTTTTGTGAAAGGAGCTCATGAATGGACAACATTACGTGTAACACAAAATGGCCACTTTCTTCGCTAAGAGCACCATCCCAGAATGGAGCTCTGCACCATTTCTGTTGCCATTGGTGACCGGAAATATGCAACCAGCAACAAATCAATGATTGGATCTATTCACACTGAGCTCCCAGAATCAGGCCAGCCACGGTCAAATCACAAAATAAAACTGAATGACAAGACAAGTGGAATCTTTGCCAGGAGAATGACATGCTTGGGTGGGGATCTTCCACGCACAATGAAAGTGACTGGAATGATGCATTGCATCTCTCTGCTTGACTGGCTTTTGTATTTGATCCAAAGTTAAGTAATCCATAAATTCAAACTCCCTTCCCTGCTCCACCACACTGAACCAATGTTCTGCTGCACAGCAGTCATTTCGCAAGTTTAACTTTAACCAGGAGGTATGCAGCTGAGGGAGGCCTACATCTCGGCCTAAAGCCTCAGGCTAAATTAGAGCTTCCAGCTGATGTTGTGCCCAGTACCTGGGTGTAAGAATTTCTTTACAGGGCGGCGGGAGGGGGCGGGGCAGCAGAATACAATTGTTCTGCTTGACTGTTTAAAAGGCTCTGTTGCATTGTCACAACATCATCTGTCTTTCATGATGATGTCACACGGCTACTGCCGTCAATGTGAGTCAACCTGGAGGAGGACCAAGGTCGGGGGGGTCTGTGTGACTACACCCGCTCAGTGGGGAGGCAATGGGAACTCCCGCAGGGAGGACTGCAGGCCGATAACAGAACAAGCCCTGGCTTTCATTCCATTTAAAGTAACGGTGGTAAAATCTGGCAAATTCTCCAAGGGCCGTGCAATCCGCATCACCGGATTCTCTGTCCTGTGCCCGGCCCAGCCTATTGACAGCTACGAGGCATAATCTACCTGTGATGAAATATGCCATTCATCAGACTCTGTAGTTAACTGTATATATTGTATTGCCTGCTCCGGTGTTTGTACCTTGTATTGTGTATAGGGCACCGCCCCCTTTGTGTGTCGGCTCCACCCATACCTGGCCCTACTTAAGACAAGTCCAGGCTTGTCTTGCAGTAGAACAGCAGCACGCTAGGTGAAGCTAGGTACAGACACCGGCATCTTTTCTTTGCTAATAAAAACCTTGTTTTATTCTGCTAACTTCGAGTCTTGAAGTTATTGAGGCGCATCAATTTTATTAGCAAACTTTTAACGATGGATCAACTTTTGAAACCGGAATGCTTGGATTTGGACCCGCATGCTTCGGATGCATCGGCACGGTTTGGACACTGGTTCCAGTGCTTGGAATTCTTTATGGCCAACTCCGAAGCCGTCACAGCCTCTAAAGCCACCGGAGATGTGAAACTCGGGATCCTGCAGAATCGGGTAAGCCACCGGGTTTTTCCACTCATACAAGACGCCGCCACCTACCTGGATGCCTGCAACATTCTAAAGGCCCACTATCAGCGGCCTACCAACGAGGTGTACGCCAGGCACCTGCTTGCTACCTGCACACAGCGACCCGGAGAGTCGCTAGAGGACTTTCTAGTCACCCTAAAAGTGCTTGGCAAAGACTGCAAATGCAAAGACGTGAAAGCCACGGTATACACAGGCGAGCTGATTCGGGATGCCTTTATCGCAGGCCTTAGCTCTAATTACATCCGGCAGAGACTGCTAGAGAAAACGGGCCTAGATCTGACACAGGCTGTGGACACAGCGCGATCGTTGGATGTGGCTCAGAAGAACTCTGACTCCTACGCGGCAGGCCGCGCGGCCCACGCTGCCTCTGCTTCCCTGCCCGGTAGCCCAACACCGTCGGGGCCCTGCTCTCCCCCAGAAGCCCTACGACCGCCGCGACACATCGGGGCCCCAAATGCTACTTCTGCGGGCAGCCGAAGCACACCAGGAACCTGTGCCCGGCGAAAGGCACCACCTGCTTTAAGTGCGGTAAGGGGCACTTTGGGAAGGTGTGCAGAGGGAACCCTGCAGGCAAAACCGCCACCGCCGCGTGTGCGCCGTGGGAGCGGCCATCTTGGACGCCATCTTGTCCGACCTCGTGGGGTCCGCCGTCTCGTGAGCAGACAGCGTGGACGCCATCTTACCCGGCCTCGTGTGGCCCACCATCTTGTCCCGATCAGGGCCCTACAGTGGCGTCGATCACAGTGGACCAGTCCAGACCGCACCCACTATCCAAATCGATGGTGGACATTGAGGTAAATGGGTGCAAGGTTAAATGTTTAATTGACAGCGGGAGCACAGAGAGCTTCATTCACCCTGATCTGGTACAACGACTCTCTCTAACTATAGTCCCTACTCAGGGCAGGATCTCTATGGCCGACAAAACCCAGATATCGACTATTGCGGGTTACTGCGCGGTACGATTGTCCGTTAAAGACACTGTATATAATAATTTTAAACTGTTAATTATGAAGGATTTATGTGTGAGCGTGATCTTGGGCCTGGATTTTCAGTGCCACCACCAAAGCATCACGCTCAATTTCGGTGGGACCCAGCCGCCCCTCACAGTGTGCGGTCTGGCTACCCTGAAGGTAAAGCCGCCTTCGCTATTCGCGAACCTTACCCCTAACTGCCGGCCAATAGCGACCAAAAGCAGGAGGTACAGCTGGGAGGACAGGCGGTTTATCGCGACCGAGGTAGACAGGCTCCTGAAGGAGCGCATTATTGAACGCAGCAACAGCCCGTGGCGCGCCCAAGTGGTGGTGGTGAGGGGTAGCGAGAAGAAGCGGATGGTGATTGACTATAGTGAAACAGTCAACATCTATACCCAACTAGACGCCTACCCGCTACCCCGCATATCCGAGATGGTGAACCAAATCGCCCAATACCGGGTGTTCTCCACCATCGACCTCAAGTCAGCGTACCACCAGCTCCCTATCAGACCAGAGGACCGTTCGTACACCGCCTTCGAGGCAAACGGACGCCTCTACCAGTTCCTCAGAGTCCCCTTTGGGGTGACGAATGGGGTCTCGGTCTTTCAGAGGGAGATGGACCGCATGGTCGATGACCACCACTTGCAGGCAACCTTCCCCTATCTCAACAACGTCACCATCTGCGGCCACAACCAACAGGACCACGACTCAAACCTCGCGAGGTTTCTGAAAACCGCACAAAAACTCAACCTCACCTACAACGAGGACAAGTGCGTTTTCAACACCACGCGCCTCTGCATACTAGGCAGCGTGGTGGAGAATGGGGAAATCGGACCAGACCCCGACCGATTGCGCCCCCTACGGGAGCTGCCCCTGCCCAACACTCCCAAAGCCCTGAAAAGGTGCCTGGGCTTATTCTCGTATTATGCCCAATGGGTCCCTAACTACTCCGATAAAGCCCATCCCCTCTTGAAAGCATCCTCTTTCCCGCTCTCTGCTGAGGCCCATGCTGCCTTCAAAAGCATTAAGCAGGATATTGAGCGGGCCATGCTACAGGCAGTGGACGAGAACACTCCCTTTCAAGTGGAAAGTGATGCATCTGACTTTGCCTTGGCGGCCACCCTCAACCAGGCAGGGCGGCCCGTAGCTTTCTTCTCGAGGACCCTCCAGGGGCCCGAGATCAGACACTCCTCCGTGGAAAAGGAGGCCCAAGCCATCGTGGAGGCAGTGCGCCACTGGCGGCACTACCTAGCCAGCAAACGCTTCACCCTACTTACCGACCAGCGGTCGGTAGCGTTTATGTTCAATAATAAACAGAGGGGGAAGATTAAAAATGATAAGATTCTTAGGTGGCGGATCGAGCTCTCCACCTTTGAGTACGACATCATATACCGGCCGGGGGCCCTTAACGAATCCCCCGACGCCCTCTCACGAGGGATGTGTGCCAACGCCACCGGAGATCGGCTACAGACCCTCCACAACGACCTCTGCCACCCAGGGGTCACACGGCTGTTCCACTTCATAAAGTCCCGCAACTTACCCTACTCGATTGAGGAAGTTCGGTCCCTGACCAGGAACTGCCGCACTTGCGCTGAGTGCAAGCCTCGGTTCTACCGCCCTGATAGAGCCCACCTAATCAAAGCTACACGGCCCTTTGAGCGGCTTAGCTTAGATTTCAAGGGCCCCCTCCCGTCCGTCGACCGCAATGTTTACTTCCTGAACATTGTGGACGAATACTTCCATTTCCCATTCGCCTTCCCCTGCCCAGACATGACCAGTGCCACGGTCATTAAATGCCTCAACAGCCTGTTCTGCCTGTTCGGTATGCCAAGCTATATCCACACGGATAGGGGGGCGGCCTTCATGAGTGAAGAGCTACGCCAGTACATGCTGTCCAAGGGGATTGCCACGAGCCGTACCACCAGCTACAACCCCCGGGGTAACGGTTAGGTGGAGCGAGAGAACGGGACAGTATGGAGGGCAGTCACCCTAACTCTAAGGACCAAGGGCCTCCCTATCTCCCGCTGGCAGGAAGTCCTCCCAGATGTGCTCCACTCAATACGGTCACTATTGTGTACCGCCACTAATGCCACGCCTCATGAGCTAATGTTTGTGTTTCCCCAGAAATCCACCTCAGGCGTATCCATACCGTCATGGCTCTCCACCCCAGGTCTGGTACTTCTGCGAATGCATGTGAGGGGTCACAAGACGGACCCTCTCGTGGAGCCAGTGCACCTGCTCCACGCCAACCCACAATATGCGTATGTCCGGCACGCCGACGGACGGGAGGACACTGTGTCCATAAAAGACCTCGCCCCAGCCGGTAACAACAGCAACAACGACAATGACTTCAACAACAACAACAACAACCACAACAACTATTACCCACCCACTCCACCCACTATTCTTTCACCACCCCCGGAAGAACACCAGCCAACGGTACCCCCACCACCTACCCCCCCCCACCACCTGCTTCTTCAACAACCCCGGTGGTGCCCCCGGCAGAGACCCAGGAGACCACCCGGGACACCCAGCCGGCACCCGCGGCACCGCAACCGTTACGTCGGTCACAGAGGACTATCACACCCCCGGACAGACTAAATCTGTAGATGGGGTGAATGTGATGAAATATGCCATTCATCAGGCTCTGTAGTTAACTGTATATATTGTATTGCCTGCTCCGGTGTTTGTACCTTGTATTGTGTATAGGGCACCGCCCCCTTTGTGTGTCGGCTCCACCCATACCTGGCCCTACTTAAGACAAGTCCAGGCTTGTCTTGCAGTAGAACAGCAGCACGCTAGGTGAAGCTAGGTGCAGACACCGGCATCTTTTCTTTGCTAATAAAAGCCTTGTTTTATTCTGCTAACTTCGAGTCTTGAAGTTATTGAGGCGCATCACTACCCCAACAGGATCTCGATCACTGCAATAGAACGATGACTGAGAAATGTGTTCTTAAACTGTACCCGTTTAGAATGGTAGGGCTGCTAAGAGCTTCCCATTTACAAGCCAGGCAAACCTGCGCATAAACTGGTGCCAATTTTAACTGGGAGACAGGAATTAAAATTGGCAGTAGAGTTCATGCTACTGTATTTATTTTTTATTTGTGTACCTAATACTCTTTCAAGCCCCGTTACTGATTATAGCATCCAACTCAGGGTCAGAGTTCACACATTGGGATCCAGCATCTTTACTTACTTTACTTACTATAGATATGTGAAGAGAAAAAGATTGGTGAAGTCAAGCGTAGGTCCCTTGCTGTCAGAATCAGGGGAATTTATAATGGGGAACAAAGAAATGGCTGACCAATTAAATACATACTTTGGTTCTGTCTTCACAAAGGAGGACACAATTAACCTCCCAGAGATGTCGGGGAACATAGGGTCTAATGAGAGGGAGGAATTGAATGAAATCAGTATTTGTAGGGAAATGGTGTTAGGGAAATTGATGGGATTGAAGGCCGATAGATCCCCAGGGCCTGATAATCTACATCTCAGGGTACTTAAGGAAGTAACCCTAGAAATAGTAGATGCATTGCTGGCCATCTTCCAAAATTCTATAGACTCTGGAACAGTTCCCATGGATTGGAGGGTAGCTAATGTAACCCCACTATTTAAGAAGGGTGGTAGAGAGAAAATGGAGAATTATAGACCGGTAAGCCTGACATCGGTAGTGGGGAAAATGCTAGAGTCCATTATAAAAGACGTAATAGCAGCGCACTTGGAAAACAGTGACAGGATCGTACAAAGTCAACATGGATTTACAAAAGGTAAATCATGCTTGACTAGTCTACTGGAATTTTTTGAGGATGTAACTGGTAAAATAGATAAGGGAGAACCAGTGGATGTGGTGTATTTGGACTTTCAGAAGGCTTTCGATAATGTCCCGCATAAGAGATTAGCGGGTAAAGTCAAAGCACATGGGATTGGGGGTAAGGTACTGTCTTGGATAGAGAACTGGTCGGCAGACAGGAAGCAAAGAGTTGGAATAAACGGGTCTTTTTCCGAGTGGCAGGCAGTGACTAGTGGGGTACTGCAGGGATCAGTGCTAGGACCCCAGCTATTTACAATATATATCTATAATAAATGATCTAGACGAGGGAACTAGATGTAATATCTCCAAGTTTGCAGATGACACAAAGCTGGGTGGGCGTGTGTGCTGTGAGGAGCATGCAGAGAAACTCCAGCACAATTTGGACAGGTTGGGTGCTTGGGCAGATGCATGGCAAATGCAGTATAATGTGGATAAATGTGAGGTTATCCACTTTGGTGGCAAAAACAGGAAGGCAGATTATTATCTGAACGGCAGTAGATTGGGAAAAGGGGAAGGGCAATGAGACCTGGGTGTCCTTGTGCACCAGTCGCTGAAGGTAAGCATGCAGGTGCAGCAGGCGGTTAAGAAGGGAAATGGTATGTTGGCCTTCATAGCGAGAGGATTTGAGTACAGGAGCAAGTAAGTCTTGCTGCAGTTTACAGGGCCTTGGTGAGACCACACCTTGAGTATTGTGTGCAGTTTTGGTCGCCTTATCTGAGGAAGGATGTTCTTGCCATGGAGAGAGTGCAGCGAAGATTCACCAGACTGATACCTGGGATGGCAGGAATGATGTATGAGGAGAGATTGGGTCGATTAGGCTTATATTCGCTAGAGTTTAGAAGAATGAGAGGGGATCTCATTGAAACTTATAAAATCCTAACAGGACTAGACAGACTAGATGCAGGAAAGATGTTCCCGATGGCGGGGGAGTCCAGAACCAGGGTTCACAGTCTAAGGATAAGGGGTATTTAGGACTGAGATGAGGAGGAATTTCTTCACCCAGAGAGTGGTGAACCTGTGGAATTCTCTGCCACACAGGGCAGTTGAGGCCAATTCATTAAATATATTCAAGAAGGAGTTGGATATATTTCTTGAGGCTAAAGGGATCAAGGGATATGGGGAGAAAGCAGGGACAGGGTACTGAATTTGGATGATCAGCCATGATCTCATTAAATGGCGGAGCAGGCTCGAGGGGCTGATTGGCCTACTCCTGCTCCTATCTTCTATGTTTCTTCTATGTTTGCTCATTATTGTGCCCCTCCACCAGGATCTAGCTATCTATTGGACAAAATCCTGGCAACTCCAGTGAGTGACAGCAGCTTCTTCCCATTAGGAAATCTCCGACCACAGTGTCACTCACCTGAATAACACAGCTAGGCAACTTTATTGAGTGAGTCCTGGGGCTGGGATATCGGCACAATAACTGTGCAGTTTCAGGATGTGATGTTATCATGGGAGAATGAGGAGTGTTCATTATGCTCAGCAATAACTGCGTTGAACAAGTTCCCCTGATGGCGCATGGATGAGTGCAGAGCCAGGAGTGATACCTAGGCCCGCTCAGGCCAGGAAGGCACCAGGTTTGATTCCCAATCTCTGCTGAATTCGTTGACCTCAGTGCCCCCAAACTCAGGGAAGGGACAACTCGGCCTGGGTTGCTGCTCCCGGTTGCCACCCAGCGACTCGCCCGATGACCTAAGATGCTGAGTAAGGGTGGGATCCTTCAGGTTGGACATGTCACACAATCGAAAAGCTGGCAGAAGAGGAATGGGTATTTGGGCAAGATATCACGCGCAAAATGCTAACCACAGGACCAAGCCCAGAGAAAGGCAGCAATTCAGCATCGAAAGGGAGCAAGTCAGAGAGAAGGTAAAACACTGATGTACCAATCATTACAATCCTAGAATAATCTACAAATCATCACAATCACAGGATAATCAACAAACTGTCACAGTCCCAGAATAATCACCAGGCCAGTTAGCCTGACATCAATAGTAGGAAAAATGCTGGACTATTATTAAGGACGTGGTAACAGGGCACTTGGAGAATTACAATATGATTAGGCAGAGCAACGCGGTTTTATGAAAGGGAAATTGTGTTTAACCAATCTATTAGATATTTTGAGGGTGTAACTAACAGGGTAGATAAGGGGGAACTAGTGGATGTAGAATATTTGGATTTTCAGAAGGCATTCGAAAAGGTGCCACACAAGAGGATGTTACACAAGATAAGGGCCTAGAAATTGGGTATAGCCCCGCTTGGGGCGTTAGAATTGGCGCAGCGCAAATTTTATAGCCAGACGCAACTTATCGCCACCTCGCGCGATATTGGGTTGCAGCGCCCCAAAGGTGATTGAGGCGCGAGTTCAGGCATTACACGGGGCTCCTAAGGCGCTAACATGCCAGCGCAACCCAATATCGGGGCGGGCGGGCGCAGCGCAGGTGCTCTCAATTACCGATGACCATGAGACTTCCAGGCGCCGGCCAGCTCTTAAAGGGGTGGGTCAGGCAGCTCCAGCATCCACACTCTGCGCCTTGTAGGCCTGCAAATCGGCGCAGGCCCTTCTCTGGCGCAAAAAACTTGGAGCAGATGGAGAGGGTGAGGCAGAGAGCAGAGCGCTTCACCAATGAGTCTCTGGAGGAATTGGTGGCCGCAGTGGAGCGCCGGCGAGATGTCCTCTACCCCAACAATGGCAGGAGGCCTAATCATAAGGACTACCGATGAGCTTGGAGAGATGTTTCTCAGAGGGTCAACTCCAACAGCATGGCGACCAGGAGCCCTGTGCAGTGCAGGAAGAAATTCAACGACCTCACTCGGGTCATGAGGGTGAGTGGTGTTTATGTAAACTTATGCATCCCTCCATTAGCACCTGACTTTATGGCTACAGGGTGCGCTATGCCCCAATGGCCATCTGTCAGCAAGCACCCATGGCTCTTTCTGGTCACACAGATGCACATTTGACTCAGGGCATCATGTGAGGGCTGTTCCACCATGGGGGGCATGAGATGATAACTCAGGGCATCATGTGAGGGCTGTTCCACCATGGGGGGCATGAGATGATAACTCAGGGCATCATGTGAGGGCTGTTCCACCAAGGGGGGCATGGGATGATAACTCAGGGCATCATGTGAGGGCTGTTCCACCATGGGGGGCATGAGATCATAACTCAGGGCATCATGTAACATCACTTCCCGTCCTGGAGTGGGCCTTTGGCGTAGTGGTAGCATCCCCGCCGCTGGGCCAGAAGGCGTAGGGTTTCGAACCCCGCTCCAGACAGTCCCGGCAAGTGGAGTTGGAGCTCCGGCTCTAAATTCTGGGTTGACATCCAGCGGGATACTTGCGTCTGTGGGTGTGGGTGGCCCCCCCCTTGTATGGGTTGTGGGAACCCGTAAAACCCTCCCACCATAGGACTAACCACCCTAATGGCTGGTACGAAGATGGTTACGGTCACGGAAGGAGCGTTAATCGCGGCCAGAAATCCTTCCACCACTTCATACAGCCCCCCAAAGGGAACAGTGTGAAGACACGTACGACGACGACTTCCCATCCTTTCCCCTGCAGGCCAAGCTGGCGAGAAACCGCAAGGACCAGCTTCGCACCAGAGGAGGTCGTCCTCAACTGCAGCCTCTGACGGATCTTGAGGAGAGAGTCCACCAGATTGTGGGAGGACGTCTGAGTGGTCCTGTCACCACTGCAGCTGCCTACCCCATTGTCCACAGCGATGGTGAGGTTCTAAACTATTACAGCTGTCTCCTTCCACTTGTTTCCCCCGCCAGCGTGCTTTCTCACTGTGGACCCATGTCATAGCATTGCTGCACTCTTGCATCCCTTGCTGCCAAATTGTCCTTTTGCTAAAGCCACTCTTCAACCTCCCTGCTTTCAGATGCTGCATCACCAGCTCGGGAGCCGGCCCCTCAAGCTGCCAGTGCCAGTGCCTCCGGAGGCGATGAGCAGGGGGAAGCCGGACCATCCGTGCCAGCCTCAGGGGAGCTACCACATCTGGAGACTTGGGATAGTAGTTCCCTGGAGGGGAGGTGGGAGGGGCTCTGATGAGGAGCCAGTTGCAGGAACCAGCGGCCTGCAGCAACGCGAGGGCGGTAGGGACACTCGGGGGCCGTCTCCCCGGAGGGCGAGGCAGGCCACCATGACTGCTGCACAGAGTGCAGAGGAGGTGCGTAGCCTTGCCAAAATGAGCACCCAGGCCCGGCTCAGGCACACTGAGCTTATGGCTGCAGTGGGGAGGATGCCTGAGTCGATCGACACACTGGCAAAGAGTGTGCTGGACTTTGGGGCAGCAATGGAAGGGACTGTCCAGGGCTTTGGGGCAGCAATGGAAAGGGCTGTCCAGGGCTTTGGGGCAGCAATGGAGAGGACTGTCCAGGGCTTGTCCGAAGCAGTGGAAAGGACTGTTCTGGCCTTGTCCGAAGCAGTGGAAAGGACTGTCCATGGCTTCTCCAAAGCACTGGATCCTGCCACGCAGGTCCTCACTGCTGCCACGCAGTCACTTGCTGGCCTCGTCCACACGCAAATTGAGGCCACGCGAAAACTCACTGCTGCCACCCTAGCTGCATCAGGCAGGATCACCCCAGGCCCTTGCAGCACCACAGCAGGCCATGAATCTGTGGAGCAGTCGATTGTGGCGGATGATCTGGTGCGGCCCCGTCAGAGTGCCAGTGTGTCGGCCGACCACGGTGCAGGTGTCCTCTCTCTGCATGTGAGCATTCCTGATGCCACCGCTGGAACGTCAGCAGTGCAGCTGCCACCACCTGCACGGCAGACTGCTTCCAGACATGCCCAGTTGGAGCAGCCAGCTTGCGGGCCCTCCAAGCCCAGAGGTCATCCAGGCCGTCCCTCAGGGGCTTCAGCGCTTCCAGACACTCAGCAGGCGTCCCCCAGCCTTGACGCAGCCACTGGGGTCCAATTACGGAGGAGCTGCAGGGAGGGAAGGGGCCGACCTCGTAAGAGGAGTCGGTCTCCATCAAGGGGTCAACAGTAGAGGGAGGTGCTAAGACGTGTCTTTTTTCGCTGTGTTTGTTTGTTATGTTTTGGTTAGTCTCGCCGGGTTGTCAGACAGTTATCTGTTAGTTTGTTAGTTATGATTTCTGTTACCATTATGTTGTCATAGAGTCATAGAGTCATAGAGTAATACAGCACGGATAGAGGCCCTTCGGCCCATCGTGTCCATGCCGGCCATCAAGCCCTGTCTAATCTAATCCCATATTCCAGCATTTGGCCCGTAGCCTTGTATGCTATGGCATTTCAAATGCTCATCCAAATGCTTCTTAAATGTTGTGAGGGTTTCTGCCTCCACAACCCTTTCAGGCAGTGAGTTCCAGACTCCAACCACCCTCTGGGTGAAAAAGTTCTTTCTCAAATCCCCTCTAAACCTCCCGCCCTTTACCTTGAATCTATGCCCCCTAGTTATTGACCCCTCTACTAAGGGGAAAAGCTCCTCAGCATCCATCCTATCTATGCCCCTCACAATTTTGTACACCTCAATCATGTCCCCCCTCAGCCTCCTCTGCTCCAAGGAAAACAAACCCAATCTGCCCAGTCTCTCTTCATAGCTGAAGCGCTCCAGCCCTGGTAACATCCTGGTGAACCTCCTCTGCACCCTCTCTAACGCGATCACATCTTTCCTGTAGTGTGGCGACCAGAACTGCACACAATATTCCAGCTGTGGCCTAACCAGTGTTTTATACAGCTCCATCATAACCTCCTTGCTCTTATATTCTATGCCTCGGCTAATGAAGGCAAGTATCCCATATGCCTTTTTTACCACCTTATCCACCTGTTCCGCCGCCTTCAGGGATCTGTGTACCTGCACACCCAGATCCCTCTGACCCTCCGTCTTGCCTAGGGTCTTTCCCTTCATTGTGTATTCCCTTGCCTTGTTAGACCCCCCAAAGTGCATCACCTCGCACTTTTCCGGGTTAAATTCCATTTGCCACTGTTCCGCCCATCTGACCAACCCATCTATATCGTTCTGCAGACTGAGGCTACCCTCCTCGCTATTTACCACCCTACCAATTTTAGTATCATCCGCGAATTTACTGATCATACCCTTTACATTCATATCCAAGTCATTAATGTAGACCACAAACAGCAAGGGACCCAGCACCGATCCCTGTGGTACCCCACTGGCCACAGGTTTCCAGTCACAAAAACAACCTTCGACCATCACCCTCTGCCTTCTGCCACTAAGCCAGTTTTGTATCCAATGTGCCAAGGCACCCTGGATTCCATGGGCTCTTACCTTCTTGACCAGTCTCCTGTGCGGGACTTTATCGAAGGCCTTACTGAAATCCATGTATACCACATCCACTGCGTTACCCTCATCCACACACCTAGTCACCCCCTCAAAAAATTCAATCAAATTAGTCAGACATGATCTTCCCTTGACAAAGCCATGTTGACTATCCCTGATTAATCCTTGCCTCTCCAAGTGGAGACAAATTTTGTCCCTCAGGATTTTTTCCAGTAATTTTCCTACCACTGATGTTAGGCTCACTGGCCTGTAGTTCCCCGGTTTTTCCCTACTACCCTTCTTGAATAATGGTACTACATTAGCGGTTCTCCAGTCCTCTGGCACATCCCCTGTGGCCAGAGAGGTCCTGAATATATGTGTTAGAGCCCCCGCAATCTCCTCCTTTGCCTCACACAGCAGCCTGGGGTACATTTCATCCGGGCCTGGGGATTTATCCATTTTTAGGCCAGCTAAAACCGCCAATACCTCCTCCCTCTCGATGTTAATATGTTCGAGCATATCACAGTCCCCCCGCCCTATTTCTATGTCTACATCGTCCTTCTCCATAGTGAAAACAGATGCAAAAAATTCATTTAGAACCCCTCCTACATCTTCCGGCTCCACACACAGATTGCCACTTTTGTCCCTAATGGGCCCTATTTTTTCCCTAGTTATCCTTTTACCCTTAATATACTTATAAAACATCTTCGGATTTTCCTTTATTTTGCTCGCCAGTGTTATTTCATGGCCCCTCCTTGATCTCCTAATTTCTTTTTTAAGTATCCCCCTGCACTTTTTGTACTCCTCTAGGGCTTCCTCCGTCTTTAGCCTTTTGTATCTACCAAAAGCCCTCCTTTTTTTCCTAATCCATTCCCGTATATCCCCTGACATCCACGGTTCCCTGTGGTTTTTGGAACCACTCTTGACATTTATGGGAACATGTTGCCCTTGTATGATCTCAATCTCCCTTCTGAAAGCCTCCCATTGCTCCGATGCGGATTTTCCTACAAGTAGCTGATCCCAGTCCATTTTGGCCAGATCCTGCCTTATCCTATTAAAATCGGCCTTCCCCCAATTTAGAACCTTTATTTCCGGCCCATCCCTGTCCTTTTCCATGACCACCTTAAATCTTACCATATTATGGTCACTATCACCAAAGTGCTCACCTACTAGCACTTTTTCCACTTGGCCGGCCACATTCCCTAGAATTAGGTCCAGTACCGCCCCCTCTCTTGTAGGACTTTCATGCTGGAAGGAAGCACTTGTTTGAAAATAAAGGAAAATGTTTTATTTACAATGGAGCTGTAGACTATTTACAATCATGGTGGCCTTCATAGGCTTACAGCGAACCGGAGGGCGCTGTTCCAATCACAGCCAGCATTCCGTCAGAGGGGTCTAGAACCGAGTCCTTATGAGCCTCTGACGAACGGCCCTTCCAGCTTCTGGAGCCCTCCCATCTTCCTCCTCTTCCTCCTGATCCTCCTCGCCCACATGCTCCTCCTCCTCCTCCTCCTCCTCCTCGTCCACCTGCTCTGCTGGACCTTGAGGGTCGGCTGGCATTGGCTGGGTGCGTCGGATGGCCAAGTTGTGGAGCATGCAGCAGACAATGACGATGTGCGCCACATGCTCCGGCGAGTACTGTAGGGTGCCCCCCGAATGGTCTAGACAACGGAAACGCTGCTTCAGCACACCAATTGTGTGCTCCACAATGTTCCTGGTCACCTGATGGCTGTTGTTGTAATGCTCTTCTGCCGGGGTGCTGGGCAAACGGAGCGGGGTCATGAGCCATGGGCAGAGAGAATAGCCCTTGTCACCAAGAAGCCAGCCTCGTGGGTGAGCCAGGGCCTCAAAAAGGTCAGCCACTGAGGTCTGCCGCAGGATGAACGCGTCATGGCTGCTGCCAGGGAATTGTGCGTTCACCGCCATGATCATCTGCCGGTGATCACAGACCAGCTGGACATTAAGGGAGTGGAACCCCTTGCGGTTGCGGAACTCCTCAGGATTCTGTAATGGCGCCCGCAAAGCCACGTGTGTGCAATCAATGGCCCCCTGCACCATGGGGAAGTCCGCAATAGCCGCAAAGCCCTGCGCGTGCTCCCCTGCTTCTCCAGGGTCACAGGGAAGGTGATTAATTCGCGCCTCCTTCTATAGAGGGCAGCTGTCACTTGCCAGATGCAGCAATGCACCGCAAATTGTGAGATATTTGAGATGTCCCCAGTTGCTGGTTGAAACGACCCGCTGGCGTAAAAGTTGAGGGCAACAGTGACTTTCACGGCCACCGACAGAGAGGTCCTGCACCGTAGCCGCGGCTGCAGATCCTCAGCAAGCAGGTGGCACAGCTCAGTCACAACACCCTTACCGAATCTGAGCCTTTGCAGACACTGCTCCTCCGACATGGTAAGGTATGAGACCTGCTGCCTAAAAATCCTGGCAGCGCATGGTCGGATTTGGCGACGTCCATTGGCCCTCCTCCTTCTGGCCAATCCCGGCCCCCTCTCCCTCCGTCTCTGTGCCCTTGCCAGTTGTTCAGCCAGGATGACGTTCCCCTCCAAAGCAGCTCCCATTATTCTGTCAGACGAGTAAGACGCAGTAATCTCTCAGGATCAAACTGTTCTGGACAGGGCTGAAGGTCCCAAGGCTCCTCTGGCTCAATGAGAAGAACGCTCTGCAACTGAAGGTCTGCAACTCTCTCCAGCAGCGAGCAGGATGGCCAGGCCAAATGGCTGCTGCTTTTATACTAGTGCTGTCCCCTTTAAAGAGCGCCCCTGAGTCCGAGAAGGACCTGGTAACGTTCCACCCAACTGTCACTAATAGCGCCAGGCGGAACGGAGGGGGCGCCACTGAATTTCTGGTCCGGGGCGCCAAAAAGGCGTTGCACAATGAAATGGCGTCATGATCTGGCTGCGCCTGCGAGCGGGCGCAAAGAGTTAGCCCCGGCGCTAAAAGGCTACTCAATATGGCAGGAAGTGCTGGGATCACTGCGCCCGGCTGAAAATTGGGTAACGCCCCAAATCTCGGGCTCATTAGGCGCTAATCGCTGGCGCAACCAACCGAATTTCTAGGCCAAGGTCTCATGGAATTGGGGGTAATATATCAGCATGGATTGAGGATTGATTGACGGACAGAAAATAGAGAGTAGGAATAAATGGTTCATTTTTGGGATGGTAGGGTGCAACTCGTGAAATGCTGCAAGGATAAGTACTTGGACCTCAGCTATTCACAATCTATAATTAATGACTTAGATGAGGGGGCCGAGTGTAATATATCCCAGTTTTCTGACGATACAAAGCTAGCTGGGAAAGTAAGCTGAGAGGGATGCAAAGAGGAGGCCGCAAAGGGATATAGACAGAGCAAGAAGGTGGCAGATCGAGTATAATGTGGGGAAGTGTGAAATTATCCACTTTGGTAGGAAAAATAGAAAAGCAGAATATTTTTTAAAGGTGAGAGATTAGTAAATGTTGGTATTCAGAAGGATTTTGCTGTCTTTGTACATGAATCACAAAACCTTTACATGCAGGTACAGCAAGCAATTAGCAAAGCAAATGGTATGTTAACCTTTATTGCAATGGGATTGGAGTATAAGAGTAAGGAAGTCTTGCTGCAATTATATAGGGCTTTGGTAAGACCACACCTGGAGTGCTGTTTACAGTTTTAATTTCATACCAAAGGAAAGATATGCTTGCCTTAGAGGGGGGTGCAACAAAGGTTCACTAGATTAATTGATGGGATGAGAGGGATGTCCGATGAGGAGAGAGTGCATAGAATGGTTTTATATTCTCTGGAGTTTAGAAGAATTTGAGGTGATCTTGTTGAAACGTATAAAATTCTTAGAGGTCTTGACCGGGTAGATGCTCAAAGGCAGCTTCCCCTGGCTGGAGAGTCAAGAAATATGGGACACAGAATAAGTGGTCAGCCATTTAGGACTGAGATTAGAAGTTTCTTCAATTAAAGGGTTGTGAACTTTTGGAATTATCTCCCCAGAGGGCTGTGGATGCTCAGTCAATGAGTAAATTCAAAACTGAGATCGATAGATTTTTGGATATGAAGGGAATAAAGGGATATGGGGATAGGGCAGGAATGTGGAGCTTGTGTAAAAGTTTAGCCATCATTTTATTGAATGGCACAGGAGGTTCGAGGGGCCATTTGGCCTATTCCTGCTCCTATTTCATATGTTCATAATACCAGAATAATCAACAACTCTTCACAATCCAAGAATAATTTACAATTCATCACAATACAGAATAATCAACAAAATATCACAATCCTAGAATAATCTAAATTCATCACAATCCAGAAGAATCAACAATTCATCACAATCCAAGAATAATCAACAATACATCACAATATGAATAATCAGCAATTTATCACAATCCCGGAATAATCATAAATTAATCACAATCCCAGAATAATCAAAAATTCTTCACAATCCAATTATAATCTACAATTCATCACAATACAGAATAATCAACAAATCATCACAATCCCAGAATAATTATCAATTAATCACAATCCCAGAATATTCAATGATTCATCACAATCCCGGAATATTCAGCAATTCATCACAAACCAGAATAATCATCAATTAAACACAATCATGGAATAATCAACAATTCATTTAATCCCAGAATAATCAACAAATCCGTACAATCCCAGAATAATCAACAATTCATCACAATCCCAGAATAATCAACAATTCATCACAATCCTGGAATAATAAAAATTTAATCACAATACTGGAATAATCAACAATTCTTCACAATCCTAGAATAATCTACAAATCAGCACAATACAGAATAATCAACAAATGAACACAATCCCAGAACATACAACAATTCATCACAATCCAGAATAATCATCAAATGACAACAATCCTGGAATAATCAACAATTCATTACAATCCTGGAATAATCAACAATTCATCACAATCCCAGAATAACCAACAATTCATCACAATCCCAGAATAATCATCAAATCATCACAATGTTATCATTGTTATGCCATATTTATTCCAATGTTGGGAGGACTCATAAAAATCAACATTTCATTGTGCAGTACACACATCTGCTGCATATATGACAATTAAATTGAATTGAATTGATTCCAGGATAATCAAAAAATGATCACAATCCTGGAATAATGAACAGTTCTTCACAATCCAAGAATAATTTACAATTCCTCACAATACAGAATAATCAACAATTCATCACAATACATAATAATCAACAATTCATCACTATCCTGCAATAATCAACAAGTCATCAAAATCCCAGAATAATTAACAATTCATCACAATGCTGGAAATATCAACAATTCATCACAATCCCAGAATAATCAACAATTCATCACAATCCCAGAATAATCAACAATTCATCAGCATTCCAGATTTTAAAAAATTCATCACAATAACATAATAATCCACAAAATTGCACAATCCCAGGATACTCAACAATTCATCACAATCGCAGAATTTTCAACAATTCATCATAATCCAGAATAATCAACAATTCATTAATATCCTAGAATAATCAACAATTCAACACAATCCCAGAATAATCAACAATTCAACACAATCCCAGAATAATCAACAATTCAACACAATCCCAGAATAACCAACAATTCATCACAATCCCAGCATAATCAACAATTCCTCACAATCCCAGAAAAATCAGCAATTCATCACAATCCCGGAATAATCAACAATTCATCACAATCCTGCAATAATCAACAATTTCTCACAATCCCAGAATAATCAACAATTCATCACAATCCCAGAAAATTCAACAATTCATAACAATCCAGAATAATCATCAATTGATCACAATCCCAGAATAATCAACAATTTATCACAATCCTGCAATAATCAACAATTCATCGAAATCCCAGAATAATCATCAATTTATCACGATCCCAGAATAATCAACATTTCATCACAATCCCAGAAAAATCATCAATTCATCGCAATCCTGGAAAATTCAACAATTCATCACCATCCAGAATAACCATCATTTGATCACAATCCTGGAATAATCAACAATATTTCACAGTCCTGCAATAATCAACAATTAATCAAAATCCCAGAATAATCATCAATTTATCACAATCCCATAATAATCAACAATTCATTACAATCCTGGAATAATCATTAATTCATCAGAATCCCAGAATAATCAAAAATTCACCACAATCCAGAATAATCAACAATTTATCCCAATCCCACAATAATCATCAATTCATTACAATTCCAGAATAATCAACAAATCATCCCAATTCCAGAATAATCAACAATTCACCACAATCCAAAAATAATCAACAATTAAACAGACTCCCAGAATAATCAACAATTCTTCACAATCCCAGTATAATCAACAACTCAGCACAATATGAATAATCAGCAATTCCTCACAATCCTGGAATAATCAAAAATTAATCACAATTCTGGAATAATCAACAATTCTTCACAATCCAAGAATAATCTACAATTCATCAAAATCCAGAATAATCATCAACTGACAACAATCCTGGAATAATCAACAATTCATTACAATCCCAGAATAACCAACAATTCAACACAATCCCGGAATAATCAACAATTCATCAAAATCCCAGAATAATCAACAATTCATCACAATCCTGGAATAATCAACAATTCGTCACAATCCCAGAATAATCAACAATTCATCACAATCCTGGGATAATCAACAATTCATCACAATCCAGAATAATCATCAATTGACAACAACCCCAGAATAATCACCAATTCAGCACAATCCCGGAATAAACAACATTAATCCAAATGTACACACTCGGGAGCCGCAAGCCTACATTTCATTGTACTGCACTTGTGCACTAACAATGACAATAAAAGTTGATTTGATTTGATTTGATTTGATTTGAATTCAACACAACCCCGGAATATTCAACAATTCATCACAATCCCAAATAATCATCAATTGAGCACAATCCGAGAATAATCAACAATTCATAACAATACTGGATTAATCAACAATTGAACACAATCTCAGAATAATCAACAACTCACCACAATCCCAGCATAATCAACAATTGATTACAATAATGGAATAATCAACAATTCATCCGAATTCCAGAATAATCAACAATTCATTGAAATCCTTGAATAATCAACAATTCATTAATATCCCAGAATAATCAACAATTCAACACAATCCCAGAATAATCAACAATTCAACACAATCCTGGAATAATCAACAATTCAACACAATCCCGGAATAACCAACAATTCATCACAATCCCAGCATAATCAACAATTCCTCACAATCCCAGAAAAATCAGCAATTCATCACAATCCCGGAATAATCAACAATTCATCACAATCCCGCAATAATCAACAATTTCTCACAATCCCAGAATAATCAACAATTCATCACAATCCCAGAAAATTCAACAATTCATAACAATCCAGTATAATCATCAATTGATCACAATCCTAGAATAAGCAACAATTTATCACAATCCTGCAATAATCAACAATTCATCAAAATCCCAGAATAATCATCAATTTATCATGATCCCAGAATAATCAACATTTCATCACAATCCCAGAAAAATCATCAATTCATCCCCATCCTGGAAAATTCAACAATTCATCACCATCCAGAATAACCATCATTTGATCACATTCCTGGAATAATCAACAATATTTCACAGTCCTGTAATAATCAACAATTAATCGAAATCCCAGAATAATCATCAATTTATCACAATCCCATAATAATCAACAATTCATTACAATCCTGGAATAATCACTAATTCATCAGAATCCCAGAATACTCAAAAATGCACCACAATCCAGAATAATCAACAATTTATCGCAATCCCACAATAATCAATTCATTACAATTCCAGAATAATCAACAAATCATCCCAATTCCAGAATAATCAACAATTCACCACAATCCAAAAATAATCAACAATTAAACAGACTCCCAGAATAATCAACACTTCTTCACAATCCCAGTATAATCAACAACTCAGCACAATATGAATAATCAGCAATTCATCACAATCCTGGAATAATCAAAAATTAATCACAATTCTGGAATAATCAACAATTCTTCACAATCCAAGAATAATCTACAATTCATCACAATAGAGAATAATCAACAAATCATCACAATCCCGGGATAATCAACAATTCATCACAATCCCAGGATAGTCAACAATTCATCACAATCCCAGGATAATCAACAATTCATCACAATCCAGAATAATCATCAATTGACAACAATCCTGGAATAATCAACAATTCATTACAATCCCAGAATAATCAACAATTCAAAACAATCCCGGAATAATCAACAATTCATCACAATCCCAGAATAATCAACAATTCATCACAATCCCAGAATAATCAACAATTCATCACAATCCTGGGATAATCAACAATTCATCACAATCCAGAATAATCATCAATTGACAACAATCCTGGAATAATCAACAATTCATTACAATCCCAGAATAATCAACAATTCAAAACAATCCCGGAATAATCAACAATTCATCACAATCCCAGAATAATCAACAATTCATCACAATCCCAGAATAATCAACAATTCATCACAATCCTGGGATAATCAACAATTCATCACAATCCAGAATAATCATCAATTGACAACAACCCCAGAATAATCAACAATTCAGCACAATCCTGGAATAAACAACATTAATCCAAATGTACACACTCGGGAGCCGCAAGCCTACATTTCATTGTACTGCACTTGTGCACTAACAATGACAATAAAAGTTGATTTGATTTGATTTGATTTGATTTGAATTCAACACAACCCCGGAATATTCAACAATTCATCACAATCCCAAATAATCATCAATTGAGCACAATCCTAGAATAATCAACAATTCATAACAATACTGGATTAATCAACAATTGAACACAATCTCAGAATAATCAACAACTCACCACAATCCCAGCATAATCAACAATTGATTACAATAATGGAATAATCAACAATTCATCCGAATTCCAGAATAATCAACAATTCATTGAAATCCTTGAATAATCAACAATTCATTAATATCCCAGAATAATCAACAATTCAACACAATCCCAGAATAATCAACAATTCAACACAATCCTGGAATAATCAACAATTCAACACAATCCCGGAATAACCAACAATTCATCACAATCCCAGCATAATCAACAATTCCTCACAATCCCAGAAAAATCAGCAATTCATCACAATCCCGGAATAATCAACAATTCATCACAATCCCGCAATAATCAACAATTTCTCACAATCCCAGAATAATCAACAATTCATCACAATCCCAGAAAATTCAACAATTCATAACAATCCAGTATAATCATCAATTGATCACAATCCTAGAATAAGCAACAATTTATCACAATCCTGCAATAATCAACAATTCATCAAAATCCCAGAATAATCATCAATTTATCATGATCCCAGAATAATCAACATTTCATCACAATCCCAGAAAAATCATCAATTCATCCCCATCCTGGAAAATTCAACAATTCATCACCATCCAGAATAACCATCATTTGATCACATTCCTGGAATAATCAACAATATTTCACAGTCCTGTAATAATCAACAATTAATCGAAATCCCAGAATAATCATCAATTTATCACAATCCCATAATAATCAACAATTCATTACAATCCTGGAATAATCACTAATTCATCAGAATCCCAGAATACTCAAAAATGCACCACAATCCAGAATAATCAACAATTTATCGCAATCCCACAATAATCAATTCATTACAATTCCAGAATAATCAACAAATCATCCCAATTCCAGAATAATCAACAATTCACCACAATCCAAAAATAATCAACAATTAAACAGACTCCCAGAATAATCAACACTTCTTCACAATCCCAGTATAATCAACAACTCAGCACAATATGAATAATCAGCAATTCATCACAATCCTGGAATAATCAAAAATTAATCACAATTCTGGAATAATCAACAATTCTTCACAATCCAAGAATAATCTACAATTCATCACAATAGAGAATAATCAACAAATCATCACAATCCCGGGATAATCAACAATTCATCACAATCCCAGAATAATCAATAATTCATCACAATCCCGGGATAGTCAACAATTCATCACAATCCCAGGATAATCAACAATTCATCACAATCCAGAATAATCATCAATTGACAACAATCCTGGAATAATCAACAATTCATTACAATCCCAGAATAATCAACAATTCAAAACAATCCCGGAATAATCAACAATTCATCACAATCCCAGAATAATCAACAATTCATCACAATCCTGGAATAATCAACAATTCATCACAATCCTGCAATAATCAACAATTCATCACAATCCCAGAATAACCAACAATTCATCACAATCCCAGAATAATCATCAAATCATCACAATGTTATCATTGTTATGCCATATTTATTCCAATGTTGGGAGGACTCATAAAAATCAACATTTCATTGTGCAGTACACACATCTGCTGCATATATGACAATTAAATTGAATTGAATTGAATTGAATTGATTCCAGGATAATCAAAAAATGATCACAATCCTGGAATAATGAACAGTTCTTCACAATCCAAGAATAATTTACAATTCCTCACAATACAGAATAATCAACAATTCATCACAATACATAATAATCAACAATTCATCACTATCCTGCAATAATCAACAATTCATCAAAATCCCAGAATAATTAACAATTCATCACAATGCAGGAAATATCAACAATTCATCACAATCCCAGAGTAATCAATGATTCATCACAATCCCAGAATAATCAACAATTCATCACAATCCCAGAATAATCAACAATTCATCAGCATTCCAGATTTTAAAAAATTCATCACAATAACATAATAATCCACAAAATTGCACAATCCCAGAATACTCAACAATTCATCACAATCGCAGAATTTTCAACAATTCATCATAATCCAGAATAATCAACAATTCATTAATATCACAGAATAATCAACAATTCAACACAATCCCAGAATAATCAACAATTCAAAACAATCCTGGAATAATCAACAATTCAACACAATCCCGGAATAACCAACAATTCATCACAATCCCAGCATAATCAACAATTCCTCACAATCTCAGAAATATCAGCAATTCATCACAATCCCGGAATAATCAACAATTCATCACAATCCTGCAATAATCAACAATTTCTCACAATCCCAGAATAATCAACAATTCATCACAATCCAGAATAATCATCAACTGACAACAAGCCTGGAATAATCAACAATTCATCAAAATCCCAGAATAATCAACAATTCATCACAATCCTGGGATAATCAACAATTCATCACAATCCAGAATAATCATCAATTGACAACAACCCCAGAATAATCAACAATTCAGCACAATCCCGGAATAAACAACATTAATCCAAATGTACACTCTCGGGAGCCGCAAGCCTACATTTCATTGTACTGCACTTGTGCACTAACAATGACAATAAAAGTTGATTTGATTTGATTTGATTTGATTTGAATTCAACACAACCCTGGAATATTCAACAATTCATCACAATCCCAAATAATCAGCAATTGAGCACAATCCTAGAATAATCAACAATTCATAACAATATTGGAATAATCAACAATTGAAAACAATCTCAGAATAATCAACAACTCATCACAATCCCAGCATAATCAACAATAGATTACAATAATGGAATAATCAACAATTCATCCGAATTCCAGAATAATCAACAATTCATTGAAATCCTTGAATAATCAATTCATTAATAGCCCAGAATAATCAACAATTCAACACAATCCCAGAATAATCAACAATTCAACACAATCCTGGAATAATCAACAATTCAACACAATCCCGGAATAACCAACAATTCATCGCAATCCCAGCATAATCAACAATTCCTCACAATCCCAGAAAAATCAGCAATTCATCACAATCCTGGAATAATCAACAATTCATCACAATCCCGCAATAATCAACAATTTCTCACAATCCCAGAATAATCAACAATTCATCACAATCCCAGAAAATTCAACAATTCATAACAATCCAGAATAATCATCAATTGATCACAATCCCAGAATAATCAACAATTTATCACAATCCTGCAATAATCAACAATTCATCAAAATCCCAGAATAATCATCAATTTATCATGATCCCAGAATAATCAACATTTCATCACAATCCCAGAAAAATCATCAATTCATCGCAATCCTGGAAAATTCAACAATTCATCACCATCCAGAATAACCATCATTTGATCACAATCCTGGAATAATCAACAATATTTCACAGTCCTGCAATAATCAACAATTAATCAAAATCCCAGAATAATCATCAATTTATCACAATCCCATAATAATCAACAAATAATTACAATCCTGGAATAATCATTAATTCATCAGAATCCCAGAATACTCAAAAATGTATCAGAATCCAGAATAATCGACAATTTATCGCAATCCCACAATAATCATCAAATCATTACAATTCCAGAATAATCAACAAATCATCCCAATTCCAGAATAATCAACAATTCACCACAATCCAAAAATAATCAACAATTAAACAGACTCCCAGAATAATCAACAATTCTTCACAATCCCAGTATAATCAACAACTCAGCACAATATGAATAATCAGCAATTCCTCACAATCCCGGAATAATCAAAAATTAATCACAATTCTGGAATAATCAACAATTCTTCACAATCCAAGAATAATCTACAATTCATCACAATAGAGAATAATCAACAAATCATCACAATCCCGGGATAATCAACAATTCATCACAATCCCAGAATAATCAATAATTCACCACAATCCCAGGATAATCAACAATTCATCCCAATCCCAGGATAATCAACAATTCATCACAATCCAGAATAATCATCAACTGACAACAATCCTGGAATAATCAACAATTCATTACAATCCCAGAATAATCAACAATTCAACACAATTCTGGAATAATCAACAATTCATCAAAATCCCAGAATAATCAACAATTCATCACAATCCTGGAATAATCAACAATTTGTCACAATCCCAGAATAATCAACAATTCATCACAATCCTGGGATAATCAACAATTCATCACAATCCAGAATAATCATCAATTGACAACAACCCCAGAATAATCAACAATTCAGCACAATCCCGGAATAAACAACATTAATCCAAATGTACACTCTCGGGAGCCGCAAGCCTACATTTCATTTTACTGCACTTGTGCACTAACAATGACAATAAAAGTTGATTTGATTTGATTTGATTTGATTTGAATTCAACACAACCCCGGAATATTCAACAATTCATCACAATCCAAATAATCATCAATTGAGCACAATCCTAGAATAATCAACAATTCATAACAATATTGGAATAATCAACAATTGAACACAATCTCAGAATAATCAACAACTCATCACAACCCCAGCATAATCAACAATTCCTCACAATCCCAGAAAAATCAGCAATTCATCACAATCCCGGAATAATCAACAATTCATCACAATCCCGCAATAGTCAACAATTTCTCACAATCCCAGAATAATCAACAATTGATCACAATCCCAGAATAATCAACAATTTATCACAATCCTGCAATAATCAACAATTCATCAAAATCCCTGAATAATCATCAATTTATCATGATCCCAGAATAATCAACATTTCATCACAATCCCAGGAAAATCATCAATTCATCGCAATCCTGGAAAATTCAACAATTCATCACCATCCAGAATAACCATCATTTGATCACAATCCTGGAATAATCAACAATATTTCACAGTCCTGTAATAATCAACAATTAATCGAAATCCCAGAATAATCATCAATTTATCACAATCCCATAATAATCAACAATTCATTACAATCCTGGAATAATCACTAATTCATCAGAATCCCAGAATACTCAAAAATGCACCACAATCCAGAATAATCAACAATTTATCGCAATCCCACAATAATCATCAATTCATTACAATTCCAGAATAATCAACAAATCATCCTAATTCCAGAATAATCAACAATTCACCACAATCCAAAAATAATCAACAATTAAACAGACTCCCAGAATAATCAACAATTTTTCACAATCCCAGTATAATCAACAATTCAGCACAATATGAATAATCAGCAATTCATCACAATCCCGGAATAATCAAAAATTAATCACAATTCTGGAATAATCAACAATTCTTCACAATCCAAGAATAATCTACAATTCATCACAATAGAGAATAATCAACAAATCATCACAATCCCGGGATAATCAACAATTCATCACAATCCCAGAATAATCAATAATTCACCACAATCCCAGGATAATCAACAATTCATCCCAATCCCAGGATAATCAACAATTCATCACAATCCAGAATAATCATCAACTGACAACAATCCTGGAATAATCAACAATTCATTACAATCCCAGAATAATCAACAATTCAACACAATTCTGGAATAATCAACAATTCATCAAAATCCCAGAATAATCAACAATTCATCACAATCCTGGAATAATCAACAATTTGTCACAATCCCAGAATAATCAACAATTCATCACAATCCTGGGATAATCAACAATTCATCACAATCCAGAATAATCATCAATTGACAACAACCCCAGAATAATCAACAATTCAGCACAATCCCGGAATAAACAACATTAATCCAAATGTACACTCTCGGGAGCCGCAAGCCTACATTTCATTTTACTGCACTTGTGCACTAACAATGACAATAAAAGTTGATTTGATTTGATTTGATTTGATTTGAATTCAACACAACCCCGGAATATTCAACAATTCATCACAATCCAAATAATCATCAATTGAGCACAATCCTAGAATAATCAACAATTCATAACAATATTGGAATAATCAACAATTGAACACAATCTCAGAATAATCAACAACTCATCACAACCCCAGCATAATCAACAATTCCTCACAATCCCAGAAAAATCAGCAATTCATCACAATCCCGGAATAATCAACAATTCATCACAATCCCGCAATAATCAACAATTTCTCACAATCCCAGAATAATCAACAATTGATCACAATCCCAGAATAATCAACAATTTATCACAATCCTGCAATAATCAACAATTCATCAAAATCCCTGAATAATCATCAATTTATCATGATCCCAGAATAATCAACATTTCATCACAATCCCAGGAAAATCATCAATTCATCGCAATCCTGGAAAATTCAACAATTCATCACCATCCAGAATAACCATCATTTGATCACAATCCTGGAATAATCAACAATATTTCACAGTCCTGTAATAATCAACAATTAATCGAAATCCCAGAATAATCATCAATTTATCACAATCCCATAATAATCAACAATTCATTACAATCCTGGAATAATCACTAATTCATCAGAATCCCAGAATACTCAAAAATGCACCACAATCCAGAATAATCAACAATTTATCGCAATCCCACAATAATCATCAATTCATTACAATTCCAGAATAATCAACAAATCATCCTAATTCCAGAATAATCAACAATTCACCACAATCCAAAAATAATCAACAATTAAACAGACTCCCAGAATAATCAACAATTTTTCACAATCCCAGTATAATCAACAATTCAGCACAATATGAATAATCAGCAATTCATCACAATCCCGGAATAATCAAAAATTAATCACAATTCTGGAATCATCAACAATTCTTCACAATCCAAGAATAATCTTCAATTCATCACAATAGAGAATAATCAACAAATCATCACAATCCCGGGATAATCAACAATTCATCACAATCCAGAATAATCATCAACTGACAACAATCCTGGAATAATCAACAATTCATTACAATCCCAGAATAATCAACAATTCAACACAATTCCGGAATAATCAACAATTCATCAAAATCCCAGAATAATCAACAATTCATCACAATCCTGGGATAATCAACAATTCATCACAATCCAGAATAATCATCAATTGACAACAACCCCAGAATAATCAACAGTTCAGCACAATCCTGGAATAAACAACATTAATCCAAATGTACACTCTCGGGAGCCGCAAGCCTACATTTCATTGTACTGCACTTGTGCACTAACAATGACAATAAAAGTTGATTTGATTTGATTTGATTTGATTTGAATTCAACACAACCCCGGAATATTCAACAATTCATCACAATCCCAAATAATCATCAATTGAGCACAATCCTAGAATAATCAACAATTCATAACAATATTGGAATAATCAACAATTGAACACAATCTCAGAATAATCAACAACTCATCACAATCCCAGCATAATCAACAATTGATTACAATAATGGAATAATCAACAATTCATCCGAATTCCAGAATAATCAACAATTCATTGAAATCCTTGAATAATCAACAATTCATTAATATCCCAGAATAATCAACAATTCAACACAATCCCAGAATAATCAACAATTCAACACAATCCTGGAAAAATCAACAATTCAACACAATCCCGGAATAACCAACAATTCATCACAATCCCAGCATAATCAACAATTCCTCACAATCCCAGAAAAATCAGCAATTCATCACATTCCCGGAATAATCAACAATTCATCACAATCCCGCAATAATCAACAATTTCTCACAATCCCAGAATAATCAACAATTCATCACAATCCCAGAAAATTCAACAATTCATAACAATCCAGAATAATCATCAATTGATCACAATCCTGGAATAATCAACAATATTTCACAGTCGTGCAATAATCAACAATTAATCAAAATCCCAGAATAATCATCAATTTATCACAATCCCATAATAATCAACAATTCATTACAATCCTGGAATAATCATTAATTCATCAGAATCCCAGAATACTCAAAAATGTATCACAATCCAGAATAATCAACAATTTATCGCAATCCCACAATAATCATCAATTCATTACAATTCCAGAATAACCAACAAATCATCCCAATTCCAGAATAATCAACAATTCACCACAATCTAAAAATAATCAACAATTAAACAGACTCCCAGAATAATCAACAATTATTCACAATCCCAGTATAATCAACAACTCAGCACAATATGAATAATCAGCAATTCCTCACAGTCCCGGAATAATCAAAAATTAATCACAATTCTGGAATAATCAACAATTCTTCACAATCCAAGAATAATCTACAATTCATCACAATAGAGAATAATCAACAAATCATCACAATCCTGGGATAATCAACAATTCATCACAATCCCAGAATAATCAATAATTCATCACAATCCCGGGATAATCAACAATTCATCCCAATCCCAGGATAATCAACAATTCATCACAATCCAGAATAATCATCAACTGACAACAATCCTGGAATAATCAAAAATTCATTACAATCCCAGAATAATCAACAATTCAACACAATTCCGGAATAATCAACAGTTCATCAAAATCCCAGAATAATCAACAATTCATCACAATCCTGGAATAATCAACAATTTGTCACAATCCCAGAATAATCAACAATTCATCACAATCCTGGGATAATCAACAATTCATCACAATCCAGAATAATCATCAATTGACAACAACCCCAGAATAATCAACAGTTCAGCACAATCCTGGAATAAACAACATTAATCCAAATGTACACTCTCGGGAGCCGCAAGCCTACATTTCATTGTACTGCACTTGTGCACTAACAATGACAATAAAAGTTGATTTGATTTGATTTGATTTGATTTGAATTCAACACAACCCCGGAATATTCAACAATTCATCACAATCCCAAATAATCATCAATTGAGCACAATCCTAGAATAATCAACAATTCATAACAATATTGGAATAATCAACAATTGAACACAATCTCAGAATAATCAACAACTCATCACAATCCCAGCATAATCAACAATTGATTACAATAATGGAATAATCAACAATTCATCTGAATTCCAGAATAATCAAGAATTCATTGAAATCCTTGAATAATCAACAATTCAACACAATCCCAGAATATTCAACAATTATCACAATCCCGAATAATCATCAATTGTGCACAATCCTGGAATAATCCACAATTCAGGACAATACTGGAATAATCAACAATTCAACACAATCCCAGAATAATCAACAATTCATCACAATCCCAGCTAATCAACAATTCATTGAAATCCTTGAATAATCAACAACTCAACACAATCCCAGAATGTTCAACAATTCAACACAATCCCGGAATAATCGTCAATTCATCAGAATCCAGAATTATCAACAATTTGTTACAATCCTGGAATAATCAACGATTCATCAGAATTCCAGAGTAATGAACAATTCATTACTAGTCCACAATAATCAAAAATTCTGCACAATCCTGGAGTAATCAACAATTCATCACAATCCAGAATTATGAACAATTCAACACAACACCGGATTAGTCAACATTTCTTCTCAATCCAAGAATAATCTACAATTGATCACAATACCTAATAATCAAAATATCATCCCAATCACAGAACAATCAACAATTCATGACAATTCCAGAATAATCAACAATTCATCACAAGCCCAGAATTAGCAACAATTCATCAGAATTCCAGATTAGTAAACAATACATCACAATAGCATAATATTCAACAAATCTGCACAATCCCAGAATAAACAACAATCCTGAAAAATCCTGGAAAAATCAACAATTCATCACAGTCCCAGAATATTCAACAATTCATCACAATCCAGAATAATCAACAATTCATTACAATCCCGGAATAATCAACAATTAAACACAATCCTGGAATAATCAACAATTCAACACAATTCCAGAATAATCAGCCATTCTTCACAATCTAAGAATTATCTACAATTCATCACAATACAGAATAATCAACACATCATCACAATCCCAGAATAATCAACAATTCTTCTAAATCCAAGAATAATCTATGATTCATCACACTACATAATAATCAACAAATCATCACAATCGCAGAATAATCAACAATTCATCCGAATCACGGAATATTCAGCAATTCCTCACAATCCAGAATAATCATCAATTGAACACAATCATGGAATAATCAACAATTCATTGCAATCCCCAAATAATCAACAATTCATCACAATCCTGGAATAATCAACAATTCTTCCCAATCCAAGAATAATCTACAATTCATCACAATACATTAGAATCAACAAATCATCACAATCACAGAATAATCATCAATTCATCACAATCCCAGAATAATCAACAATTCAACACAATCCCGGTAAAATCAACAATTCATCACGATCCCAGAATATTCAACAATTCATCAAAATCCAGAATGATCAATTGAAAACAATTCAGAATAATCATCAATTCATTAAAATCCCAGAATAATCAACAATTCATCACAATTCCTGAATTACCAACAATTCATCACAATCCAGGAATAATAATCAATTCATCACAATGCTGGGATAATCAAAAACGAATCACAATCCTGGAATAACCAACAATCCACAAATAATCTAAAATTCATCACAATACAGAATAATCAACAATTCATCACAATCCCGGAATTATCAATAATTCATCACAGTCCTAGAGTAATCAATGACTCATCACAATCCCGCAATAATCAACAATTTATCACAATCCTGGAATAATCAAGAATTCATCAGAATTCCAGAATAAATAACAATTCATCACAATAACATAATAATCAACAATTCTGCACAATCCCAGAATACTCATCAAATCATCACAATCACAGAATATTCAACAATTCATCACAATCCATAATAATCAACAAATCATTACAATCCTGGAATAGTCAACAAATCAGCACAATCCCAGAATAATCAACAAATCAACACAATCCCAGAATGTTCAACAATTCATCACAATCCAGAATAATCAATTGAACACAATCCCAGAATAATCAACAATTTCTCACAATCCCAGAATAATCAACAATTCATCACAATCCCAGAAAATTCAACAATTCATAACAATCCAGAATAATCATCAATTGATCACAATCCCAGAATAATCAACAATTTAGCACAATCCTGCAATAATCAACAATTCATCACAATCCCAGAATAACCAACAATTCATCACAATCCCAGAATAATCATCAAATCATCACAATGTTATCATTGTTATGCCATATTTATTCCAATGATGGGAGGACTCATAAAAATCAACATTTCATTGTGCAGTACACACATCTGCTGCATATATGACAATTAAATTGAATTGAATTGAATTGAATTGATTCCAGGATAATCAAAAAATGATCACAATCCTGGAATAATGAACAGTTCTTCACAATCCAAGAATAATCTACAATTCCTCACAATACAGAATAATCAACAATTCATCACAATACATAATAATCAACAATTCATCACTATCCTGCAATAATCAACAATTCATCAAAATCCCAGAATAATTAACAATTCATCACAATGCAGGAAATATCAACAATTCATCACAATCCCAGAGTAATCAATGATTCATCACAATCCCAGAATAATCAACAATTCATCACAATCCCAGAATAATCAACAATTCATCAGCATTCCAGATTTTAAAAAATTCATCACAATAACATAATAATCCACAAAATTGCACAATCCCAGAATACTCAACAATTCATCACAATCGCAGAATTTTCAACAATTCATCATAATCCAGAATAATCAACAATTCATTAATATCCCAGAATAATCAACAATTCAACACAATCCCAGAATAATCAACAATTCAACACAATCCCAGAATAATCAACAATTCAACACAATCCTGGAATAATCAACAATTCAACACAATCCCGGAATAACCAACAATTCATCACAATCCCAGCATAATCAACAATTCCTCACAATCCCAGAAAAATCAGCAATTCATCACAATCCTGGAATAATCAACAATTCATCACAATCCCGCAATAATCAACAATTTCTCACAATCCCAGAATAATCAACAATTCATCACAATCCCAGAAAATTCAACAATTCATAACAATCCAGAATAATCATCAATTGATCACAATCCCAGAATAATCAACAATTTATCACAATCCTGCAATAATCAACAATTCATCAAAATCCCAGAATAATCATCAATTTATCATGATCCCAGAATAATCAACATTTCATCACAATCCCAGAAAAATCATCAATTCATCGCAATCCTGGAAAATTCAACAATTCATCACCATCCAGAATAACCATCATTTGATCACAATCCTGGAATAATCAACAATATTTCACAGTCCTGCAATAATCAACAATTAATCAAAATCCCAGAATAATCATCAATTTATCACAATCCCATAATAATCAACAAATAATTACAATCCTGGAATAATCATTAATTCATCAGAATCCCAGAATACTCAAAAATGTATCAGAATCCAGAATAATCGACAATTTATCGCAATCCCACAATAATCATCAAATCATTACAATTCCAGAATAATCAACAAATCATCCCAATTCCAGAATAATCAACAATTCACCACAATCCAAAAATAATCAACAATTAAACAGACTCCCAGAATAATCAACAATTCTTCACAATCCCAGTATAATCAACAACTCAGCACAATATGAATAATCAGCAATTCCTCACAATCCCGGAATAATCAAAAATTAATCACAATTCTGGAATAATCAACAATTCTTCACAATCCAAGAATAATCTACAATTCATCACAATAGAGAATAATCAACAAATCATCACAATCCCGGGATAATCAACAATTCATCACAATCCCAGAATAATCAATAATTCATCACAATCTCGGGATAATCAACAATTCATCCCAATCCCAGGATAATCAACAATTCATCACAATCCAGAATAATCATCAACTAACAACAATCCTGGAATAATCAACAATTCATTACAATCCCAGAATAATCAACAATTCAACACAATTCCGGAATAATCAACATTTCATCAAAATCCCAGAATAATCAACAATTCATCACAATCCTGGAATAATCAACAATTCGTCACAATCCCAGAATAATCAACAATTCATCACAATCCTGGGATAATCAACAATTCATCACAATCCAGAATAATCATCAATTGACAACAACCCCAGAATAATCAACAATTCAGCACAATCCCGGAATAAACAACATTAATCCAAATGTACACTCTTGGGAGCCGCAAGCCTACATTTCATTGTACTGCACTTGTGCACTAACAATGACAATAAAAGTTGATTTGATTTGATTTGATTTGATTTGAATTCAACACAACCCCGGAATATTCAACAATTCATCACAATCCCAAATAATCATCAATTGAGCACAATCCTAGAATAATCAATAATTCATAACAATATTGGAATAATCAACAATTGAACACAATCTCAGAATAATCAACAATTCATCACAATCCAGAATAATCAACAATTCATTACAATCCCGGAATAATCAACAATTAAACACAATCCTGGAATAATCAACAATTCAACACAATTCCAGAATAATCAGCCATTCTTCACAATCTAAGAATTATCTACAATTCATCACAATACAGAATAATCAACACATCATCACAATCCCAGAATAATCAACAATTCTTCTAAATCCAAGAATAATCTATGATTCATCACACTACATAATAATCAACAAATCATCACAATCGCAGAATAATCAACAATTCATCCGAATCACGGAATATTCAGCAATTCCTCACAATCCAGAATAATCATCAATTGAACACAATCATGGAATAATCAACAATTCATTGCAATCCCCAAATAATCAACAATTCATCACAATCCTGGAATAATCAACAATTCTTCCCAATCCAAGAATAATCTACAATTCATCACAATACATTAGAATCAACAAATCATCACAATCACAGAATAATCATCAATTCATCACAATCCCAGAATAATCAACAATTCAACACAATCCCGGTAAAATCAACAATTCATCACGATCCCAGAATATTCAACAATTCATCAAAATCCAGAATGATCAATTGAAAACAATTCAGAATAATCATCAATTCATTAAAATCCCAGAATAATCAACAATTCATCACAATTCCTGAATTACCAACAATTCATCACAATCCAGGAATAATAATCAATTCATCACAATGCTGGGATAATCAAAAACGAATCACAATCCTGGAATAACCAACAATCCACAAATAATCTAAAATTCATCACAATACAGAATAATCAACAATTCATCACAATCCCGGAATTATCAATAATTCATCACAGTCCTAGAGTAATCAATGACTCATCACAATCCCGCAATAATCAACAATTTATCACAATCCTGGAATAATCAAGAATTCATCAGAATTCCAGAATAAATAACAATTCATCACAATAACATAATAATCAACAATTCTGCACAATCCCAGAATACTCATCAAATCATCACAATCACAGAATATTCAACAATTCATCACAATCCATAATAATCAACAAATCATTACAATCCTGGAATAGTCAACAAATCAGCACAATCCCAGAATAATCAACAAATCAACACAATCCCAGAATGTTCAACAATTCATCACAATCCAGAATAATCAATTGAACACAATCCCAGAATAATCAACAATTTCTCACAATCCCAGAATAATCAACAATTCATCACAATCCCAGAAAATTCAACAATTCATAACAATCCAGAATAATCATCAATTGATCACAATCCCAGAATAATCAACAATTTAGCACAATCCTGCAATAATCAACAATTCATCACAATCCCAGAATAACCAACAATTCATCACAATCCCAGAATAATCATCAAATCATCACAATGTTATCATTGTTATGCCATATTTATTCCAATGATGGGAGGACTCATAAAAATCAACATTTCATTGTGCAGTACACACATCTGCTGCATATATGACAATTAAATTGAATTGAATTGAATTGAATTGATTCCAGGATAATCAAAAAATGATCACAATCCTGGAATAATGAACAGTTCTTCACAATCCAAGAATAATCTACAATTCCTCACAATACAGAATAATCAACAATTCATCACAATACATAATAATCAACAATTCATCACTATCCTGCAATAATCAACAATTCATCAAAATCCCAGAATAATTAACAATTCATCACAATGCAGGAAATATCAACAATTCATCACAATCCCAGAGTAATCAATGATTCATCACAATCCCAGAATAATCAACAATTCATCACAATCCCAGAATAATCAACAATTCATCAGCATTCCAGATTTTAAAAAATTCATCACAATAACATAATAATCCACAAAATTGCACAATCCCAGAATACTCAACAATTCATCACAATCGCAGAATTTTCAACAATTCATCATAATCCAGAATAATCAACAATTCATTAATATCCCAGAATAATCAACAATTCAACACAATCCCAGAATAATCAACAATTCAACACAATCCCAGAATAATCAACAATTCAACACAATCCTGGAATAATCAACAATTCAACACAATCCCGGAATAACCAACAATTCATCACAATCCCAGCATAATCAACAATTCCTCACAATCCCAGAAAAATCAGCAATTCATCACAATCCTGGAATAATCAACAATTCATCACAATCCCGCAATAATCAACAATTTCTCACAATCCCAGAATAATCAACAATTCATCACAATCCCAGAAAATTCAACAATTCATAACAATCCAGAATAATCATCAATTGATCACAATCCCAGAATAATCAACAATTTATCACAATCCTGCAATAATCAACAATTCATCAAAATCCCAGAATAATCATCAATTTATCATGATCCCAGAATAATCAACATTTCATCACAATCCCAGAAAAATCATCAATTCATCGCAATCCTGGAAAATTCAACAATTCATCACCATCCAGAATAACCATCATTTGATCACAATCCTGGAATAATCAACAATATTTCACAGTCCTGCAATAATCAACAATTAATCAAAATCCCAGAATAATCATCAATTTATCACAATCCCATAATAATCAACAAATAATTACAATCCTGGAATAATCATTAATTCATCAGAATCCCAGAATACTCAAAAATGTATCAGAATCCAGAATAATCGACAATTTATCGCAATCCCACAATAATCATCAAATCATTACAATTCCAGAATAATCAACAAATCATCCCAATTCCAGAATAATCAACAATTCACCACAATCCAAAAATAATCAACAATTAAACAGACTCCCAGAATAATCAACAATTCTTCACAATCCCAGTATAATCAACAACTCAGCACAATATGAATAATCAGCAATTCCTCACAATCCCGGAATAATCAAAAATTAATCACAATTCTGGAATAATCAACAATTCTTCACAATCCAAGAATAATCTACAATTCATCACAATAGAGAATAATCAACAAATCATCACAATCCCGGGATAATCAACAATTCATCACAATCCCAGAATAATCAATAATTCATCACAATCTCGGGATAATCAACAATTCATCCCAATCCCAGGATAATCAACAATTCATCACAATCCAGAATAATCATCAACTAACAACAATCCTGGAATAATCAACAATTCATTACAATCCCAGAATAATCAACAATTCAACACAATTCCGGAATAATCAACATTTCATCAAAATCCCAGAATAATCAACAATTCATCACAATCCTGGAATAATCAACAATTCGTCACAATCCCAGAATAATCAACAATTCATCACAATCCTGGGATAATCAACAATTCATCACAATCCAGAATAATCATCAATTGACAACAACCCCAGAATAATCAACAATTCAGCACAATCCCGGAATAAACAACATTAATCCAAATGTACACTCTTGGGAGCCGCAAGCCTACATTTCATTGTACTGCACTTGTGCACTAACAATGACAATAAAAGTTGATTTGATTTGATTTGATTTGATTTGAATTCAACACAACCCCGGAATATTCAACAATTCATCACAATCCCAAATAATCATCAATTGAGCACAATCCTAGAATAATCAATAATTCATAACAATATTGGAATAATCAACAATTGAACACAATCTCAGAATAATCAACAACTCATCACAATCCTGCAATAATCAACAATTTCTCACAAACCCAGAATAATCAACAATTCATCACAATCCAGAATAATCATCAACTGACAACAATCCTGGAATAATCAACAATTCATTACAATCCCAGAATAATCAACAATTCAACACAATTCCGGAATAATCAACAATTCATCAAAATCCCTGAATAATCTACAATTCATCACAATCCTGGGATAATCAACAATTCATCACAATCCAGAATAATCATCAATTGACAACAACCCCAGAATAATCAACAATTCAGCACAATCCCGGAATAAACAACATTAATCCAAATGTACACTCTCGGGAGCCGCAAGCCTACATTTCATTGTACTGCACTTGTGCACTAACAATGACAATAAAAGTTGATTTGATTTGATTTGATTTGATTTGAATTCAACACAACCCCGGAATATTCAACAATTCATCACAATCCCAAATAATCATCAATTGAGCACAATCCTAGAATAATCAACAATTCATAACAATATTGGAATAATCAACAATTGAACACAATCTCAGAATAATCAACAACTCATCACAATCCCAGCATAATCAACAATTGATTACAATAATGGAATAATCAACAATTCATCCGAATTCCAGAATAATCAACAATTCATTGAAATCCTTGAATAATCAACAATTCATTAATAGCCCAGAATAATCAACAATTCAACACAATCCCAGAATAATCAACAATTCAATACAATCCTGGAATAATCAACAATTCAACACAATCCTGGAATAACCAACAATTCATCACAATCCCAGCATAATCAACAATTGATTACAATAATGGAATAATCAACAATTCATCCGAATTCCAGAATAATCAACAATTCATTGAAATCCTTGAATAATCAACAATTCATTAATAGCCCAGAATAATCAACAATTCAACACAATCCCAGAATAATCAACAATTCAATACAATCCTGGAATAATCAACAATTCAACACAATCCTGGAATAACCAACAATTCATCACAATCCCAGCATAATCAACAATTCCTCACAATCCCAGAAAAATCAGCAATTCATCACAATCCCGGAATAATCAACAATTCATCACAATCCCACAATAATCAACAATTTCTCACAATCCCAGAATAATCAACAATTCATCACAATCCCAGAAAATTCAACAATTCATAACAATCCAGAATAATCATCAATTGATCACAATCACAGAATAATCAACAATTTATCACAATCCTGCAATAATCAACAATTCATCAAAATCCCTGAATAATCATCAATTTATCATGATCCCAGAATAATCAACATTTCATCACAATCCCAGAAAAATCATCAATTCATCGCAATCCTGGAAAATTCAACAATTCATCACCATCCAGAATAACCATCATTTGATCACAATCCTGGAATAATCAACAATATTTCACAGCCCTGCAATAATCAACAATTAATCAAAATCCCAGAATAATCATCAATTTATCACAATCCCATAATAATCAACAAATAATTACAATCCTGGAATAATCATTAATTCATCAGAATCCCAGAATACTCAAAAATTTATCACAATCCAGAATAATCAACAATTTATCGCAATCCCACAATAATCATCAATTCATTACAATTCCAGAATAATCAACAAATCATCCCAATTCCAGAATAATCAACAATTCACCACAATCCAAAAATAATCAACAATTAAACAGACTCCCAGAATAATCAACAATTCTTCACAATCCCAGTATAATCAACAACTCAGCACAATATGAATAATCAGCAATTCCTCACAATCCCGGAATAATCAAAAATTAATCACAATTCTGGAATAATCAACAATTCTTCACAATCCAAGAATAATCTACAATTCATCACAATAGAGAATAATCAACAAATCATCACAATCCCGGGATAATCAACAATTCATCACAATCCCAGAATAATCAATAATTCATCACAATCCCGGGATAATCAACAATTCATCCCAATCCCAGGATAATCAACAATTCATCACAATCCAGATTAATCATCAACTGACAACAATCCTGGAATAATCAACAATTCATTACAATCCCAGAATAACCAACAATTCAACACAATTCCAGAATAATCAACAATTCATCAAAATCCCAGAATAATCAACAATTCATCACAATCCTGGAATAATCAACAATTTGTCACAATCCCAGAATAATCAACAATTCATCACAATCCTGGGATAATCAACAATTCATCACAATCCAGAATAATTATCAATTGACAACAACCCCAGAATAATCAACAATTCAGCACAATCCCGGAATAAACAACATTAATCCAAATGTACACTCTCGGGAGCCGCAAGCCTACATTTCATTGTACTGCACTTGTGCACTAACAATGACAATAAAAGTTGATTTGATTTGATTTGATTTGATTTGAATTCAACACAACACCGGAATATTCAACAATTCATCACAATCCCAAATAATCATCAATTGAGCACAATCCTAGAATAATCAACAATTCATAACAATATTGGAATAATCAACAATTGAACACAATCTCAGGATAATCAACAACTCATCACAATCCCAGCATAATCAACAATTGATTACAATAATGGAATAATCAACAATTCATCTGAATTCCAGAATAATCAAGAATTCATTGAAATCCTTGAATAATCAACAATTCAACACAATCCCAGAATATTCAACAATTATCACAATCCCGAATAATCATCAATTGTGCACAATCCTGGAATAATCCACAATTCAGGACAATACTGGAATAATCAACAATTCAACACAATCCCAGAATAATCAACAATTCATCACAATCCCAGCTAATCAACAATTCATTGAAATCCTTGAATAATCAACAACTCAACACAATCCCAGAATGTTCAACAATTCAACACAATCCCGGAATAATCGTCAATTCATCAGAATCCAGAATTATCAACAATTTGTTACAATCCTGGAATAATCAACGATTCATCAGAATTCCAGAGTAATGAACATATCATTACTAGTCCACAATAATCAAAAATTCTGCACAATCCTGGAATAAACAACAATTCATCACAATCCCAGAAAATTCAACACTTCATCACAATCCAGAATAATCAACAATTCATTGCAATCCTGGAATAATCAACAATTCAACACCATCCCAGAGTAATCAACAATTCAACGCAATCCTGGAGTAATCAACAATTCATCACAATCCAGAATTATGAACAATTCAACACAACACCGGATTAGTCAACATTTCTTCTCAATCCAAGAATAATCTACAATTGATCACAATACCTAATAATCAAAATATCATCCCAATCACAGAACAATCAACAATTCATGACAATTCCAGAATAATCAACAATTCATCACAAGCCCAGAATTAGCAACAATTCATCAGAATTCCAGATTAGTAAACAATACATCACAATAGCATAATATTCAACAAATCTGCACAATCCCAGAATAAACAACAATCCTGAAAAATCCTGGAAAAATCAACAATTCATCACAGTCCCAGAATATTCAACAATTCATCACAATCCAGAATAATCAACAATTCATTACAATCCCGGAATAATCAACAATTAAACACAATCCTGGAATAATCAACAATTCAACACAATTCCAGAATAATCAGCCATTCTTCACAATCTAAGAATTATCTACAATTCATCACAATACAGAATAATCAACACATCATCACAATCCCAGAATAATCAACAATTCTTCTAAATCCAAGAATAATCTATGATTCATCACACTACATAATAATCAACAAATCATCACAATCGCAGAATAATCAACAATTCATCCGAATCACGGAATATTCAGCAATTCCTCACAATCCAGAATAATCATCAATTGAACACAATCATGGAATAATCAACAATTCATTACAATCCCCAAATAATCAACAATTCATCACAATCCTGGAATAATCAACAATTCTTCCCAATCCAAGAATAATCTACAATTCATCACAATACATTAGAATCAACAAATCATCACAATCACAGAATAATCATCAATTCATCACAATCCCAGAATAATCAACAATTCAACACAATCCCGGTAAAATCAACAATTCATCACGATCCCAGAATATTCAACAATTCATCAAAATCCAGAATGATCAATTGAAAACAATTCAGAATAATCATCAATTCATTAAAATCCCAGAATAATCAACAATTCATCACAATTCCTGAATTACCAACAATTCATCACAATCCAGGAATAATAATCAATTCATCACAATGCTGGGATAATCAAAAACGAATCACAATCCTGGAATAACCAACAATCCACAAATAATCTAAAATTCATCACAATACAGAATAATCAACAATTCATCACAATCCCGGAATTATCAATAATTCATCACAGTCCTAGAGTAATCAATGACTCATCACAATCCCGCAATAATCAACAATTTATCACAATCCTGGAATAATCAAGAATTCATCAGAATTCCAGAATAAATAACAATTCATCACAATAACATAATAATCAACAATTCTGCACAATCCCAGAATACTCATCAAATCATCACAATCACAGAATATTCAACAATTCATCACAATCCATAATAATCAACAAATCATTACAATCCTGGAATAGTCAACAAATCAGCACAATCCCAGAATAATCAACAAATCAACACAATCCCAGAATGTTCAACAATTCATCACAATCCAGAATAATCATCAATTGAACACAATCCCAGAATAATCAACAATTTCTCACAATCCCAGAATAATCAACAATTCATCACAATCCCAGAAAATTCAACAATTCATAACAATCCAGAATAATCATCAATTGATCACAATCCCAGAATAATCAACAATTTAGTACAATCCTGCAATAATCAACAATTCATCACAATCCCAGAATAACCAACAATTCATCACAATCCCAGAATAATCATCAAATCATCACAATGTTATCATTGTTATGCCATATTTATTCCAATGATGGGAGGACTCATAAAAATCAACATTTCATTGTGCAGTACACACATCTGCTGCATATATGACAATTAAATTGAATTGAATTGATTCCAGGATAATCAAAAAATGATCACAATCCTGGAATAATGAACAGTTCTTCACAATCCAAGAATAATTTACAATTCCTCACAATACAGAATATCAACAATTCATCACAATACATAATAATCAACAATTCATCACTATCCTGCAATAATCAACAATTCATCAAAATCCCGGAATAATTAACAATTCATCACAATGCAGGAAATATCAACAATTCATCACAATCCCAGAGTAATCAATGATTCATCACAATCCCAGAATAATCAACAATTCATCACAATCCCAGAATAATCAACAATTCATCAGCATTCCAGATTTTAAAAAATTCATCACAATAACATAATAATCCACAAAATTGCACAATCCCAGAATACTCAACAATTCATCACAATCGCAGAATTTTCAACAATTCATCATAATCCAGAATAATCAACAATTCATTAATATCCCAGAATAATCAACAATTCAACACAATCCCAGAATAATCAACAATTCAACACAATCCTGGAATAATCAACAATTCAACACAATCCCGGAATAACCAACAATTCATCACAATCCCAGCAAAATCAGCAATTCCTCACAATCCCAGAAAAATCAGCAATTCTTCACAATCCTGGAATAATCAACAATTCATCACAATCCCGCAATAATCAACAATTTCTCACAATCCCAGAATAATCAACAATTCATCACAATCCCAGAAAATTCAACAATTCATAACAATCCAGAATAATCATCAATTGATCACAATCCCAGAATAATCAACAATTTATCACAATCCTGCAATAATCAACAATTCATCAAAATCCCTGAATAATCATCAATTTATCATGATCCCAGAATAATCAACATTTCATCACAATCCCAGAAAAATCATCAATTCATCGCAATCCTGGAAAATTTAACAAATCATCACCATCCAGAATAACAATCATTTGATCACAATCCTGGAATAATCAACAATATTTCACAGTCCTGCAATAATCAACAATTAATCAAAATCCCAGAATAATCATCAATTTATCACAATCCCATAATAATCAACAATTCATTACAATCCTGGAATAATCATTAATTCATCAGAATCCCAGAATACTCAAAAATGTATCACAATCCAGAATAATCAACAATTTATCGCAATCCCACAATAATCATCAATTCATTACAATTCCAGAATAATCAACAAATCATCCCAATTCCAGAATAATCAGCAATTCACCACAATCCAAAAATAATCAACAATTAAACAGACTCAGAGAATAATCAACAATTCTTCACAATCACAGTATAATCAACAACTCAGCACAATATGAATAATCAGCAATTCATCACAATCCCGGAATAATCAAAAATTAATCACAATTCTGGAATAATCAACAATTCTTCACAATCCAAGAATAATCTACAATTCATCACAATAGAGAATAATCAACAAATCATCACAATCCTGGGATAATCAACAATTCATCACAATCCCAGAATAATCAATAATTCATCACAATCTCGGGATAATCAACAATTCATACCCAATCCCAGGATAATCAACAATTCATCACAATCCAGAATAATCATCAACTAACAACAATCCTGGAATAATCAATAATTCATTACAATCCCAGAATAATCAACATTTCAAAACAATTCCGGAATAATCAACATTTCATCAAAATCCCAGAATAATCAACAATTCATCACAATCCTGGAATAATCAACAATTCGTCACAATCCCAGAATAATCAACAATTGACAACAACCCCAGAATAATCAACAATTCAGCACAATCCCAGAATAAATAACATTAATCCAAATGTACACTCTCGGGAGCCGCAAGCCTACATTTCATTGTACTGCACTTGTGCACTAACAATGACAATAAAAGTTGATTTGATTTGATTTGATTTGATTTGAATTCAACACAATCCCGGAATATTCAACAATTCATCACAATCCCAAATAATCATCAATTGAGCACAATCCTAGAATAATCAATAATTCATAACAATATTGGAATAATCAACAATTGAACACAATCTCAGAATAATCAACAACTCATCACAATCCCAGCATAATCAACAATTGATTACAATAATGGAATAATCAACAATTCATCCGAATTCCAGAGTAATCAACAATTCATTGAAATCCTTGAATAATCAACAATTCATTAATAGCCCAGCATAATCAACAATTCAACACAATCCCAGAATAATCAACAATTCAACACAATCCTGGAATAATCAACAATTCAACACAATCCCGGAATAACCAACAATTCATCACAATCCCAGCATAATCAACAATTCCTCACAATCCCAGAAAAATCAGCAATTCATCACAATCCCGGAATAATCAACAATTCATCACAATCCCACAATAATCAACAATTTCTCACAATCCCAGAATAATCAACAATTCATCACAATCCCAGAAAATTCAACAATTCATAACAATCCAGAATAATCATCAATTGATCACAATCCCAGAATAATCAACAATTTATCACAATCCTGCAATAATCAACAATTCATCAAAATCCCAGAATAATCATCAATTTATCATGATCCCAGAATAATCAACATTTCATCACAATCCCAGAAAAATCATCAATTCATCGCAATCCTGGAAAATTCAACAATTCATCACTATCCAGAATAACCATCATTTGATCACAATTCTGGAATAATCAACAATATTTCACAGTCCTGTAATAATCAACAATTAATCGAAATCCCAGAATAACCATCAATTTATCACAATCCCATAATAATCAACAATTCATTACAATCCTGGAATAATCACTAATTCATCAGAATCCCAGAATACTCAAAAATGCACCACAATCCAGAATAATCAACAATTTATCGCAATCCCACAATAATCATCAATTCATTACAATTCCAGAATAATCAACAAGTCATCCCAATTCCAGAATAATCAACAATTCACCACAATCCAAAAATAATCAACAATTAAACAGACTCCCAGAATAATCAACAATTCTTCACAATCCCAGTATAATCAACAACTGAGCACAATATGAATAATCAGCAATTCATCACAATCCCGGAATAATCAAAAATTAATCACAATTCTGGAATAATCAACAATTCTTCACAATCCAAGAATAATCTACAATTCATCACAATAGAGAATAATCAACAAATCATCACAATCCCGGGATAATCAACAATTCATCACAATCCAGATTAATCATCAATTGACAACAACCCCAGAATAATCAACAATTCAGCACAATCCCGGAATATTCAACAATTCATCACAATCCCGAATAATCATCAATTGAGCACAATCCTAGAATAATCAACAATTCATGACAATACTGGATTAATCAACAATTGAACACAATCTCAGAATAATCAACAACTTATCACAATCCCAGCATAATCAACAACTGATTACAATCGTGGAATAATCAACAATTCATCTGAATTCCAGAATAATCAACAATTCTTTGAAATCCTTGAATAATCAACAATTCAAAACAATCCCAGAATAATCAACAATTCAACACAATCCCGGAATAATCAACAATTCAACACAATCCCAGAATATTCAACAATTATCACAATCCGGAATAATCATCAATTGAGCACAATCCTGGAATAATCCACAATTGAGGACAATACTGGAATAATCAACAATTCAACACAATCCCAGAATAATCAACAATTCATCACAATCCCAGCTAATCAACAATTCATTGAAATCCTTGAATAACCAACAACTCAACACAATCCCAGAATGTTCAACAATTCAACACAATCCCGGAATAATCGTCAATTCATCAGAATCCAGAATTATCAACAGTTCGTTACAATCCTGGAATAAACAACAATTCATCAGAATTACAGAGTAATGAACAATTCATTACTATTCCACAATAATCAAAAATTCTGCACAATCCTGGAATAAACAACAATTCATCACAATCTCAGAAAATTCAACACTTCATCACAATCCAGAATAATCAACAATTCATTGCAATCCTGGAATAATCAACAATTCAACACAATCCCAGAATAATCAACAATTCATCACAATCCCAGAAAATTCAACAATTCATAACAATCCAGAATAATCATCAATTGATCACAATCCCAGAATAATCAACAATTTATCACAATCCTGCAATAATCAACAATTCATCACAATCCCAGAATAACCAACAATTCATCACAATCCCAGAATAATCATCAAATCATCACAATATTATCATTGATATGCCATATTTATTCCAATGTTGGGAGGACTCATAAAAATCAACATTTCATTGTGCAGTACACACATCTGCTGCATATATGACAATTAAATTGAATTGAATTGATTCCAGGATAATCAAAAAATGATCACAATCCTGGAATAATGAACAGTTCTTCACAATCCAAGAATAATTTACAATTCCTCACAATACAGAATAATCAACAATTCATCACAATACATAATAATCAACAATTCATCACTATCCTGCAATAATCAACAATTCATCAAAATCCCAGAATGATTAACAATTCATCACAATGCTGGAAATATCAACAATTCATCACAATCCCAGAGTAATCAATGATTCATCACAATCCCAGAATAATCAACAATTCATCACAATCCCAGAATAATCAACAATTCATCAGCATTCCAGATTTTAAAAAATTCATCACAATAACATAATAATCCACAAAATTGCACAATCCCAGAATACGCAACAATTCATCACAATCGCAGAATTTTCAACAATTCATCATAATCCAGAATAATCAACAATTCATTAATATCCCAGAATAATCAACAATTCAACACAATCCCAGAATAATCAACAATTCAACACAATCCTGGAATAATCAACAATTCAACACAATCCCGGAATAACCAACAATTCATCACAACCCCAGCATAATCAACAATTCCTCACAAACCCAGAAAAATCAGCAATTGATCACAATCCCAGAATAATCAACAATTTATCACAATCCTGCAATAATCAACAATTCATCAAAATCCCAGAATAATCATCAATTTATCATGATCCCAGAATAATCAACATTTCATCACAATCCCAGAAAAATCATCAATTCATCGCAATTCTGGAAAATTCAACAATTCATCACTATCCAGAATAACCATCATTTGATCACAATCCTGGAATAATCAACAATATTTCACAGTCCTGTAATAATCAACAATTAATCGAAATCCCAGAATAACCATCAATTTATCACAATCCCATAATAATCAACAATTCATTACAATCCTGGAATAATCACTAATTCATCAGAATCCCAGAATACTCAAAAATGCACCACAATCCAGAATAATCAACAATTTATCGCAATCCCACAATAATCATCAATTCATTACAATTCCAGAATAATCAACAAATCATCCCAATTCCAGAATAATCAACAATTCACCACAATCCAAAAATAATCAACAATTAAACAGACTCCCAGAATAATCAACAATTCTTCACAATCCCAGTATAATCAACAACTCAGCACAATATGAATAATCAGCAATTCATCACAATCCCGGAATAATCAAAAATTAATCACAATTCTGGAATAATCAACAATTCTTCACAATCCAAGAATAATCTACAATTCATCACAATAGAGAATAATCAACAAATCATCACAATCCCGGGATAATCAACAATTCATCACAATCCAGGTTAATCATCAATTGACAACAACCCCAGAATAATCAACAATTCAGAACAATCCCGGAATATTCAACAATTCATCACAATCCCGAATAATCATCAATTGAGCACAATCCTAGAATAATCAACAATTCATGACAATACTGGATTAATCAACAATTGAACACAATCTCAGAATAATCAACAACTTATCACAATCCCAGCATAATCAACAACTGATTACAATCCTGGAATAATCAACAATTCATCTGAATTCCAGAATAATCAACAATTCATTGAAATCCTTGAATAATCAACAATTCAAAACAATCCCAGAATAATCAACAATTCAACACAATCCCGGAATAATCAACAATTCAACACAATCCCAGAATATTCAACAATTATCACAATCCGGAATAATCATCAATTGAGCACAATCCTGGAATAATCCACAATTCAGGACAATACTGGAATAATCAACAATTCAACACAATCCCAGAATAATCAACAATTCATCACAATCCCAGCTAATCAACAATTCATTGAAATCCTTGAATAACCAACAACTCAACACAATCCCAGAATGTTCAACAATTCAACACAATCCCGGAATAATCGTCAATTCATCAGAATCCAGAATTATCAACAGTTCGTTACAATCCTGGAATAATCAACAATTCATCAGAATTCCAGAGTAATGAACAATTCATTACTATTCCACAATAATCAAAAATTCTGCACAATCCTGGAATAAACAACAATTCATCACAATCTCAGAAAATTCAACACTTCATCACAATCCAGAATAATCAACAATTCATTGCAATCCTGGAATAATCAACAATTCAACACAATCCCAGAATAATCAACAATTCATCACAATCCCAGAAAATTCAACAATTCATAACAATCCAGAATAATCATCAATTGATCACAATCCCAGAATAATCAACAATTTATCACAATCCTGCAATAATCAACAATTCATCACAATCCCAGAATAACCAACAATTCATCACAATCCCAGAATAATCATCAAATCATCACAATATTATCATTGTTATGCCATATTTATTCCAATGTTGGGAGGACTCATAAAAATCAACATTTCATTGTGCAGTACACACATCTGCTGCATATATGACAATTAAATTGAATTGAATTGATTCCAGGATAATCAAAAAATGATCACAATCCTGGAATAATGAACAGTTCTTCACAATCCAAGAATAATTTACAATTCCTCACAATACAGAATAATCAACAATTCATCACAATACATAATAATCAACAATTCATCACTATCCTGCAATAATCAACAATTCATCAAAATCCCAGAATGATTAACAATTCATCACAATGCTGGAAATATCAACAATTCATCACAATCCCAGAGTAATCAATGATTCATCACAATCCCAGAATAATCAACAATTCATCACAATCCCAGCATAATCAACAATTCCTCACAAACCCAGAAAAATCAGCAATTGATCACAATCCCAGAATAATCAACAATTTATCACAATCCTGCAATAATCAACAATTCATCAAAATCCCAGAATAATCATCAATTTATCATGATCCCAGAATAATCAACATTTCATCACAATCCCAGAAAAATCATCAATTCATCGCAATTCTGGAAAATTCAACAATTCATCACTATCCAGAATAACCATCATTTGATCACAATCCTGGAATAATCAACAATATTTCACAGTCCTGTAATAATCAACAATTAATCGAAATCCCAGAATAACCATCAATTTATCACAATCCCATAATAATCAACAATTCATTACAATCCTGGAATAATCACTAATTCATCAGAATCCCAGAATACTCAAAAATGCACCACAATCCAGAATAATCAACAATTTATCGCAATCCCACAATAATCATCAATTCATTACAATTCCAGAATAATCAACAAATCATCCCAATTCCAGAATAATCAACAATTCACCACAATCCAAAAATAATCAACAATTAAACAGACTCCCAGAATAATCAACAATTCTTCACAATCCCAGTATAATCAACAACTCAGCACAATATGAATAATCAGCAATTCATCACAATCCCGGAATAATCAAAAATTAATCACAATTCTGGAATAATCAACAATTCTTCACAATCCAAGAATAATCTACAATTCATCACAATAGAGAATAATCAACAAATCATCACAATCCCGGGATAATCAACAATTCATCACAATCCAGAATAATCATCAATTGACAACAACCCCAGAATAATCAACAATTCAGAACAATCCCGGAATATTCAACAATTCATCACAATCCCGAATAATCATCAATTGAGCACAATCCTAGAATAATCAACAATTCATGACAATACTGGATTAATCAACAATTGAACACAATCTCAGAATAATCAACAACTTATCACAATCCCAGCATAATCAACAACTGATTACAATCCTGGAATAATCAACAATTCATCTGAATTCCAGAATAATCAACAATTCATTGAAATCCTTGAATAATCAACAATTCAAAACAATCCCAGAATAATCAACAATTCAACACAATCCCGGAATAATCAACAATTCAACACAATCCCAGAATATTCAACAATTATCACAATCCAGAATAATCATCAATTGAGCACAATCCTGGCATAATCCACAATTCAGGACAATACTGGAATAATCAACAATTCAACACAATCCCAGAATAATCAACAATTCATCACAATCCCAGCTAATCAACAATTCATTGAAATCCTTGAATAACCAACAACTCAACACAATCCCAGAATGTTCAACAATTCAACACAATCCCGGAATAATCGTCAATTCATCAGAATCCAGAATTATCAACAATTCGTTACAATCCTGGAATAATCAACAATTCATCAGAATTCCAGAGTAATGAACAATTCATTACTATTCCACAATAATCAAAAATTCTGCACAATCCTGGAATAAACAACAATTCATCACAATCTCAGAAAATTCAACACTTCATCACAATCCAGAATAATCAACAATTCATTGCAATCCTGGAATAATCAACAATTCAACACAATCCCAGAATAATCAACAATTCATCACAATCCCAGAAAATTCAACAATTCATAACAATCCAGAATAATCATCAATTGATCACAATCCCAGAATAATCAACAATTTATCACAATCCTGCAATAATCAACAATTCATCACAATCCCAGAATAATCATCAAATCATCACAATATTATCATTGTTATGCCATATTTATTCCAATGTTGGGAGGACTCATAAAAATCAACATTTCATTGTGCAGTACACACATCTGCTGCATATATGACAATTAAATTGAATTGAATTGAATTGAATTGATTCCAGGATAATCAAAAAATGATCACAATCCTGGAATAATGAACAGTTCTTCACAATCCAAGAATAATTTACAATTCCTCACAGTACAGAATAATCAACAATACATCACAATACATAATAATCAACAATTCATCACTATCCTGCAATAATCAACAATTCATCAAAATCCCAGAATAATTAACAATTCATCACAATGCTGGAAATATCAACAATTCATCACAATCCCAGAGTAATCAATGATTCATCACAATCCCAGAATAATCAACAATTCATCACAATCCCAGAATAATCAACAATTCATCAGCATTCCAGATTTTAAAAAATTCATCACAATAACATAATAATCCACAAAATTGCACAATCCCAGAATACTCAACAATTCATCACAATCGCAGAATTTTCAACAATTCATCATAATCCAGAATAATCAACAATTCATTAATATCCCAGAATAATCAACAATTCAACACAATCCCAGAATAATCAACAATTCAACACAATCCTGGAATAATCAACAATTCAACACAATCCCGGAATAACCAACAATTCATCACAACCCCAGCATAATCAACAATTCCTCACAATCCCAGAAAAATCAGCAATTCATCACAATCCCGGAATAATCAACAATTCATCACAATCCTGCAATAATCAACAATTTCTCACAATCCCAGAATAATCAACAACTCATCACAATCCCAGAAAATTCAACAATTCATAACAATCCAGAATAATCATCAATTGATCACAATCCCAGAATAATCAACAATTTATCACAATCCTGCAATAATCAACAATTCATCAAAATCCCAGAATAATCATCAATTTATCATAATCCCAGAATAATCAACATTTCATCACAATCCCAGAAAAATCATCAATTCATCGCAATCCTGGCAAATTCAACAATTCATCACCATCCAGAATAACCATCATTTGATCACAATCCTGGAATAATCAACAATATTTCACAGTCCTGTAATAATCAACAATTCATCGAAATCCCAGAATAATCATCAATTTATCACAATCCCATAATAATCAACAATTCATTACAATCCTGGAATAATCACTAGTTCATCAGAATCCCAGAATACTCAAAAATGTATCAGAATCCAGAATAATCAACAATTTATCGCAATCCCACAATAATCATCAATTCATTACAATTCCAGAATAATCAACAAATCATCCCAATTTCAGAATAATCAACAATTCACCACAATCCAAAAATAATCAACAATTAAACAGACTCCCAGAATAATCAACAATTCTTCACAATCCCAGTATAATCAACAACACAGCACAATATGAATAATCAGCAATTCATCACAATCCCGGAATAATCAAAAATTAATCACAATTCTGGAATAATCAACAATTCTTCACAATCCAAGAATAATCTACAATTCATCACAATAGAGAATAATCAACAAATCATCACAATCACGGGATAATCAACAATTCATCACAATCCCAGAATAATCAATAATTCATCACAATCCCGGGATAATCAACAATTCATCACAATCCCAGGATAATCAACAATTCATCACAATCCAGAATAATCATCAATTGACAACAATCCTGGAAAATCAACAATTCATTACAATCCCAGAATAATCAACAATTCAACACAATCGCAGAATAATCAACAATTCATCACAATCCCAGAATAATCAACAATTCATCACAATCCTGGAATAATCAACAATTCGTCACAATCCTGCAATAATCATCAATTCATCACAATCCCAGGATAATCAACAATTCATCACAGTCCCAGAATAATCAACAATTCATCACAATCCTGGGATAATCAACAATTCATCACAATCCAGAGTAATCATCAATTGACAACAACCCCAGAATAATCAACAATTCAGCACAATCCTGGAATATTCAACAATTCATCACAATCCTGAATAATCATCAATTGAGCCCAATCCTAGAATAATCAACAATTCATGACAACACTGGATTAATCAACAATTGAACTCAATCTCAGAATAATCAACAACTTATCACAATCCCAGCATAATCAACAACTGATTACAATCCTGGAATAATCAACAATTTATCTGAATTCCAGAATAATCAACACTTCATTGAAATCCTTGAATAATCAACAATTCAAAACAATCCCAGAATAATCAACAATTCAACACAATCCCAGAATAATCAACAATTCAACACAATCCCCGAATATTCAACCATTATCACAATCCCGAATAATCATTAATTGTGCACAATCCTGGAATAATCCACAATTCAGGACAATACTGGAATAATCAACAATTCAACACAATCCCAGAATAATCAACAATTCATCACAATCCCAGCTAATCAACAATTCTTTGAAATCCTTGAATAATCAACAACTCAACACAATCCCAGAATGTTCAACAATTCAACACAATCCCAGAATAATCGTCAATTCATCAGAATCCAGAATTATCAACAATTCGTTACAATCCTGGAATAATCAACAATTCATCAGAATTCCAGTGTAATGAACAATTCATTACTATTCCACAATAATCAAAAATTCTGCACAATCCTGGAATAAACAACAATTCATCACAATCCCAGAAAATTCAACACTTCATCACAATCCAGAATAATCAACAATTCATTGCAATCCTGGAATAATCAACAATTCAACACCATCCCAGAGTAATCAACAATTCAACGCAATCCCGGAGTAATCAACAATTCATCACAATCCAGAATTATGAACAATTCAACACAACACCGGATTAATCAACATTTCTTCTCAATCCAAGAATAATCTACAATTGATCACAATACCTAATAATCAAAATATCATCCCAATCACAGAACAATCAACAATTCATGACAATTCCAGAATAATCAACAATTCATCACAAGCCCAGAATTAGCAACAATTCATCAGAATTCCAGATTAGTAAACAATACATCACAATAGCATAATATTCAACAAATCTGCACAATCCCAGAATAAACAACAATCCTGAAAAATCCTGGAAAAATCAACAATTCATCACTGTCCCAGAATATTCAACAATTCATCACAATCCAGAATAATCAACAATTCATTACAATCCCGGAATAATCAACAATTAAACACAATCCTGGAATAATCAACAATTCAACACAATTCCAGAATAATCAACCGTTCTTCACAATCTAAGAATTATCTACAATTCATCACAATACAGAATAATCAACACATCATCACAATCCCAGAATAATCAACAATTCTTCTAAATCCAAGAATAATCTATGATTCATCACACTACATAATAATCAACAAATCATCACAATCGCAGAATAATCAACAATTCATCCGAATCGCGGAATATTCAGCAATTCCTTACAATCCAGGATAATCATCAATTGAACACAATCATGGAATAATCAACAATTCATTACAATCCCCAAATAATCAACAATTCATCACAATCCTGGAATAATAAACAATTCTTCCCAATCCAAGAATAATCTACAATTCATCACAATACATTAGAATCAACAAATCATCACAATCACAGAATAATCATCAATTCATCACAATCCCAGAATAATCAACAATTCAACACAATCCCGGTAAAATCAACAATTCATCACGATCCCAGAATATTCAACAATTCATCAAAATCCAGAATGATCAATTGAAAACAATTCAGAATAATCATCAATTCATTAAAATCCCAGAATAATCAACAATTCATCACAATTCCTGAATTACCAACAATTCATCACAATCCAGGAATAATAATCAATTCATCACAATGCTGGGATAATCAAAAACTAATCACAATCCTGGAATAATCAACAATCCACAAATAATCTAAAATTCATCACAATACAGAATAATCAACAATTCATCACAATCCCGGAATTATCAATAATTCATCACAGTCCTAGAATAATCAATGACTCATCACAATCCCGCAATAATCAACAATTCATCACAATCCTGGAATAATCAAGAATTCATCAGAATTCCAGAATAAATATCAATTCATCACAATAACATAATAATCAACAATTCTGCACAATCCCAGAATACTCATCAAATCATCACAATCACAGAATATTCAACAATTCATCACAATCCATAATAATCAACAAATCATTACAATCCTGGAATAGTCAACAAATCAGCACAATCCCAGAATAATCAACAAATCAACACAATCCCAGACTTTTCAACAATTCATCATAATCCAGAATAATCAACAATTCATTAATATCCCAGAATAATCAACAATTCAACACAATCCCAGAATAATCAACAATTCAACACAATCCTGGAATAATCAACAATTCAACACAATCCCGGAATAACCAACAATTCATCACAATCCCAGCAAAATCAGCAATTCCTCACAATCCCAGAAAAATCAGCAATTCTTCACAATCCTGGAATAATCAACAATTCATCACAATCCCGCAATAATCAACAATTTCTCACAATCCCAGAATAATCAACAATTCATCACAATCCCAGAAAATTCAACAATTCATAACAATCCAGAATAATCATCAATTGATCACAATCCCAGAATAATCAACAATTGATCACAATCCCAGAATAATCAACAATTTATCACAATCCTGCAATAATCAACAATTCATCACAATCCCAGAATAACCAACAATTCATCACAATCCCAGAATAATCATCAAATCATCACAATATTATCATTGTTATGCCATATTTATTCCAATGTTGGGAGGACACATAAAAATCAGCATTTCATTGTGCAGTACACACATCTGCTGCATATATGACAATTAAATTGAATTGAATTGAATTGAATTGATTCCAGGATAATAAAAAAAATGATCACGATCCTGGAATAATGAACAGTTCTTCACAATCATAGAGTCATAGAGTCATAGAGTAATACAGCACGGATAGAGGCCCTTCGGCCCATCGTGTCCATGCCGGCCATCAAGCCCTGTCTAATCTAATCCCATATTCCAGCATTTGGCCCGTAGCCTTGTATGCTATGGCATTTCAAATGCTCATCCAAATGCTTCTTAAATGTTGTGAGGGTTTCTGCCTCCACAACCCTTTCAGGCAGTGAGTTCCAGACTCCAACCACCCTCTGGGTGAAAAAGTTCTTTCTCAAATCCCCTCTAAACCTCCCGCCCTTTACCTTGAATCTATGCCCCCTAGTTATTGACCCCTCTACTAAGGGGAAAAGCTCCTCAGCATCCATCCTATCTATGCCCCTCACAATTTTGTACACCTCAATCATGTCCCCCCTCAGCCTCCTCTGCTCCAAGGAAAACAAACCCAATCTGCCCAGTCTCTCTTCATAGCTGAAGCGCTCCAGCCCTGGTAACATCCTGGTGAACCTCCTCTGCACCCTCTCTAACGCAATCACATCTTTCCTGTAGTGTGGCGACCAGAACTGCACACAGTATTCCAGCTGTGGCCTAACCAGTGTTTTATACAGCTCCATCATAACCTCCTTGCTCTTATATTCTATGCCTCGGCTAATGAAGGCAAGTATCCCATATGCCTTTTTTACCACCTTATCCACCTGTTCCGCCGCCTTCAGGGATCTGTGTACCTGCACACCCAGATCCCTCTGACCCTCCGTCTTGCCTAGGGTCTTTCCCTTCATTGTGTATTCCCTTGCCTTGTTAGACCCCCCAAAGTGCATCACCTCGCACTTTTCCAGGTTAAATTCCATTTGCCACTGTTCCGCCCATCTGACCAACCCATCTATATCGTTCTGCAGACTGAGGCTACCCTCCTCGCTATTTACCACCCTACCAATTTTAGTATCATCCGCGAATTTACTGATCATACCCTTTACATTCATATCCAAGTCATTAATGTAGACCACAAACAGCAAGGGACCCAGCACCGATCCCTGTGGTACCCCACTGGCCACAGGTTTCCAGTCACAAAAACAACCTTCGACCATCACCCTCTGCCTTCTGCCACTAAGCCAGTTTTGTATCCAATGTGCCAAGGCACCCTGGATTCCATGGGCTCTTACCTTCTTGACCAGTCTCCTGTGCGGGACTTTATCGAAGGCCTTACTGAAATCCATGTATACCACATCCACTGCGTTACCCTCATCCACACACCTAGTCACCCCCTCAAAAAATTCAATCAAATTAGTCAGATTAATCCAAGAATAATTTACAATTCCTCACAATACAGAATAATCAACAATTCATCACTATCCTGCAATAATCAACAATTCATCAAAATCCCAGAATAATTAACAATTCATCACAATGCTGGAAATATCAACAATTCATCACAATCCCACAGTAATCAATGATTCATCACAATCCCAGAATAATCAACAATTCATCACAATCCCAGAATAATCAACAATTCATCAGCATTCCAGATTTTCAAAAATTCATCACAATAACATATTAATCCACAAAATTGCACAATCTCAGAATACTCAACAAATCATCAGAATCGCAGAATTTTCAACAATTCATCATAATCCAGAATAATCAACAATTCATTAATATCCCAGAATAATCAACAATTCAACACAATCCCAGAATAATCAACAATTCAACACAATCCTGGAATAATCAACAATTCAACACAATCCCAGAATAACCAACAATTCATCACAATCCCAGCATAATGAACAATTCCTCACAATCCCAGAAAAATCAGCAATTCATCACAATCCCAGAATAATCAACAATTCATCACAATCCCGCAATAATCAACAATTTCACACAATCCCAGAATAATCAACAATTCATCACAATCCCAAAAAATTCAACAATTCATAACAATCCAGAATAATCATCAATTGACCACAATCCCAGAATAATCAACAATTTATCACAATCCTGCAATAATCAACAATTCATCAAAATCCCAGAATAATCATCAATTTATCATGATCCCAGAATAATCAACATTTCATCACAATCCCAGAAAAATCATCAATTCATCGCAATCCTGGAAAATTCAACAATTCATCACCACCCAGAATAACCATCATTTGATCACAATCCTGGAATAATCAACAATATTTCACAGTCCTGCAATAATCAACAATTAATCGAAATCCCAGAATAATCATCAATTTATCACAATCCCATAATAATCAACAATTCATTACAATCCTGGAATAATCACTAGTTCATCAGAATCCCAGAATACTCAAAAATGTATCAGAATCCAGAATAATCAACAATTTATCGCAATCCCACAATAATCATCAATTCATTACAATTCCAGAATAATCAACAAATCATCCCAATTCCAGAATAATCAACAATTCACCACAATCCAAAAATAATCAACAATTAAACAGACTCCCAGAATAATCAACAATACTTCACAATCCCAGTGTAATCAACAACTCAGCACAATATGAATAATCAGCAATTCATCACAATCCCGGAATAATCAAAAATTAATCACAATTCTGGAATAATCAACAATTCTTCACAATCCAAGAATAATCTACAATTCAGCACAATAGAGAATAATCAACAAATCATCATAATCCTGGGATAATCAACAATTCATCACAATCCCAGAATAATCAAACTTCATCACAATCCCGGGATAATCAACAATTCATCACAATCCCAGGATAATCAACAACTCATCACAATCCAGAATAATCATCAACTGACAACAACCCTGGAATAATCAACAATTCATTACAATCCCAGAATAATCAACAATTCAACACAATCCCAGAATAATCAACAATTCATCACAATCCCAGAATAATCAACAATTCTTCACAATCCTGGAATAATCAACAATTCGTCACAATCCCAGAATAATCAACAATTCATCACAATCCTGGGATAATCAACAATTCATCACAATCCAGAATAATCATCAATTGACAACAACCCCAGAATAATCAACAATTCAGCACAATCCCGGAATAAGCAACATTAATCCAAATGTACACTCTCGGGAGCCGCAAGCCTACATTTCATTGTACTGCACTTGTGCACTAACAATGACAATAAAAGTTGATTTGATTTGATTTGAATTCAACACAATCCCGGAATATTCAACAATTCATCACAATCCCAAATAATCATCAATTGAGCACAATCCTAGAATACTCAACAATTCATAACAATACTGGATTAATCAACAATTGAACACAATCTCAGAATAATCAACAACTCATCACAATCCCAGCATAATCAACAATTGATTACAATCCTGGAATAATCAGCAATTCATCCGAATTCCAGAATAATCAACAATTCATTGAAATCCATGAATAATCAACAATTCAAAACAATTCCATGAATAATCAACAATTCAACACAATCCCGGAATAATCAACAATTCATCACAATCCTGGAATAATCAACAATTCATCACAATCCAGCAATAATCAACAATTTCTCACAATCCCAGTACAATCAACAATTCATCACAATCCCAGAAAATTCAACAATTCTTAACAATCCCGAATAATCATCAATTGATCACAATCCCAGAATAATCAACAATTTATCACAATCCTGCAATAATCAACAATTCGTCGAACCAGAATAATCATCAATTTATCATGATCCCAGAATAATCAACATTTCATCACAATCCCAGAAAAATCATCAATTCATCACAATCCTGGAAAATTCAACAATTTATCACAATCCCATAATAATCAACAATTCATTACAATCCTGGAATAATCACTAATTCATCAGAATCCCAGAATACTCAAAAATGCACCACAATCCAGAATAATCAACAATTTATCGCAATCCCACAATAATCATCAATTCATTACAATTCCAGAATAATCAACAAATCATCCCAATTCCAGAATAATCAACAATTCACCACAATCCAAAAATAATCAACAATTAAACAGACTCCCAGAATAATCAACAATTCTTCACAATCCCAGTATAATCAACAACTCAGCACAATATGAATAATCAGCAATTCCTCACAATCCCGGAATAATCAAAAATTAATCACAATTCTGGAATAATCAACAATTCTTCACAATCCAAGAATAATCTACAATTCATCACAATAGAGAATAATCAACAAATCATCACAATCACGGGATAATCAACAATTCATCACAATCCCAGAATAATCAATAATTCATCACAATCCCGGGATAATCAACAATTCATCACAATCCCAGGATAATCAACAATTCATCACAATCCAGAATAATCATCAATTGACAACAATCCTGGAATAATCAACAATTCATTAGAATCCCAGAATAATCAACAATTCAACACAATCCCAGAATAATCAACAATTCATCACAATCCCAGAATAATCAACAATTCATCACAATCCTGGCATAATCAACAATTCGTCACAATCCTGCAATAATCATCAATTCATCACAATCCCAGGATAATCAACAATTCATCACAATCCCAGAATAATCAACAATTCACCACAATCCTGGGGTAATCAAGAATTCATCACAATCCAGAATAATCATCAATTGACAACAACCCCAGAATAATCAACAATTCAGCACAATCCCGGAATATTCAACAATTCATCACAATCCCGAATAATCATCAATTGAGCACAATCCTAGAATAATCAACAATTCATGACAATACTGGATTAATCAACAATTGAACACAATCTCAGAATAATCAACAACTTATCACAATCCCAGCATAATCAACAACTGATTACAATCCTGGAATAATCAACAATTCATCTGAATTCCAGAATAATCAACAATTCATTGAAATCCTTGAATAATCAACAATTCAAAACAATCCCAGAATAATCAACAATTCAACACAATCCCGGAATAATCAACAATTCAACACAATCCCAGAATATTCAACAATTATCACAATCCCGAATAATCATCAATTGAGCACAATCCTAGAATAATCCACAATTCAGGACAATACTGGAATAATCAACAACTCAACACAATCCCAGAATGTTCAACAATTCAACACAATCCCGGAATAATCGTCAATTCTTCAGAATCCAGAATTATCAACAATTCGTTACAATCCTGGAATAATCAACAATTCATCAGAATTCCAGAGTAATGAACAATTCATTACTATTCCACAATAATCAAAAATTCTGCATAATCCTGGAATAAACAACAATTCATCACAATCCCAGAAAATTCAACACTTCATCACAATCCAGAATAATCAACAATTCATTGCAATCCTGGAATAATCAACAATTCAACACCATCCCAGGGTAATCAACAATTCAATGCAATCCTGGAATAATCAACAATTCATCACAATCCAGAATTATGAACAATTCAACACAACACCGGAATAATCAACATTTCTTCTGAATCCAAGAATAATCTACAATTGATCACAATACCTAATAATCAAAAAAGCATCCCAATCACAGAACAATCAACAATTCATGACAATTCCAGAATAATCAACAATTCATCACAAGCCCAGAATTAGCAACAATTCATCAGAATTCCAGATTAGTAAACAATACATCACAATAGCATAATATTCAACAAATCTGCACAATCCCAGAATAATCAACAATTCTGAAAAATCCTGGAAAAATCAACAATTCATCACAGTCCCAGAATATTCAACAATTCATCACAATCCAGAATAATCAACAATTCATTACAATCCTGGAATAATCAACAATTAAACACAATCCTGGAATAATCAACAATTCAACACAATTCCAGAATAATCAACCATTCTTCACAATCTAAGAATTATCTACAATTCATCACAATACAGAATAATCAACAAATCATCACAATCCCAGAATAATCAACAATTCTTCTAAATCCAAGAATAATCTATGATTCATCACACTACATAATAATCAACAAATCATCACAATCACAGAATAATCAACAATTCATCCGAATCGCGGAATATTCAGCAATTCCTCACAATCCAGAATAATCATCAATTGAACGCAATCATGGAATAATCAACAATTCATTACAATCCCCAAATATTCAACAATTCATCACAATCCTGGAATAATCAACAATTCTTCCCAATCCAAGAATAATCTACAATTCATCACAATACATTAGAATCAACAAATCATCACAATCACAGAATAATCATCAATTCATCACAATCCCAGAATAATCAACAATTCAACACAATCCTGGTAAAATCAACAATTCATCACGATCCCAGAATATTCAACAATTCATCAAAATCCAGAATGATCAATTGAAAACAATTCAGAATAATCATCAATTCATTAAAATCCCAGAATAATCAACAATTCATCACAATTCCTGAATTACCAACAATTCATCACAATCCAGGAATAATAATCAATTCATCACAATGCTGGGATAATCAAAAACTAATCACAATCCTGGAATAATCAACAATCCACAAATAATCTAAAATTCATCACAATACAGAATAATCAACAATTCATCACAATCCCAGAATTATCAATAATTCATCACAATCCTGGAATAATCAAGAATTCATCAGAATTCCAGAATAAATAACAATTCATCACAATAACATAATAATCAACAATTCTGCACAATCCCAGAATACTCATCAAATCATCACAATCACAGAATATTCAACAATTCATCACAATCCATAATAATCAACAAATCATTACAATCCTGGAATAGTCAACAAATCAGCACAATCCCAGAATAATCAACAAATCAACACAATCCCAGAATAATCAACAATTCATCACAATCCCAGAAAATTCAACAATTGAGCACAATCCTGGAATAATTAAAAATTCATGACAATCCCAGAATAATCAACAATTCAACACAATCCCAGAATAATCAACAATTCATCACAACCCCGACATAATCAACAATTCATCACAATCTGGGCATAATGAACAATTCATCACAATCCAGGAATAATGAACAATTCATCACAATCCAAGAATAATCTACAATTTAACACAATGCTGGAATAATCAACAATTTAACACAATCCCGGAATAATCAACAATTCATCAGAATTCCAGAATAATAAACAATTCATCACAATTACATAATAATCAAAAATTGTACACAATCCTGGAAAAAACAAAAATTCATCACAATCCAGAATAATCAACAATTCATTGCAATCCGGGAATAATCACCAATTAGAGACATTCCCGGAATAATCAACAATTCAACACAATCCAGAATTATCAACAATTCATTACAATCCCAGAATAATGAACAATTAACCACCATCCCGGAATAATCAACAGTTCAACACAATACCAGAATAATCAACAATTCTTCACAATCCAATAATAATCCACAATTCATTACAATCCTGGAATAATCAACAAATCATCTCAATCCCAGACTAATCAACAATTCTTCACAATCCAAGAATAATCTACAATTCATCACATTGCCTAATAATCAACAAATCATCAGAATCACAGAATAATCAACAATTCATCACAATCCCAGAATATTCAACAATTCCTCACAATCCCAGAATATTCAACAATCCATCACAATCCAACAAAATCATCAATTGAACACAATCATGGAATAATCAACAATTCATTACAATCCCTCAATAATCAACAATTCAGCACAATCCCTGAATAATCAACAATTCATCACAATCCCAGAATAATCAACAATTTATCACAACGGTGGGCACGGTGGCATAGTGGTTAGCACTGTTGCCTCACAGCGCCAGGGACCCGGGTTCAAATCTGGCCTCGGGCGACTGTCTGTGTGGAGTTTGCACATTCTCCCTGTGCCTGCGTGGGTTTCCTCCGGGTGCTCTGGTTTCCTCCCACAGTCCAAAGATGTGCAGGTTAGGTTGATTTGGCTATGATAAATTGACCCTTAGTGTTAGGGGATTAAATACGTGGGGTTACAGGGATAGGGTGGGATATGTGTCGGTGCAGGCTTGATGGGCCAAAATGGCCTCTATCTGCACTGTAGATTCTGTGATTCTGTGATTCTGTGAACCCCGGAATAATCAAAAAATAATCACAATCCTGGAAAAATCAACAATTCCTCACAATCCAAGTGTAATCAACCACCACCTAGATTGAAGGGTGTGTTGATGTGGGGGGGGGGGTGGTGGAGGACACAAGCACAGTCACAAGATTGGTTAATGAAAAACAGCAGTTAGTGTTGTATCCGTTTGTTAATGAAGACACGGAATGCAGGAGTTGGTTTACAGGTGTTTACTGGACAAAGTCTGGAGGTGAACTAACAGACACAAGACACTATACAGGCTTATATAGCCCGAGTGGCCACTACCGACATTAGAGTACACAGGGGTTCTTAAAGGCACATACACCACAATTCCTCCCCTTTTAGACAACCAGTACATAACATTTTAAGTAATTGTTATTAACATGTGTACAAGAACAATAATCTAAACATTTGCTGCAGTTAATAAATTATAAGTCAGTCTCTCTGGAGGCTTCCTGACTCAGTCCGGATAACGCCTCGGTGGTGTAGTAGTTTCCAGTGGTGTAGTAGTTTTTGGTGGTGTAGTAGGTTCTCTTGGTAAGGTCGATTTGGCTTGAATGCCAGTGTCGGGTTCATTTGGTTCCAGTATCACTGGATCGGAGGTAGATGCTATGGGTATCTCTACTTCATCATTAGGCATATAGAGTGGTGGTGTAGGTTGTCCCTTTTCGGATGACTCTATGATCTGGTCAGCATGGCTTTCTCCAATGTCCACGGTATACATCAGTGGTCCTAGTCGTGTGCAAATAGTTTCAGGCTGCCATGTCTCGGTACGGTAGTCCCGGGCCAAAACTTGTTGACCTACCTGGAAGGTCCTAGTTGGCATTTCATTCATGCCTTGAAATTGCCGGTTCTCTACGTCCCTTCTGATGTTTGGCTTGATCAAATCCAGCCGGCATCTTAGTCTTCTATTGAAAAACATCATGGCGGGAGTATGGTTTGTAACCATATGTGTTGCATTCCTGTAGGCAAACAAGAAGTTATCTACCTTATGCTGTAGATTGATGCTTTCATTACCCATAGCCTTTATGGCCTTCTTGAAGGTCTGGACAAACCTTTCAGCCAATCCATTGGTGGCGGGATGGTATGGGGCGGATGTATAGTGCTTAACCCCATTGTTTTTTAAGAACTTTCTGAATTCTTCGGACACAAATTGTGGTCCATTATCAGAACAGATCTGTTCAGGCAGCCCATTCCTGGCAAATATGGTCCTTAATACTGTGATGGTTTTTCCCGTGGTGGTGGAGGACATCTTTATTACCTCCGGCCACTTGGAGTGTGTGTCAACCGTGATTAAGAACATTGAGTCCATAACTGGACCAGCAAAGTCGATGTGTACCCTTTGCCATGGAGATGAGGGCCATTCCCATGGATGTAGAGGGGCTTGTGGTGGGGCGTTTTGGACCTTCTGGCATCCTAGACAGCCTTTGGTCATTTCTTCGATGTCTCCATCGATACCTGACCACCACACAAACGCTCTGGCTAGGTTCTTCATTTTCACTCCACCCAGATGCCCCTCATGAAGCTCCTTTAGCACTTTATCCTGGAGTTTGGGTGGAATCACCACTCTGGATCCACACATCAAGGTTCCTCAGCACACTGACAGCTGTTCTCTTCTTTGCGAGAATGCTGGCAACAGTGGTTCGCCATGTGCTGGCCATCCCTTCACCGTTAAATTGTAGACTCGTGAGAGAGTCGGGTCATTTCTCGTTTCCTTTTCAATGGCAGCATTTGTTACTGGTAGACAATCTACTATGGTAGAGTGGAACATTTCCACTGGGTCGACTGTAGGTGCTTCTTCTACCATTGGTAACGGTAGACGCAATAAACCGTCAGCATTTCCATGCTGTTTTGATCCTTTGTATTCTATGTCATATCGGTGTGCCCCTAGGAAAAGGGACCACCTCTGTAGCCTTTGCGCTGTCATAATGGGAACGCCCTTTTTAGGGTTGAATATGGAGACGAGGGGTTGATGGTCAGTCAACAAGGTAAATTTTTGTCCATGTAGGTAATGGTTGAATTTCTTCACTCCCCATACCAGGCTGAGTGCTTCCCTGTCGAACTGGACATAGTTACGCTCAGCTGAGTTCAATGAGCGTGACGCAAAAGCTATCGGCCGCTCCGAGCCATCAGGGAATCTATGCGATAATACCGCTCCTATGCCGTAAGGGGATGCATCGCACGCCAGTCTGATTGGCAGTGATGGGTTGTAATGAGCCAAAACTTCCTTGGACGTGATAAAGCCTTTACATTTATGGAAGGCACGTTTACAGTCCTCGCTCCATTCCCAAATTACTCCCGTTTGTAGTAGTTCTTTAAGAGGGTGCAGAGCAGTTGACAAGTTCGGTAAAAATTTATGATAGTAATTTATCAATCCAGGAACGACCGTAATTGTGAGACATTTTCAGGTGCTGGGGCTTTTATGACCGCTTCAATTTTTTCAGGGGACTTATGCAACCCTTCTTCGTTAATTATGTGGCCACAATATGATATTTGTTTCTGGAAAAATTCACACTTGGGGCGGTTTGCTCGTAGGCCCCGTTCTCTCAGCCTAGTGAGCACCTGCTCCAAATTGGCAAGGTGCTGGTTGTCGTTTTCTCCTGTTACAAGGATGTCGTCTAGGTAGCATTGAGTCCCAGGAATTCCTTGCAGGACTTGTTCCATAGCCCTTTGCCAGATAGCTGGAGCTGATGCTACTCCGAAAACCAGTCGATTGTACTGGTACAGGCCTTCATGTGTGTTTATTGTGAGATACTTTTTAGAGGCCTCCTCAACCTCCATCTGTAGATATGCCTGTGCCAAGTCAATTTTTGTGAAACGTTTCCCTCTGGATAGTGAGGCGAAAATATCTTCTATCCTCGGAAGAGGATACTGTACCGTGTGAAGGATCGGGTTTACAGTCACCTTGAAGTCCCCACAGATGCGAATTTTTCTCTGTTCTTCAGATTTATCATTATTCAAAGTTTTCTTCATGACCGGGACGATGGGTGTTGCCCATTCGCTCCAATCTATCTTGGATAATACGCCTGTCCTTTCCAAATTCTCCAGCTCTGCCTCGAATTACGTATGGCACCGGCCTTGCCTTAAAAAACTTGGGAATTGCCGCATCTTCCACCTTTATTGAGGCGGTGACACCTTTCAAGGTTCCTAGTTCCTGTTGGAACACTTCTTTAGTGTTGGCCAAGATGTCTTTCAATCGTTCAGGTATGATGTCATCATCATTTTTTTTCTTACTGGTCACCATCAGTGCCTGAATGGAGTGCCAGTCTAAACGTATCTTTCTGATCCATTCACGTCCCAACAGCGGTGGACCACCATTTTGCAGCATGTATAAATACAACTTCTGTATTTCCTTGCCGTTGTATACAACAGGCACCCTTATTTTCCCTCTGGGGTATACTTTCTGCCCCGTATATGTTTTTAAGATAATGGATGTGTCTTTCAAGGGTATGTGCGGAAATAGCCGCTCGTAATCCTGTCGACTTATGACGGTCAGAGCTGATCCTGTACCTAGCTCCATTTTAACTGGGGACCCTGCTATCGTGAGGGTAACCCAAATGGTCTGGTAATCTTCTTTGGCAATTACATTATGTAATTTGAGACAGCTTAGTCTCTTGTTTCCGGAGTCGCTATTGCTCTTCTGGCCTTCGGAGCTACTGTCCGTCATCATTTGTACCTTTTTGTACTTTTCTTTATTGATTTTTTTTTTGTCAGTGGATTTTTTTTTCCAGATCAGCATACATGTGCAATGTGTCCCATCTTTCCGCATTGCCTGCATGCTTTGTCCTTGAACCAGCAGTCCCTCTGGTCATGGGTGGATCTGCTGCACCGATAACATCTCTCAAAACCCTGTGTCATTTCATGGGTGCCGAAATCCTGTGGCTTGTGCTGTATCTCTGCAGCTCCTCTCGCTGCTGCTTCGTATGATACAGCCATACTGAAAGCCTTGTCCAGTGTTAAATCTTTCTCAGAAAGTAGCCTTTTCTGTGTTCCTTCACTTAGGAGACCGCAGACGAATTTGTCTCAAAGAGAATCTGCCAGTCCTGCTCCGAATTGGCAGTGCTTTGATAGCTTCCTTAATTCGGTGAGGTAATCAGCGTTACTTTCATTCTTGTGCTGATTCCTCCTGAAGAATTTGAACCATTCCGCTATCAGCAGCGGTGTTGGGTTAAAGTGCTCCTGTAGGGTATCAACAATTTCCTTAAAATTCTTGTCCATCGGTTTGGCTGGAGTGATCAAGTTTCGTAACAGCCCGTATGTCTTTGCGTCCATTAGATTCAGGAGTATCGATGCTTTTTTATCATTCTCTATTTCATTTGCTGTGCAATATACCTCCACTCTTTCTACATATGTGGTCCAATCCTCCACATCACCATCGAAAGCAGTAATATTGCCAGTCTTAGGCATCCTGAAAAAAAATGGCGTCTCCCGCGCTTTCCCTTCCTCCTTGCTGAAAAAAAAATGGCGCCTCCCGCGCTTTCCCGCCGCTGTTGCTGCTGACAACGCTGTTCTCTGCGGTTTTAATTATACAAATATTTTTAATAGTCGGAGACTTGTTCCCGCCGGACTCTCTGGGAATTTCCCCTCCCTCCGCGTCCGAACGCCGACCTGCTTTGCAGAGCTGGCCGTCTCCCGAATGCTCCACCCTTTGTCTCTGTTTGCCTGTGCCTTCACTGCTTGGCCCCGCTGTAGAGCCAGCCGATCGAGCACCAGCCCGCCGCCCAGGAAGGATTTTTGCAGTACCTGCCATCAGCCCGGCTAGCTGGTGAAACCACAGTTTTTTCTTTTTTTCTTCCTTCGCCTGAGGAATCGATCTCCTTGAGGTGCTGCCGAATTGCAGGTAAGTCCGTTTCCAATTCATCACCACTGTTGTATCCGTGTGTTAATGAAGACACGGAATGCAGGAGTTGGTTTACAGCTGTTTACTGGACAAAGTCTGGAGGTGAACTAACAGACACAAGACACTATATAGGGCTTATATAGCCCGAGTGGCCACTACCGGCATTACAGTACACAGGGGTTCTTAAAGGCACATACACCACAGTTAGCTGTGTTTTATTTTTAGAAAACGGGGAAAAAAGGTTCACGTCCGGCAAAATCCAAAAAACATATGACGTTCAAAAAGAAAGATGAAGAACAAAACCATCACCCGCCCTGGGTGGTTAGGAAGGCAGTCCTTAAATCAATCTTCTCCAAAAAACAATAAGCCAGGGTTACTTTACCACTGGATCTTTCTCAGCCGGTCCAGGGATCATATCAGGCTCTCAGAACTAAACAATGTTCCACCCAGGTTCAATAGTAGACCTCTCTGTGGCAGCTGCAAGCTGGTCTTCAACAGCAGTCTTGGCTTTGTCTCGGCTTTCCCCTCAGGTACTGGCTTTCCCCTCAGGTACTGGCCTTCCCCTCAGGTACTGGCTTTCCACTCAGGTACTGGTCCTGAAGGGATGCACAAGTTTGCCTTTTGAACTGCTGAGCTAATGGCTAGATTTGCCTCAGGTGTGTTGGAGGTGGGTGTGGCCTTCACCTGAATTGGAGTCAGAGGGGGGCTTTGTCTCCATCTGGTGGCCACATACCGTCCATCCACCACAAACCGCCCCATAGCTCACACTAAGAATAATCTACAATTCATCACAATACATAATAATCAACAGTTCATCACCGTCCCAGAATAATCAACAATTCAACAGAATCCTGGAATAATCAACAATTCCTCACAATCCCAGAATATTCAACAATTCTTCACAATCCAGAATAAACATCAATTTAAACAATCCAGGAATAATCAACAATTCATTACAATCTGAGAATAATTAACAATTCAACACAAGCCCGGAATAATCAACAATTCATCAAAATGCCAGCATATTCAACAATGCAGCACAATCCAGAATATTCATCAATTGAAAACAATCCTGGATTAAGCAACAATTCATTAAAATCCCTGGAATTATCAACAATTCATCACAATCCCGTAATAATCAACAATTCATCACAATCCCTAATAATCAACAATTCTCACAATCCCAGAATAATCAAAAACTCAACACAATCCCGGAGTAATCAACAATTCAACACAATCCCTGAATAATCAACTATTCATCACAATCCCAGAATATTCAACACTTCATCACAATCCAGAATAATCATCAATTGAACACAATCTTGGTAAAATCAACATTTCATGACAATTCAGAATAACCAAAAATTCAACACTATCCCAGAATAACCAACAATTCATCACAATTCCGGCATAATCAACAATTTATCACAATACCAGAATAAGCAACAATTCATCCCAATCCCAGAATAATCAACAACTCATCACAATCCAGGAATAATTATCAATTCACCACAATTGCGGGATAATCAAAAACTAATCACAATCCCGGAAAAATCAACAATTCAACACAATCCAGGAATAATCAACAATTCATCAAAATCCCAGAATAGTCATAAATTCATCACAATCCAGAATTATGATCAATTGAAAACAATCCTGGAATAATCAACAATTCATTACAATCCCAGATTAATAATCGGTTGAACACAATCCTGGTAAAATCAACATTTCATGACAATTCGGAATAATCATTAATTCATCACAATCCCATAATAATCAACAATTCTCACAATCCCAGAATAATCAGCAATTCATCACAGTCCCAGAGTAATCAATGATTCATCACAACCCCGCAATAATCAACAATTCATCACAATCCTGGAATAATCAACAATTCATCAGAATTCCAGAATAAAAAACAATTCTTCACAATAACATAATAATTACCTATTCAGCACAATCCCGGAATACTCAACAATACATCACAATTGCAGAATATTCAACAATTCATCACAATTCAGAATAATCAACAATTCATTACAATCCCAGAATAATCAGCAATTCAACACAATCCTGGAGTAATCAACAATTCATCACAATCCTAGAATAACCAACAATTCATCACAATTCCAGAATAATCATCAATTCATCACAATTCCGGGATAATCAAAAAATAATCCCAACCCAAGAATAATCTACAATTCCTCATAATACAGAATAATCAACAATTCATCAGAATTCCAGAATAAAAAACAATTCTTCACAATAACATAATAATTACCTACTCAACACAATCCCGGAGTAATCAACAATTCAGCACAATCCCTCAATAATCAACTATTCATCACAATCCCAGAATATTCAACACTTCATCACAATCCAGAATAATCATCAATTGAACACAATCTTGGTAAAATCAACATTTCATGACAATTCAGAATAATCAAAAATTCAACACTATCCCAGAATAACCAACAATTCATCACAATTCCGGCATAATCAACAATTTATCACAATGCCAGAATAAGCAACAATTCATCCCAATCCCAGAATAATCAACAACTCATCACAATCCAGGAATAATTATCAATTCACCACAATTGCGGGATAATCAAAAACTAATCACAATCCTGGAAAAATCAACAATTCAACACAATCCAGGAATAATCAACAATTCATCAAAATCCCAGAATAGTCATAAATTCATCACAATCCAGAATTATGATCAATTGAAAACAATCCTGGAATAATCAACAATTCATTACAATCCCAGATTAATAATCGGTTGAACACAATCCTGGTAAAATCAACATTTCATGACAATTCGGAATAATCATTAATTCATCACAATCCCATAATAATCAACAATTCTCACAATCCCAGAATAATCAACAATTCATCACAGTCCCAGAGTAATCAATGATTCATCACAACCCCGCAATAATCAACAATTCATCACAATCCTGGAATAATCAACAATTCATCAGAATTCCAGAATAAAAAACAATTCTTCACAATAACATAATAATTACCTATTCAGCACAATCCCGGAATACTCAACAATACATCACAATTGCAGAATATTCAACAATTCATCACAATTCAGAATAATCAACAATTCATTACAATCCCAGAATAATCAGCAATTCAACACAATCCTGGAGTAATCAACAATTCATCACAATCCTAGAATAACCAACAATTCATCACAATTCCAGAATAATCATCAATTCATCACAATTCCGGGATAATCAAAAAATAATCCCAACCCAAGAATAATCTACAATTCCTCATAATACAGAATAATCAACAATTCATCACTATACATAATAATCAACAATTCATCAATATCCTGCAATAATCAACAATTCATCAAAATCCCAGAATAATTAACAATTCATCACAACCCGGAATAATCAACAATTCATGACAATTCCAGAATAACCAATAATTCATCACAATCCCGCAATAATCAACAATTCATCACAATCCCTGACTAATCAACAATTCTCACAATCTCAGAATAATCAACAATTCATCAGAATTCCAGAATAAAAAACAATTCATCACAATAACATAATAATCAACAATTCTGAACAATCCTGGAATACTCAATAATTCATCACAATCACAGAATAATCAATAATTCATCACAATCGCAGAATATTCAACAATTCATCACAATCCAGAATAATCAATAATTCATTACAATCCTGGAATAAACAACAATTCAACACAATCCTGAAGTAATCAACGATTCAAAACAATCCTGGAATATTCAACAATTCATCACAATCAGAATAATCATCAATTGAACACAATCCTGGTAAAATCAACATTTCATGACCATCTCGTAATAATCAAAAATTCAACACAATCCCGGAATAACCAACAATTCATCACAATCCCGGCATAATCAACAATTTATCACAATTCCAGAATAAGCAACAATTCATCCCAATCCCAGAATAATCAACAACTCATCACAATCCCGGAATAATCAACAATTCATCAGATTTTCAGAATAATAAACAAATCATCACAATTACATAATAATCAACAATTCTGCACAATCCTGGAATAAACAACAATAAATCACAATCCCAGATTAGTCAAGAATTATTCACAATCCAGAATAATCAACAATCCATTACAATACATAATAATGAACAATTTCTCACAATTTGGGAATTTTCAACAATTCATCACAATCCTGGAATAATGAACAATTTGGCACCAAACTGGAATAATCAACAATTCATCACAATCCTGGAATAATGAACAATTCATCACAATCCCAGTATAATCAACAATTAAACACAATCCAGAATAATCAGCAATTTATCATATTCCTATTTAATCAACAATTCATAATTATCCCAGAATAATCAAAAAAATTCATCAGAATCCTGGAGTAATCAACAATTCCTCAAAATCCCAGAATAATCAACAATTCATCACAATCACGGAATAATCAACAATTCATCACAATCCCTAATAATCAACAATTCTCACAATCCCAGAATAATCAACAACTCAACACAATCCTGGAGTAATCAACAATTCAACACAATCCCTGAATAATCAACTATTCATCACAATCCCAGAATATTCAACACTTCATCACAATCCAGAATAATCATCAATTGAACACAATCTTGGTAAAATCAACATTTCATGACAATTCAGAATAATCAAAAATTCAACACTATCCCAGAATAACCAACAATTCATCACAATTCCGGCATAATCAACAATTTAGCACAATACCAGAATAAGCAACAATTCATCCCAATCCCAGAATAATCAACAACTCATCACAATCCAGGAATAATTATCAATTCACCACAATAGCGGGATAATCAAAAACTAATCACAATCCCGGAAAAATCAACAATTCAACACAATCCAGGAATAATCAACAATTCATCAAAATCCCAGAATAGTCATAAATTCATCACAATCCAGAATTATGATCAATTGAAAACAATCCTGGAATAATCAACAATTCATTACAATCCCAGAATAATCATCAATTGAACACAATCCTGGTAAAATCAACATTTCATGACAATTCGGAATAATCATCAGTTCATCACAATCCCTTAATAATCAACAATTCTCACAATCCCAGAATAATCAACAATTCCTCACAGTCCCAGGGTAATCAATGATTCATCACAACCCCGCAAAATCAACAATTCATCAGAATCCTGGAATAATCAACAATTCATCAGAATTCCAGAATAAAAAACAATTCTTCACAATAACATAATAATTACCTACTCAACACAATCCCGGAGTAATCAACAATTCAACACAATCCCTGAATAATCAACTATTCATCACAATCCCAGAATATTCAACACTTCATCACAATCCAGAATAATCATCAATTGAACACAATCTTGGTAAAATCAACATTTCATGACAATTCAGAATAATCAAAAATTCAACACTATCCCAGAATAACCAACAATTCATCACAATTCCGGCATAATCAACAATTTATCACAATGCCAGAATAAGCAACAATTCATCCCAATCCCAGAATAATCAACAACTCATCACAATCCAGGAATAATTATCAATTCACCACAATTGCGGGATAATCAAAAACTAATCACAATCCCGGAAAAATCAACAATTCAACACAATCCAGGAATAATCAACAATTCATCAAAATCCCAGAATAGTCATAAATTCATCACAATCCAGAATTATGATCAATTGAAAACAATCCTGGAATAATCAACAATTCATTACAATCCCAGGATAATCATCAATTGAACACAATCCTGGTAAAATCAACATTTCATGACAATTCTGAATAATCATTAATTCATCACAATCCCTTAATAATCAACAATTCTCACAATCCCAGAATAATCAACAATTCCTCACAGTCCCAGAGTAATCAATGATTCATCACAACCCCGCAATAATCAACAATTCATCAGAATTCTGGAATAATCAACAATTCATCAGAATTCCAGAATAAAAAACAATTCTTCACAATAACATAATAATTATCTATTCAGCACAATCCTGGAATACTCAACAATACATCACAATTGCAGAATATTCAACAATTCATCACAATTCAGAATAATCAACAATTCATTACAATCCCAGAATAATCAGCAATTCAACACAATCCTGGAGTAATCAACAATTCATCACAATCCTAGAATAACCAACAATTCATCACAATTCCAGAATAATCATCAATTCATCACAATTCCGGGATAATCAAAAAAAAAATCCCAACCCAAGAATAATCTACAATTCCTCATAATACAGAATAATCAACAATTCATCACTATACATAATAATCAACAATTCATCAATATCCTGCAATAATCAACAATTCATCAAAATCCCAGAATAATTAACAATTCATCACAACCCGGAATAATCAACAATTCATGACAATTCCAGAATAACCAATAATTCATCACAATCCCGCAATAATCAACAATTCATCACAATGCCTGACTAATCAACAATTCTCACAATCTCAGAATAATCAACAATTCATCAGAATTCCAGAATAAAAAACAATTCATCACAATAACATAATAATCAACAATTCGGAACAATCCTGGAATACTCAATAATTCATCACAATCACAGAATATTCAACAATTCATCACAATACAGAATAATCAATAATTCATTACAATCCTGGAATAATCAACAATTCAACACAATCCTGAAGTAATCAACAATTCAACACAATCCCAGAATAATCAACTATTCATCACAATCCCGGAATATTCAACAATTCATCACAATCAGAATAATCATCAATTGAATACAATCCTGGTAAAATCAACATTTCATGACCATCTCGTAATAATCAAAAATTCAACACAATCCCGGAATAACCAACAATTCATCACAATCCCGGCATAATCAACAATTTATCACAATTCCAGAATAAGCAACAATTCATCCCAATCCCAGAATAATCAACAACTCATCACAATCCCAGAATAATCAACAATTCATCAGATTTTCAGAATAATAAACAAATCATCACAATTACATAATAATCAACAATTCTGCACAATCCTGGAATAAACAACAATAAATCACAATCCCAGATTAGTCAAGAATTATTCACAATCCAGAATAATCAACAATCCATTACAATACATAATAATGAACAATTTCTCACAATTTGGGAATTTTCAACAATTCATCACAATCCTGGAATAATGAACAATTTGTCACCAAACTGGAATAATCAACAATTCATCACAATCCTGGAATAATGAACAATTCATCACAATCCCAGTATAATCAACAATTAAACACAATCCAGAATAATCAGCAATTTATCATATTCCTATTTAATCAACAATTCATAATTATCCCAGAATAATCAAAAAAATTCATCAGAATCCTGGAGTAATCAACAATTCCTCAAAATCCCAGAATAATCAACAATTCATCACAATCACGGAATAATCAACAATTCGTCACAATCCCTAATAATCAACAATTCTCACAATCCCAGAATAATCAACAACTCAACACAATCCTGGAGTAATCAACAATTCAACACAATCCCTGAATAATCAACTATTCATCACAATCCCAGAATATTCAACACTTCATCACAATCCAGAATAATCATCAATTGAACACAATCTTTGTAAAATCAACATTTCATGACAATTCAGAATAATCAAAAATTCAACACTATCCCAGAATAACCAACAATTCATCACAATTCCGGCATAATCAACAATTTAGCACAATACCAGAATAAGCAACAATTCATCCCAATCCCAGAATAATCAACAACTCATCACAATCCAGGAATAATTATCAATTCACCACAATAGCGGGATAATCAAAAACTAATCACAATCCCGGAAAAATCAACAATTCAACACAATCCAGGAATAATCAACAATTCATCAAAATCCCAGAATAGTCATAAATTCATCACAATCCAGAATTATGATCAATTGAAAACAATCCTGGAATAATCAACAATTCATTACAATCCCAGAATAATCATCAATTGAACACAATCCTGGTAAAATCAACATTTCATGACAATTCGGAATAATCATCAGTTCATCACAATCCCTTAATAATCAACAATTCTCACAATCCCAGAATAATCAACAATTCCTCACAGTCCCAGGGTAATCAATGATTCATCACAACCCCGCAAAATCAACAATTCATCAGAATCCTGGAATAATCAACAATTCATCAGAATTCCAGAATAAAAAACAATTCTTCACAATAACATAATAATTACCTACTCAACACAATCCCGGAGTAATCAACAATTCAACACAATCCCTGAATAATCAACTATTCATCACAATCCCAGAATATTCAACACTTCATCACAATCCAGAATAATCATCAATTGAACACAATCTTGGTAAAATCAACATTTCATGACAATTCAGAATAATCAAAAATTCAACACTATCCCAGAATAACCAACAATTCATCACAATTCCGGCATAATCAACAATTTATCACAATGCCAGAATAAGCAACAATTCATCCCAATCCCAGAATAATCAACAACTCATCACGGTGGCATAGTGGTTAGCACTGTTGCCTCACAGCGCCAGAGACCCGGGTTCGAATCCGGCCTTGGGCGACTGTCTGTGTGGAGTTTGCACATTCTCCCCGTGTTTGCGTGGGTTTTCTCCGGGTGCTCCGGTTTCCTCCCACAGTCCAAAGATGTGCGGGTTAGGTTGATTGGCTATGATAAATTGACCCTTAGTGTTAGGGGGATTAAATACGTGGGGTTACAGGGATAGGGTGGGATATGTGTTGGTGTAGGGGTTACGGGGATCGGGTGGGATATGTGTCAGTGCAGGCTCGATGGGCCGAAATGGCCTCTATCTGCACTGTGGGGTTTCTGTGATTCTGTGATTCTGTGAATCCAGGAATAATTATCAATTCACCACAATTGCGGGATAATCAAAAACTAATCACAATCCCGGAAAAATCAACAATTCAACACAATCCAGGAATAATCAACAATTCATCAAGATCCCAGAATAGTCATAAATTCATCACAATCCAGAATTATGATCAATTGAAAACAATCCTGGAATAATCAACAATTCATTACAATCCCAGGATAATCATCAATTGAACACAATCCTGGTAAAATCAACATTTCATGACAATTCTGAATAATCATTAATTCATCACAATCCCTTAATAATCAACAATTCTCACAATCCCAGAATAATCAACAATTCCTCACAGTCCCAGAGTAATCAATGATTCATCACAACCCCGCAATAATCAACAATTCATCAGAATTCTGGAATAATCAACAATTCATCAGAATTCCAGAATAAAAAACAATTCTTCACAATAACATAATAATTATCTATTCAGCACAATCCTGGAATACTCAACAATACATCACAATTGCAGAATATTCAACAATTCATCACAATTCAGAATAATCAACAATTCATTACAATCCCAGAATAATCAGCAATTCAACACAATCCTGGAGTAATCAACAATTCATCACAATCCTAGAATAACCAACAATTCATCACAATTCCAGAATAATCATCAATTCATTACAATTCCGGGATAATCAAAAAAAAAATTCCAACCCAAGAATAATCTACAATTCCTCATAATACAGAATAATCAACAATTCATCACTATACATAATAATCAACAATTCATCAATATCCTGCAATAATCAACAATTCATCAAAATCCCAGAATAATTAACAATTCATCACAACCCGGAATAATCAACAATTCATCCCAATCCCAGAATAATCAACAACTCATCACAATCCAGGAATAATTATCAATTCACCACAATTGCGGGATAATCAAAAACTAATCACAATCCCGGAAAAATCAACAATTCAACACAATCCAGGAATAATCAACAATTCATCAAAATCCCAGAATAGTCATAAATTCATCACAATCCAGAATTATGATCAATTGAAAACAATCCTGGAATAATCAACAATTCATTACAATCCCAGAATAATCATCAATTGAACACAATCCTGGTAAAATCAACATTTCATGACAATTCGGAATAATCATTAATTCATCACAATCCCTTAATAATCAACAATTCTCACAATCCCAGAATAATCAACAATTCCTCACAGTCCCAGAGTAATCAATGATTCATCACAACCCCGCAATAATCAACAATTCATCAGAATCCTGGAATAATCAACAATTCATCAGAATTCCAGAATAAAAAACAATTCTTCACAATAACATAATAATTACCTATTCAGCACAATCCTGGAATACTCAACAATACATCACAATTGCAGAATATTCAACAATTCATCACAATTCAGAATAATCAACAATTCATTACAATCCCAGAATAATCAGCAATTCAACACAATCCTGGAGTAATCAACAATTCATCACAATCCTAGAATAACCAACAATTCATCACAATTCCAGAATAATCATCAATTCATCACAATTCCGGGATAATCAAAAAAAAATCCCAACCCAAGAATAATCTACAATTCCTCATAATACAGAATAATCAACAATTCATCACTATACATAATAATCAACAATTCATCAATATCCTGCAATAATCAACAATTCATCAAAATCCCAGAATAATCAACAATTCATCAATATCCTGCAATAATCAACAATTCATCAAAATCCCAGAATAATTAACAATTCATCACAACCCGGAATAATCAACAATTCATGACAATTCCAGAAAAACCAATAATTCATCACAATCCCGCAATAATCAACAATTCATCACAATCCCTGACTAATCAACAATTCTCACAATCACAGAATAATCAACAATTCATCAGAATTCCAGAATAAAAAACAATTCATCACAATAACATAATAATCAACAATTCTGAACAATCCTGGAATACTCAATAATTCATCACAATCACAGGATAATCAATAATACATCACAATCGCAGAATATTCAGCAATTCATCACAATCCAGAATAATCAATAATTCATTACAATCCTGGAATAATCAACAATTCAACACAATCCTGAAGTAATCAACAATTCAACACAATCCCGGAATATTCAACAATTCATCACAATCCAGAATAATCATCAATTGAACACAATCCTGGTAAAATCAACATTTCATGACCATCTCGTAATAATCAAAAATTCAACACAATCCCGGAATAACCAACAATTCATCACAATCCCAGCATAATCAACAATTTATCACAATTCCAGAATAAGCAACAATTCATCCCAATCCCAGAATAATCAACAACTCATCACAATCCCGGAATAATCAACAATTCATCAGATTTCCAGAATAATAAACAAATCATCGCAATTACATAATAATCAACAATTCTGCACAATCCTGGAATAAACAACAATAAATCACAATCCCAGATTAGTCAAGAATCATTCACAATCCAGAATAATCAACAATCCATCACAATACATAATAATGAACAATTTCTCACAATTTGGGAATTTTCAACAATTCATCACAATCCTGGAATAATGAACAATTTGTCACCAAACTGGAATAATCAACAATTCATCACAATCCTGGAATAATGAACAATTCATCACAATCCCAGTATAATCAACAATTAAACACAATCCAGGATAATCAGCAATTTATCATATTCCTATTTAATCAACAATTCATAATTATCCCAGAATAATCAACAAAATTCATCAGAATCCTGGAGTAATCAACAATTCATCAAAATCCCAGAATAATCAACAATTCATCACAATCACGGAATAATCAACAATTCCACATAATTCCAGAATAATCAGCAATTCAAATCATTTTCAGAACAATTAGCAACTCACCACAATGCCGGATTAATCAACAACTCTTCAGAATCCAGAATAATCAACAATTCATCACAATCCCAGAATAATCAACAATCCATCAGAATTCCAGAATAATGAACAATTCATCACAATCCCGGAATAATCAGAAATGCATCACAATCCTGAATAATCAAAAATTCAGCACAATCCCAGAATGATAACAATTCATCACAATCCCGAATAATGAAAAATCCAACACAATCCCGGAATTATCATCAATTTTCACAATCCCAGAATAATCAACAATTCATCACAATTCTGTCATAATCAACAATTCATCACAATCCCAGAATACTCAACGATTCTTCATGATTCCAGAATAATCTACAATTCAACACAATCCCAGATTAGTCAACAATTTTTCACAATTCCGAATAATCAACGATTCATTACAACCCCAGAAGCGTCAACAATTCATCAGATTTCCAGAATACTGAACAATACATCACAATCCCGGAATAATCAAAAATTCTTCACAATCCAAGATAATCTACAATTCATCACAAGCAAGAAGAATCAACAATTCATCACAATCCCAGATTAATCAACAATTCATCACAATCCCACAATACTCAACAATTCATCATAAATCCACAATAATCAACAATTCATCACAATTCTGTATAATCTACAATTTATCACAATTTCAGAATTATCAAAAACTCTTCACAATCCAGGACTCTAGCTGGGGCCTGGTTCAAGTGAAGCATGTCCAAATGGAACAGCTCCCTCTTATCCTAGTACTGTGCCAGTGCCCCACATATCGAAACCCATTTCTCCCACCCCAGTCTTTGAGCCACTCGTTCATTTCTCTGATCTTATTTACCCGATGCAAATTCGCTCGTGGCTCAGGTAGTAATCCAGACATTATTACCTTTGTGGTTCTGCTTTTTAATTTAGCTCCTAGCTGCTCATACTCTCTCAGCAGAACCTCTTTCTTTGTCCTACCTGTCATTGGTACCTAAGTGGACCATGACAACTGGATCTTCCCCCTCCCACTTCAAGTTCCTCTCCAGCCCAGAGAAGATGTCCTTTACCCTGGCACCGAGCAGGCAACACAGCCTTCGGGACTCACACTCTCGGCTGCAGAGAACAGTATCTATCCCCCTAACTATACTGGCCCCTATCGCTACAACATTTGTTTTTACTCCCCCCACTGTAATGGCTCCCTGTACCACGGTGCTGTCATCAGATTGCTCATCCTCCCTGCAGTCCCTGCCCTCATCCACAGATGGAGCAAGAATCTCATACCTGGTGGACAAGGCCAAGGGTGGAGGCTCCTCAATCACTACCTCCTGGATCCTAATACCTGCCTCACTTGTAGTCACACCTACCTGATCCTGACCATGGGATAATTTGGAAGTAATTACCCTAGTGGGTGTGACTGCTTCCTGGAGCTTAGTGTCTAAATAACGCTCCCCCTCCCTAATGTGTCACAGTGTCTGAAGCTCGGACTCCAGCTCATTAACTCTGAGCTGAAGTTCTTCGAGCAGCCAACATTTGCTGCAGATGTGGTCGCCTTGGACCTCAAAGGTGTCCACCTGCTCCCACATGCAACAACAACAACATATTGCATGGTCTCCCATTCATTAGATTAAAAATTTGCAAAATGTATATCTTTTAATCAAGGCACTTAAATTTAGACGCCCAAATTTGGAAAAAAGTGAGAAATAGTGAAATACTCACCAACCAATCATTTACCTGCTTCCTGGTGACATCACACTACTATTACATTTTACTTCTTTACACTCCCCAATCCATTGTATCTCTCTCTCGCTCCCAGCTCGGGTCCTGCTCAGGTCCACAGAATCTGCACTGTTTAAATCAGCCTCTCCCGCTCACTGCTCTCTGTTTAAATCAGCCTCTCCCACTCTCAGTGCTCTGTTTCAATCAACAATTCATCACAATCCTGGAATATTCAACAATTCATCACAGTATTGCAATAATCCACAATTCATCTGAATCCCAGAATAATCAACAATTTATCACAATCCCGGAATAATCAACAATTCATCACAATCCCTGAATAATCAACAATTCACCACAATCCAGAATAATCAACAATTCATCACAATCCTGGTATAATCAACAATTCATCACAATTCACGATAAACAACAATTCATCACAATCCCGGAATGATCACTAATTCATGACAATCCAGGAATAATCAACAATTCATCACAATCCCCGAATAATCAACAAATCAGCACAATCCTGGAATAATTAAAAATTCATCAGAATTCCAGAATAATCAAAAATTCAACACAACCCCAGAATAATCAAAAATTCTTCTCAATCGTGGAATAAACAACAATTCATCACAATCCAGAATAATCAACAATTCCTCACAATTCCAGAAAGGCAACAATTCATCACATTACAGAATAATCAACAATCATCATATTACAGAATAATGAACAATTCATCAGAATCCCAGAATAATCAGCAATTGATCACAATCCCGGAATAATGAACAATTCAGCACAATCCAGAATAATCAACAGTTCTACATAATGCCAGAATAATGAACAATTCCTCACAATGCCGGAATAATGAACAATTTATCACCAAACTGGAATATTCAACAATTCATCAGAATCCCGGAATAATCAACAAGTCATCTCAATCCAGAATAATCAACAATTCATCACATTATAGGATAACCAACAATTCATCAGAATCCTAGAATAATCAGCAATTCATCACAATCCAGAATAATCAACAATTAATCAGAATCCCAGAATAATGAACATTTCACCACAATCCTGGAATAATGAACAATTTATCACCAACCTGGAATAATCAACAATTCATCGCAATCACGGAATAATCAACAATTCATCACAATCCAGAATAATCAACAATTCATTAAAATCCCGCAAAAATCAACAATTATTCGAAACCCCAGAGTAATCAACAATTCACCACAAAGCTGGAGAAATCAACAATTCTTCCAAAACCAAGAATAATCTACAATTCCTCAAAATACAGGATAATCAAAAAATCATGACAATCCAGGAATAACCAACAATTCTTCACAATCCCAGAATAATCAATTATTCATCACAATCCCAGAATAATCAACAATTCATTAAAATCCCACAAAAATCAACAATTCTTTGAAATCCCAGAATAATCAACAATTCATTAAAATCCCGCAAAAATCAACAATTCTTCGAAACCCCAGAGTAATCAACAATTCATCACGAAGCTGGAGAAATCGACAATTCTTCCAAAACCAAGAATAATCTACAATTCATCAAAATACAGGATAATCAAAAAATCATGACAATCCAGGAATAACCAACAATTCTTCACAATCCCGGAATAATCAACTATTCATCTCAATCCCTAAGTAATGAACAATTCATCACAATCCCACAATAATCAACAATTGTTCAAAATCCCGGAATAATCAACAATTCATCAAAAACCCTGAATAAACAACAATGCATCACAATCCCAGAATAATCAACAATTCATCACAAAAAGAAAATATTGCGGATGCTGGAAATCTGAAATAAAAACAGAAAATGCTGGAGATACTCAGCAAGTCAGGCAGCATCTGTGAAGAGAGAAACAGAGTTAATGTTTCAGGTCGATGAACTTTCGTCAGAACTGGAAAAAAGCAGGAAATGGAACAGATTTTGAAGCAAGTTTAGGAGCTGGGAAATGGGGGAGGGGATGAAAGAACAAAAGGGAAGGTCTGTGATAGGATAGGAGGCAGGAGAATGAAAGAGACATTAAGAGATATTCAAGGTGAGAGGAGATGGTAATGGGACAGGTTAAGAAACAAAGGATGGCACTAGATGAAGTGTAAATTGCGCTGGCAGAATGAAAGACAGCTGCCATGTGGGAGAGAAAAACAAAAGGCATAAAGAAAAAGTGTGGATAAAAATTATTTATATGATAGGGGCCGAGGTTATGATCTGAAATTGTTGAACTCTATGTCGAGTCCAGACGGCTGTAAAATGCCTAATCGAAAGATGAGGTGCTGTTCTTATCACAGAGCTTCCATTTTGTTCTTTCATCTTGCTTTAAAATCTGTTACATCTCTAGCTTTTTCCAGTTCTGACGAAAGGACATCGACCTGAAACGTTAACTCTGTTTCTCTCTTCACAGATGCTGCCTGACCTGCTGAGTGTCTCCAGCATTTTCTGTTAACAATTCATCACATCCCAGCATGATCAACAATTCATTGAAATCCCAGAATAATCAACAATTCATCACAACCTGGAATAATCAAAACATCATGACAATCCCAGAAGAATTAGCAATTCTTCACAATTCCGGAATAATCAACAATTCATCACAATCCTGAATAATCAACAAATCATCACAACCACGGAATAATCAACAATTCATCACAATCCCTAATAATCAACAATTCTCACAATCCCAGAATAATCAACAACTCAACACAATCCCGGAGTAATCAACAATTCAACACAATCCCTGAATAATCAACTATTCATCACAATCCCAGAATATTCAACACTTCATCACAATCCAGAATAATCATCAATTGAACACAATCTTGGTAAAATCAACATTTCATGACAATTCAGAATAATCAAAAATTCAACACTATCCCAGAATAACCAACAATTCATCACAATTCCGGCATAATCAACAATTTATCACAATACCAGAATAAGCAACAATTCAACCCAATCCCAGAATAATCAACAACTCATCACAATCCAGGAATAATTATCAATTCACCACAATTGCGGGATAATCAAAAACTAATCACAATCCCGGAAAAATCAACAATTCAACACAATCCAGGAATAATCAACAATTCATCAAAATCCCAGAATAGTCATAAATTCATCACAATCCAGAATTATGATCAATTGAAAACAATCCTGGAATAATCAACAATTCATTACAATCCCAGAATAATCATCAATTGAACACAATCCTGGTAAAATCAACATTTCATGACAATTCGGAATAATCATTAATTCATCACAATCCCTTAATAATCAACAATTCTCACAATCCCAGAATAATCAACAATTCCTCACAGTCCCAGAGTAATCAATGATTCATCACAACCCCGCAATAATCAACAATTCATCAGAATCCTGGAATAATCAACAATTCATCAGAATTCCAGAATAAAAAACAATTCTTCACAATAACATAATAATTACCTATTCAGCACAATCCTGGAATACTCAACAATACATCACAATTGCAGAATATTCAACAATTCATCACAATTCAGAATAATCAACAATTCATTACAATCCCAGAATAATCAGCAATTCAACACAATCCTGGAGTAATCAACAATTCATCACAATCCTAGAATAACCAACAATTCATCACAATTCCAGAATAATCATCAATTCATCACAATTCCGGGATAATCAAAAAAAAATCCCAACCCAAGAATAATCTACAATTCCTCATAATACAGAATAATCAACAATTCATCACTATACATAATAATCAACAATTCATCAATATCCTGCAATAATCAACAATTCATCAAAATCCCAGAATAATCAACAATTCATCAATATCCTGCAATAATCAACAATTCATCAAAATCCCAGAATAATTAACAATTCATCACAACCCGGAATAATCAACAATTCATGACAATTCCAGAAAAACCAATAATTCATCACAATCCCGCAATAATCAACAATTCATCACAATCCCTGACTAATCAACAATTCTCACAATCACAGAATAATCAACAATTCATCAGAATTCCAGAATAAAAAACAATTCATCACAATAACATAATAATCAACAATTCTGAACAATCCTGGAATACTCAATAATTCATCACAATCACAGGATAATCAATAATTCATCACAATCGCAGAATATTCAGCAATTCATCACAATCCAGAATAATCAATAATTCATTACAATCCTGGAATAATCAACAATTCAACACAATCCTGAAGTAATCAACAATTCAACACAATCCCGGAATATTCAACAATTCATCACAATCCAGAATAATCATCAATTGAACACAATCCTGGTAAAATCAACATTTCATGACCATCTCGTAATAATCAAAAATTCAACACAATCCCGGAATAACCAACAATTCATCACAATCCCAGCATAATCAACAATTTATCACAATTCCAGAATAAGCAACAATTCATCCCAATCCCAGAATAATCAACAACTCATCACAATCCCGGAATAATCAACAATTCATCAGATTTCCAGAATAATAAACAAATCATCACAATTACATAATAATCAACAATTCTGCACAATCCTGGAATAAACAACAATAAATCACAATCCCAGATTAGTCAAGAATCATTCACAATCCAGAATAATCAACAATCCATCACAATACATAATAATGAACAATTTCTCACAATTTGGGAATTTTCAACAATTCATCACAATCCTGGAATAATGAACAATTTGTCACCAAACTGGAATAATCAACAATTCATCACAATCCTGGAATAATGAACAATTCATCACAATCCCAGTATAATCAACAATTAAACACAATCCAGGATAATCAGCAATTTATCATATTCCTATTTAATCAACAATTCATAATTATCCCAGAATAATCAACAAAATTCATCAGAATCCTGGAGTAATCAACAATTCATCAAAATCCCAGAATAATCAACAATTCATCACAATCACGGAATAATCAACAATTCCACATAATTCCAGAATAATCAGCAATTCAAATCATTTTCAGAACAATTAGCAACTCACCACAATGCCGGATTAATCAACAACTCTTCAGAATCCAGAATAATCAACAATTCATCACAATCCCAGAATAATCAACAATTCATCAGAATTCCAGAATAATGAACAATTCATCACAATCCCGGAATAATCAGAAATGCATCACAATCCCGAATAATCAAAAATTCAGCACAATCCCAGAATGATAACAATTCATCACAATCCCGAATAATGAAAAATCCAACACAATCCCAGAATTATCATCAATTTTCACAATCCCAGAATAATCAACAATTCATCACAATTCTGTCATAATCAACAATTCATCACAATCCCAGAATACTCAACGATTCTTCATGATTCCAGAATAATCTACAATTCAACACAATCCCAGATTAGTCAACAATTTTTCACAATCCCGAATAATCAACGATTCATTACAACCCCAGAAGCGTCAACAATTCATCAGATTTCCAGAATACTGAACAATACATCACAATCCCGGAATAATCAAAAATTCTTCACAATCCAAGATAATCTACAATTCATCACAAGCAAGAAGAATCAACAATTCATCACAATCCCAGAATAATCAACAATTCAACACAATCCCAGAATAATCATCAATTTTCACAATCCCGGAATAATCAACAATCCACACAATCCCAGATTAATCAACAATTCATCACAATCCCACAATACTCAACAATTCATCATAAATCCACAATAATCAACAATTCATCACAATTCTGTATAATCTACAATTTATCACAATTTCAGAATTATCAAAAACTCTTCACAATCCAGGACTCTAGCTGGGGCCTGGTTCAAGTGAAGCATGTCCAAATGGAACAGCTCCCTCTTATCCTAGTACTGTGCCAGTGCCCCACATATCGAAACCCATTTCTCCCACCCCAGTCTTTGAGCCACTCGTTCATTTCTCTGATCTTATTTACCCGATGCAAATTCGCTCGTGGCTCAGGTAGTAATCCAGACATTATTACCTTTGTGGTTCTGCTTTTTAATTTAGCTCCTAGCTGCTCATACTCTCTCAGCAGAACCTCTTTCTTTGTCCTACCTGTCATTGGTACCTAAGTGGACCATGACAACTGGATCTTCCCCCTCCCACTTCAAGTTCCTCTCCAGCCCAGAGAAGATGTCCTTTACCCTGGCACCGAGCAGGCAACACAGCCTTCGGGACTCACACTCTCGGCTGCAGAGAACAGTATCTATCCCCCTAACTATACTGGCCCCTATCGCTACAACATTTGTTTTTACTCCCCCCACTGTAATGGCTCCCTGTACCACGGTGCTGTCATCAGATTGCTCATCCTCCCTGCAGTCCCTGCCCTCGTCCACAGATGGAGCAAGAATCTCATACCTGGTGGACAAGGCCAAGGGTGGAGGCTCCTCAATCACTACCTCCTGGATCCTAATACCTGCCTCACTTGTAGTCACACCTACCTGATCCTGACCATGGGATAATTTGGAAGTAATTACCCTAGTGGGTGTGACTGCTTCCTGGAGCTTAGTGTCTAAATAACGCTCCCCCTCCCTAATGTGTCACAGTGTCTGAAGCTCGGACTCCAGCTCATTAACTCTGAGCTGAAGTTCTTCGAGCAGCCAACATTTGCTGCAGATGTGGTCGCCTTGGACCTCAAAGGTGTCCACCTGCTCCCACATGCAACAACAACAACATATTGCATGGTCTCCCATTCATTAGATTAAAAATTTGCAAAATGTATATCTTTTAATCAAGGCACTTAAATTTAGACGCCCAAATTTGGAAAAAAGTGAGAAATAGTGAAATACTCACCAACCAATCATTTACCTGCTTCCTGGTGACATCACACTACTATTACATTTTACTTCTTTACACTCCCCAATCCATTGTATCTCTCTCTCGCTCCCAGCTCGGGTCCTGCTCAGGTCCACAGAATCTGCACTGTTTAAATCAGCCTCTCCCGCTCACTGCTCTCTGTTTAAATCAGCCTCTCCCACTCTCAGTGCTCTGTTTCAATCAACAATTCATCACAATCCTGGAATATTCAACAATTCATCACAGTATTGCAATAATCCACAATTCATCTGAATCCCAGAATAATCAACAATTTATCACAATCCCGGAATAATCAACAATTCATCACAATCCCTGAATAATCAACAATTCACCACAATCCAGAATAATCAACAATTCATCACAATCCTGGTATAATCAACAATTCATCACAATTCACGATAAACAACAATTCATCACAATCCCGGAATGATCACTAATTCATGACAATCCAGGAATAATCAACAATTCATCAAAATTCTGGAATAATCAACAATTCATCACAATCCCCGAATAATCAACAAATCAGCACAATCCTGGAATAATTAAAAATTCATCAGAATTCCAGAATAATCAAAAATTCAACACAACCCCAGAATAATCAAAAATTCTTCTCAATCGTGGAATAAACAACAATTCATCACAATCCAGAATAATCAACAATTCCTCACAATTCCAGAAAGGCAACAATTCATCACATTACAGAATAATCAACAATCATCATATTACAGAATAATGAACAATTCATCAGAATCCCAGAATAATCAGCAATTGATCACAATCCCGGAATAATGAACAATTCAGCACAATCCAGAATAATCAACAGTTCTACATAATGCCAGAATAATGAACAATTCCTCACAATGCCGGAATAATGAACAATTTATCACCAAACTGGAATATTCAACAATTCATCAGAATCCCGGAATAATCAACAAGTCATCTCAATCCAGAATAATCAACAATTCATCACATTATAGGATAACCAACAATTCATCAGAATCCTAGAATAATCAGCAATTCATCACAATCCAGAATAATCAACAATTAATCAGAATCCCAGAATAATGAACATTTCACCACAATCCTGGAATAATGAACAATTTATCACCAACCTGGAATAATCAACAATTCATCGCAATCACGGAATAATCAACAATTCATCACAATCCAGAATAATCAACAATTCATTAAAATCCCGCAAAAATCAACAATTATTCGAAACCCCAGAGTAATCAACAATTCACCACAAAGCTGGAGAAATCAACAATTCTTCCAAAACCAAGAATAATCTACAATTCCTCAAAATACAGGATAATCAAAAAATCATGACAATCCAGGAATAACCAACAATTCTTCACAATCCCAGAATAATCAATTATTCATCACAATCCCAGAATAATCAACAATTCATTAAAATCCCACAAAAATCAACAATTCTTTGAAATCCCAGAATAATCAACAATTCATTAAAATCCCGCAAAAATCAACAATTCTTCGAAACCCCAGAGTAATCAACAATTCATCACGAAGCTGGAGAAATCGACAATTCTTCCAAAACCAAGAATAATCTACAATTCATCAAAATACAGGATAATCAAAAAATCATGACAATCCAGGAATAACCAACAATTCTTCACAATCCCGGAATAATCAACTATTCATCTCAATCCCTAAGTAATGAACAATTCATCACAATCCCACAATAATCAACAATTGTTCAAAATCCCGGAATAATCAACAATTCATCAAAAACCCTGAATAAACAACAATGCATCACAATCCCAGAATAATCAACAATTCATCACAAAAAGAAAATATTGCGGATGCTGGAAATCTGAAATAAAAACAGAAAATGCTGGAGATACTCAGCAAGTCAGGCAGCATCTGTGAAGAGAGAAACAGAGTTAATGTTTCAGGTCGATGAACTTTCGTCAGAACTGGAAAAAAGCAGGAAATGGAACAGATTTTGAAGCAAGTTTAGGAGCTGGGAAATGGGGGAGGGGATGAAAGAACAAAAGGGAAGGTCTGTGATAGGATAGGAGGCAGGAGAATGAAAGAGACATTAAGAGATATTCAAGGCGAGAGGAGATGGTAATGGGACAGGTTAAGAAACAAAGGATGGCACTAGATGAAGTGTAAATTGCGCTGGCAGAATGAAAGACAGCTGCCATGTGGGAGAGAAAAACAAAAGGCATAAAGAAAAAGTGTGGATAAAAATTATTTATATGATAGGGGCCGAGGTTATGATCTGAAATTGTTGAACTCTATGTCGAGTCCAGACGGCTGTAAAATGCCTAATCGAAAGATGAGGTGCTGTTCTTATCACAGAGCTTCCATTTTGTTCTTTCATCTTGCTTTAAAATCTGTTACATCTCTAACTTTTTCCAGTTCTGACGAAAGGACATCGACCTGAAACGTTAACTCTGTTTCTCTCTTCACAGATGCTGCCTGACCTGCTGAGTGTCTCCAGCATTTTCTGTTAACAATTCATCACATCCCAGTATGATCAACAATTCATTGAAATCCCAGAATAATCAACAATTCATCACAACCTGGAATAATCAAAACATCATGACAATCCCAGAAGAATTAGCAATTCTTCACAATTCCGGAATAATCAACAATTCATCACAATCCTGAATAATCAACAATTCATCACAATTTCAGAATTATCAACAATTCTTCACAATCCAGGACTCTAGCTGGGGCCTGGTTCAAGTGAAGCCTGTCCAAATGGAACAGCTCCCTCTTATCCCAGTACTGTGCCAGTGCCCCACATATCAAAACCCATTTCTCCCACCCCAGTCTTTGAGTCACTCATTCATTTCTCTGATCTTATTTACCCGATGCAAATTCGCTTGTGGCTCAGGTAGTAATCCAGACATTATTACCTTTGTGGTTCTGCTTTTTAATTTAGCCCCTAGCTGGTCATTCTATCTCTGCAGAACCTCTTTCTCTGTCCAACCTATGTCATTGGTACCTACATGGACCATGACAACTGGATCTTTCCACTCCCAATCCAAGATCCGCTCCAGCCCAGAGAAGATGTCCTTTACCCTGGCACCGAGCAGGCAACACAGCCTTTGGGACTCACGCCCTCGGCTGCAGAAAACAGTGTCTGTCCCCCTAACTAAACTGGCCCCGATCGCTGCAACATTTGTTTTTACTCCCCCCACTTGAATGGCTCCCTGTAACACGGTGCTGTGGTCAGATTGCTCATCCTCCCTGCAGTCCCTGCCCTCGTCCACACAGGGAGCAAGAATCTCGTACCTGTTGGGCAAGGCCAAGGGCAGGCTCCTCAATCACTACCTCCTGGATCCCAATGCCTGCCTCGCTTGTAGACACATGCTCCTGACACTGACCATGGGCCAAATTGGAAATAATTACCCTAATGTGTGTGACTGCCTCCTGAAACTTATGCCTAGAAATTCAGTTGTTAGCACCAGCCGCTAGCGCCTTAGGAGGAGGAGAAGTGGGGCGCTAAGCGGCTAGCGCCTGGGCGTGGCACGATCTGCGCCTCTCGCGAACTTCACTCAAGATTTAGCGGCGCCGCAAAACCGCAGCACCCGCTCAGCTGCACGCCAAATCCTAATGTCATTTCATGGTGCAATGGACTTGGTGCGCCCCGAACCGGAACTTCAGTGGCGCCGCCCTTCTGTGCGCCTGGTGCCCCCAGCGACTGGTAGAGGGGAACGGTTCCCAGTCGCTGTGGGGCACGGGGGGTGCTATTTAAAGGGGACTCCTCCTGCATTATAAGTGGCAGCCATTTTGTGCCAATCCTTCTGTGTGAGAGACGGATATTTGGAGAGAGACAAAGGGAGAGAGCTTTCTGCTTTGACTCAGCACTCGCACAGGTACTTTTGGCTTCAGGCCAGAGCTTTGCACTTGGATTGAACTTTCAGTGCCATAGCCTTGAGTCGCCACATATAATGGGGGCTGCAATGGGTGGAAACGTTGAACTTCTCCATTGCATTCAAAGGGCTCAGAGACGCCGTGAAGAGAGTGCCAGTCATGGCCAGATGGAGAAGGGCCAACAGGCGTCGGCACAGGAGGCCTTACCCACCCAGGGTATACCGCCAGCAGTTCTCATATTTGAACATGTCTGAGGAGCAGTGTGTTCGGAGGCTGCAAATCAGAAGGGAGGTGATCACTGAGATCTGCCACCTGCTTCGCAGAGATCTGCAGCCACAGCTGAGGAGCAGGACGTCTCTGTCGGTGGCAGTGAAGGTGACGGTGGCTCTCAACTTCTATGCCACCGGCTCCTTCCAATCCGCTACTGGGGACATTGCTAACATCTCCCAGTTCGCGGTACATTGCTGCATCCGCCAGGTGACCAATGCCCTTTTCAGAAGGAGACGTCAGTACATCTCCTTCCCCATGACCCTGGACAAGCAGCAAGAGCGTGCAATGGGATTTGGAAGAATAGCGGGCTTCCCCATGGTCCTGGGCATAGAACTGATGAACCAGCAATGGGCAGGCCTTGATTCAGGGCTGCAGTGTGCAGGGCATGGCGGCCAAACCAATCGACCCTCCCCCTTTAAGAGCTGACCGGCGCCAGCATGTCTGCCTTCAATCAGCAACTCGCCGCACCTGCGCTGCGCCCGCCCTCGGTGTTAGCACCTCGGCTCACCGGCTTAGCACCTTATGATAGTTGTGCATCGCCTGCTTTAGCACAGCAGCAACCTCTTGGGGCAATGCAACTCAATTTCGGCGAAGGTGGCGCTAAGTTGCGCCAGGCGCTAAATTTAGCGAACGCCCGGCTGTAGCGCCCCAAACGTGGCCTTAGTGTCCAAGTAACGCTTCCCCACCCTAATGTGTCACAGTGTCTGAAGCTCGGACTCCAGCTCATTAACTCTGAGCTGAAGTTCCTCGAGCAGCCAAAATTTGCTGTAGAGATTGTCGCCTTGGGCCCACATGCAACAACAACAACAGATTGCCTGGTCGCACATCTCAATTAATTAATTAATTAGTTTTAATATTTGGAAAATGTATGGGGGGGAAATTCGGTTGGTAGCGCCACCGATTAACGCCTAAAGAGGCCGGGAAGTGGGGCACTAGCCGGCGCAGGGAGCCTAGCGCCTCGCCCCATATTGAGCATGCATTTAGCGCCGGTGCAAAATCTTAGCGCCCGCTCATGGGCGCAGGCAGATTATGATGTCATTTGAGTGTGCAACGCCTTTTGGGCGCCCTGGACCAGAAATTCAGCCGTGCCCCCCTCCGTAGCGCCTGGTGCTAATAGTGACAGCTTACATGGAACCTTATCCAATCGCTCTCGGGCTGGAAGGGCGTTATTTAAAGGGCACTGGTGTGGTTTAAAAGCGGCAGCCTTTTTGGCTCACAGCATCTTCGAGAGCTACAGAGAGTTGCTGGGCTGCACACTGCGAGCCATTTCACCAGTGAGCCAACGCTGGCAGAGGAACTTTAGCCTTCTGACCATCACCTTGCTGTTGGTGAGCATTTCCAACGGCAAAACTTTCTTTGCGCACTTATTATGGGGGCTGCATTGGAGGGGAGCGTCCTGCTGCTGAATCATCTGGAAAGGGCACAGAGACGCAGGGAGAGAGGGGCAGGCATGGCCAGACGGAGGAGGACCAACAAATGTCACCACACCAGACCTTATGCTGCCAGGGTTTTCCGACAGCAATTTTCCTACATGAACATGTCGGAGGAGCAGTGAATCAGAAGGCAGCGCTTTAGAAAGGAGGTGGTGACTGAGCTGTGCCCCCTGCTTCAGCCAGATCTGCAGCCTCAGGTAACGTGCAGGACATCTCTGTTGGTGGCTGTGAGGATGACTGTTGCCCTAAACTTCTACGCAAGCGGCTCCTTTCAGGCCACAACTGGGGACATAGCCAACATCTCGCAGTTTGCGGTGCATTGCTGCATCCGTCAAGTGGCTGATGCCCTGTTTAAAAGGAGGCGGCAGTACATCTCCTTCCCAGTGACCCTGGACAAGCAGCGGGAGCGCGCAGAGGGCTTCGCTGCAATAGCGGACTTCCCCATGGTGCAGGGTGCCATTGACTGCACGCACATGGCTTTGCGGGTGCCTGTAGAGAATCCGGAGGAGTTCTGCAACTGCAAGGGGTTCCATTCCTTGAATGTTCAGCTGGTCTGTGACCACCGACAGCTGATCCTCGCAGTGAATGCGCAGTTCCCAGGCAGCAGCCATGACGCCTTCATCCTGCACCAGACTTCTGTTGCAGACATTTTCGAGGCCCCGGCTCACCCAGGAGGCTGGCTTCTCGGGGACAAGGGCTATCCTCTGTGCCCGTGGCTGATGACCCGCCCCTTTAAGAGCTGGCCGGCGCCAGTGTGTCTCGGGGGAAAGTGATTATTGACAGCCCCTGCGCTGCGCCCCGCCGCTGCGAAATTGGGTTGTGCCGCCAGGTTAGCGCCTTAAGAGTATCGTGCAGCGCCTGATTTAGTGCCACAATCACCTTCAGGGGCGCTGCAACCCAATATCGCATCAGGTGGCGCTAAATTGTGCCTGGTGCTAGACTTTGCGCATCGCCAGGACTAGCACCCCAAACGGGGCTATACCAAATTTTTAGCCCTATGGCCTAGAAATTCGGTATCGCCGCGCCAGGTCTTTAGTGCCCGAAATTTTGCGCTCGCCCGGATTCCCGTAGCGCCCGCCTGAAATTCAGTTGCGCTGCCCCAAGACGGAGGCGGGCGCTATTGCAGGGTTTGGCCGCCTCGTTTGGGGCGAAGAATGGCAGTTTCAGGCGTCCAGCTGCCGCTGCGGCAGGCTGGGGTACTGCAGGCCTCCTCCTTCTCTTAAGGAGGAGCTGCCTGCAGCCGTGAGATCGCTGCTGGATTCCCCCGGCAAATGAGCCCGGCACCACGGAGAAGTGCCGGGCTTGCGGGAGTCACACACCAATGCCGCGGGGGGGTGGTGCAGGAGTCCGGGGAGGGAGGTGCGGCCAAACGGCCGCTGGGAAAGCGGCCAGCTGCCCCTCCACCTTTATGCGCCGGCCTCTCGGAGCTGCAAGGCACCGTTTAGCAAACGCTGTTTGCGGCCGCGACGGGTGAGGCGGCCGCAACTGAATTTGGCCATCGGGACGGATTACCATTGGAACCGGGGTGCTGCGCACACCAATGACGTCATCAGTGCTGGCGCAGCGCTACGGGCTAACGCTGATGTTAGGGACCAAATGAATTTCAGGCGCTAAAAATCTTCCGGAGCAAACCACTCTATAGCCAATAAGTGGGCGCAAACGCGACTGAATTTCTAGGCCTATATCTTTTAATCAAGGCACTTAAATTTAGATGCCCGAGTTAGGAAAAAAGTGAGAAATGGAGAAATACTCACCAACCAATCACCTGCTTTCCGGAATAATCAATAATTCAACACAATCATTGAATAAACAGCAATCCACCACAATCACAGAATAATCAATAATTCATCACAATTGCAGTATAATCAACATTTCATCACAATCCACAATAATCAACAATTCATCACAATATCAGAATGATCACTAATTCTTCACAATACTGGAATAATCACCAATTGATGACAATCTAGGAATAATCAACAATTCATCAAAATCCCGGAATTCATCACAATCCATGAACAAGCAACAAATAAGCACAATCCCAGAATAATTAAAAATTCAACAGAATTCTGGAATAATAAACAATTCAACACAATCCCAGAATAATCAAAATCATCTCAATCATGGAATAATCAACAATTCATCACAAACCAGAATAATCAACAATTCATTACAATCCTGAATAACCAGCAATTGATCACAATCCCGAATAATGAACAATTCAGCACAATGCAGAATAATCGCCAATTCCTCACAATCCCAGAATAATCACAAAATCATCACAATCCCAGAATAATGAACAATTTATCACAATCCTAGTATAATCAACAATACATCACAATCCTGAATAATCAGCAATTGATCAAAATCCTGGAATAATCAACAAATCAGCACAACCTGGAATAATCAACAATTCATCATAACGCCAGAATAATCAACAATTCATCTCAATCCCTCCATAATCAACAATTCATCACAATCCCGGTATAATTAACAATTCATCACAATGCACAATAATCAACAATTCTTCACAATCCTGGAATAATCACCAATTCATGACAATGCCAGAATAATCAACAATTCATCACAATCCTGGAAAAATCAATAGTTCAACACAATCCCCTAATAATCAACTATTTCACACAATCCCAGAATAATCAACAATTGAACACAATCGCAGAATAAACAAAATTTCATCTCATTCGTGGAATAATCAACAATTCATCACAATACACAATAATCAACAATTCCTCACAATCCCAGTAAAATCAAGAATTCATCACAATCCTGGAATGTTCACCAATTCTTCACAATCCCAGAATAATCACCAATTCATGACAATCCAGGAATAATCAACAATTAACCAAAATCCCGGAATAATCAACAATTCATCACAATCCCCTAATAATCAATAAATCAGCACAATGCCGGAACAATTAAATATTCTTCAGAATTCTGGAATAATCGACAATTCAACGCAATCCCTGAATAATCAAAAATTCAACTCAATCATGGAATAATCAATGACTTCATCACAATACCTGAATAATCAACAATTCATCACAATCCCGGAATAATGAACAATTCATCACCAACCTGGAATAATCAACAATCCTGGAATAATCAACAATTCATCACAATCCACAATAATCACCAATTCTTTCACAATCCCAGTATATTCCACAATTCCTCACAATCTTGGAATGATCACCAATTCTTCAAAAGCCCGGAATAATAAACAATTCATGACAATCCCGTAATAATCAACAATGCATCAAAATCCCAGAATAATCAACAATTCATCAGAATCCCAAATATTGAACAATTTCTCACAGTCCCAGAATAATCATCACTTCATCACATTCCCCAAATAATCAACAAATCAGCACAATCCCAGAATAATTAAAAATTCATCAGAATTCCCGAATAATCAAAAATTTAACACAATCTCAGAATAATCAAAAACTCATCTCAATTGTTGAATAATCAATAATTCACAACAATCCCAGAATAATCAACCATTCATCACAACCCAGAATAATCAACAATTCATCATAATCCCAGAATAATCAAGAATTCATCACAACCCAGAATAATCAAAAAATCATTACAATCCCAGAGTAATCAACAATTCTTCACAATCACAGAATAACCAGCAATTCATCACAATCCTGAGTAATCAGTCATTGATCACAAACCCAGAATAATGAACAATTCAGCACAATGCAGATTAATCAACAATTCTTCACAATCCTAGAATAATCAAAAATTCATCACAATCCCGGAATAATGAACAATTTATCACCAACCTGGAATAATCAACAATTCATCACAATTCTTGAATAATCAACAATTCATCACAATCCCAGTATAATCAACAATACATCACAATCCTGAATAATCAGCAATTGATCACAATCCTGGAATAATCAACAATTCATCATAATGTGAGAATAATCAATATCCTCAGAATCCTGGAATAATCAGCAATTCTTCAAAATCCCAGACTAATGAACAATTGATCTCCAACCTGGAATAATCACAACCCCAGAATAATCAACAATTCAACACCATCCCACAATAATCAACAATTCAACACCATCCCGCAATAATCAACAATTCAACACCATCCCGCAATAATCAACAATTCAACACCATCCCGCAATAATCAACAATTCAACACCATCCCGCAATAATCAACAATTCAACACCATCCCGCAATAATCAACAATTCAACACCATCCCGCAATAATCAACAATTCAACACCATCCCGCAATAATCAACAATTCATCACAATCCCGGTATAATTAATAATTCATCACAATCCACAATAATTAACAATTCTTCAGAATCCCATTATAACCCACAATTCATCACAATCCTGGAATGATTAACAATTCTTCACAATCCTGGAATAATCACCAATTCATGACAATGCCAGAATAATCAACAATTCATCACAATCCCAGATAAATCAATAATTCAACAGAATCCCCGAATAATCAACTATTTCACACAATCCCGGAAAACCAACAATTTAACACAATCCCAGACTAAACAAAAATTGATCTCATTCGTGGAATAATCAACAATTCATCACAATTCAGAATAATCAACAATTCATCACAATGCCGTTAAAATCAACAATTCATCACAATTCAGAATAATCAACAATTCATCATAATCCCAGTAAAATCGAGAATTCATCACAATCCCGGATAGTTCAACAATTCTTCACAATCCCAGTAAAATCAAGAATTCATCACAATCCCGGATAGTTCAACAATTCTTCACAATCCCGGAATAATCACCAATTGATGGCAATCCTGGAATAATCAACAGTTCATCACAATCCCTGAATAATCAACAAATCAGCACAATCCCAGAACAATTAAATATTCATCAGAATTCTGGAATAATCAACAATTCAACACAATCCCAGAATAATCAAAAATTCATCTCAATCGTGGAATAATCAACACTTCATCACAATCCCGGAATAATCAACAATTCATCACAATCCCAGAATAATCAACAATTCATCGCAATCCCGGAATAAGGAACAATTGATCACCAACCTGGAATAATCAACAATTCATCAAAATGCAGGAATAATCAAAAATTCATCAGAATCCACAATACTCACCAATTCTTCATAATCCTAGTATAATCCACAATTCCTCAGAATCTCAGAATGATCACCAATTCTTCAAAATCCCAGAATAATCACCAAATTGTGACAATCCCAGAATAATCAACAATTCATCAAAATCCCAGATTAATCAACAATTCATCAGAATCCTTGAATAATGAACAATTTCTCACAGTCCCAGAATAATCAACAATTTATCACATTCCCCGAATAATCAACAAATCAGCACAATCCCAGAATAATTAAAAATTCATCAGAATTCCAGAATAATCAACAATTCAACATAATCTCAGAATAATCAAAAATTCATCACAATTCCACAATAATAAACAATTCATCAGAATCCCAGAATAATCAACAATTCATCACAACCCAGAATGATCAACAATTCATCATAATCCCAGCATAATGAACAATATATCACCAACCTGGAATAATCAACAATTCCTCACAATCCCAGAATAATCAACAATTCATCACAACCCAGAATAATCAACATCTCATCGCAATTCCAGAATAACCAACAATTCATTATAATTGCAGAATGATCAACAATTCTTCACAATCCCACAATAATAAACAATTAATCGAAATCCCAGAGTAATCAATAATTCATCACAACCCGGAATAATCAAAAATTCAACACAATCCTGGAATAATCAACAATTCTTCACAATCCAGGACTCTAGCCGGGGCCTGGTTCAAGTGAAGCCCGTCCAAACGGAACAGCTCCCTCTTATCCCAGTACTGTGCCAGTGCCCCACATATCGAAACCCATTTCTCCCACCCCAGTCTTTGAGCCACTCGTTCATTTCTCTGATCTTATTTACCCGATGCAAATTCGATCATGGCTCAGGTAGTAATCCAGACATTATTACCTTTGTGGTTCTGCTTATTAATTTAGCCCCTAGCTGCTCATATTCTGTCAGCAGAACCCCCTTCTGTGTCCTGCCTATGTCATTGGTTACTATGTGGACTATGACTACTGGATATTCCCCCTCCCACTCCAAGTTCCTCACCAGCCCAGAGGAGATGTCCTTAACCCTGGCACTCGGCAGGCAACACAGCCTTTGGGACTCATGCACTTGGCTGCAGAGAACAGTATCTATCCCCCTAACTATACAGGCCCCTATCATTACAACATTTCTTTTTACTCCCCTCACTTGAATGGCTCCCTGTACCATGGTGCTGTTGTCAGATTGCTCATCCACCCTGCAGTCCCTGCCCTCATCCACATAGGGAGTAAGAATCTTGTACCTGTTGGACAAGGCCAAGGGTGGAGGCTCCTCAATCACTACCTCCTGGATAGCAATACCTGCCTCGCTTGTATTCACACCCTGCTGTCCCTGATCATGGGCCTAATTGGAAGTAATTACCCTGGTGGGTGTGATTGCCTCCTGGAACTTAGTGTCCAGATAACGCTCCACCTCCCTAATGTGTTGCAGTGTCTGAAGCTCAGACTCCAGCTCATCAACTCTGAGCTGAAGTTCTTTGAGCAGCCAACATTTGCTGCAGATATGGTCGCCTTGGACCTCAATGGTGTCCACCTGCTCCCACATGCAACAACAACACATTGCCTGGTCTCCCATCTCAATTTATCAATTAATTAGTTTTATAATTTGGAAAAAGTATGGCCTAGAAATTCAGTATAGCCACTTTTGGGGCGGTAAAGTTGGGCGGGCGCTAAAGTTTGCGCCCGCCGGAAAGTGGAGGCCACTTCGCCGATATTCAGTAGCTTTGGCCAAGGAGCTTGGGCGAGCGCTAAAACTGGCATTGCACCCCTCTCTTTAGGCGCTAAGCTGGCGGTGCAGAGTGATACCGCCGAGGCCGGGCGCAGCGCAGGTGCAGTCATGTTTTGATTGACAGCAGACACCCTGACGCCGGCCAGCTCTTAAAGGGGGACAGGTCGACTTGGTCTGCTAACATGCCCTGGATAATGCAGCCCTCCAGCTAGGCCTAAACACTGCTGCTGGAGAGAAATAGCGCCAGCAATGATGCAGAGGGCCCGTGAGCGAGCGCAGCGCTTCTCTGCCCATGATTTGAAGGTGATGCTTAGGGGTTTGGAGAAGAGAAGAGATATCTTGTGCCCGGACAGTGGCAAGAAGGCTCCCAAGAGGCTGTACAGGAGAACCTGGAGGGAAATCGCCCAGAGGGTCACAGCCAACAGCGATGTCCCCAGGACTGCTGACCAATGCCGGAAGAAGTTTAACGACCTCACTCGGTTGGTCAGGGTGAGTACCCTTTCCAGTGTCCTCCTCATCCTTGCATGTGCACCTCACATTATGGGCAAAGGGACCTCAAAGGCCTAATGGCCAGCCCTCCTCCAGCAGCTATGGCACTGGCATGCTCATCAATAGCACTTTCTGCACTTTACACACTGGCCAAGCTATTCGACCATGGGAGGCAGTGCACACACCAACAGGGCACCACACTGGCCAAGCTATTCGACCATGGGAGGCAGTGCACACACCAACAGGGCACCACACTGGCCAAGCTATTCGACCATGGGAGGCAGTGCACACACCAACAGGGCACCACATTGGCCAAGCTATTCCACCATGGGAGGCAGTGCACACACCAACAGGGCACCACACTGAACTTAGAGGCCGTCCTTTCTCTTGCAGGCCAAGCTGGTGCAGAATCTGAAGAGCCGGACTGTCACCGGGGGAGGCCGTTCCCAGTTCCAGGAGCTCAGTGACCTGGAGGAGCACGTGGCTCGACTCATGCATGCCCAGGTGATTGGCCCCGTTGCTATTGGAGATGCCGACCCTGTGCTGGGCCCCAATGGTAAGGACATGACCGTTTGGACCTCTCTCGGTCCCGTTGCACTTCAGATCTACATCCTTTGCCACTGTCCCACCAATACGCATAATGCCACCACTCATGCCTCCCTCGCTGATGCCCTGTCCTCACTCTAAAGCTACTCTTGTGCCTTCCTGCTTTCAGCTGGTGAGGAGGAGGTCCCTGAAGCGGCGAGTGTCAGTCCCTCGGAAGAGGAGGACGACGAGGAGCAAGAGGAAGGCGGCACATCGGGGGAACCCTCATCCACGCCAGGGGATGGCAATGGAGGGGACACGTCTTGCCTGGAGGAGAGCCAGGGGGAAGTGTTGCAGGGGGGTGTAGCTCCTGTGCCCAGTGGCGTCCAGCCACGCGGGAAGGGTCGGCCAGCACGGCTGCCTTCTCCCCAGAGGGGGGAAGTGTTGCAGGGGAGGGCAGTTGCTGGGCCCAGTGGCGTCCAGCCACGCGGGAAGGGTCGGCCAGCTCGGCGGCCTTCTCCCCAGAGGGAGAGTCCGGCCTCCAGTCCGGAGACGGTCCTCGCCCAGGAGGTGCGCCTCCTTGATCAAATGTCCGTGGACTCGGAGCGTCGCCACACCGAGTTCATGGGGGTTGTGGCACAGTTGCCTCAGACCATTGAGTCCCTGGCTCACAGTGTGGCCAATTTCGGGGACTCACAGGCCAGGGGTTTCGAACAACTCGCGGCAGCACAGGCCAGGGGTGTTGAACAATTCGGGGCATCACAGGACGCGAGTCGGGCAGAATTCAAGGCATCACAGGACGCGAGTCGAGAGTTCATGAGTGGTGCCGTGCAGACACTGGCTGGTCTGATGCGGGCACAGACCAGGGCAGTACGGGCACTCACTTCTGCCACACTCGCTGTGTCACAGACGCATCGCCAGGGCACCCGCCGTGCTGCTGCAGCACAGCGGTCTGTCCTTCACCAGATTGCTGCGCTTGCTGCAGTGCCAGCCCGGCCGACTGCCAGTGTCTCTGGCGACCAGCGAGCGCCTGGCATCAGCCAGCTTGCCCCCATTGCTCCAGCCGCCACTGCCACTCCCCCAGCAAAGCTGCGACGAGCTACTGGAAAGACTGATGCTGGCCAGCCACAGCTGCAGCAGTCAGCAGCCGGCCCCTCCAGGTCCGGACCTCGTCTAGGCCGACCCCCAAGGGCATCTGCCATCACGCATTGTGCCCCTCAGGAGCCTTCCCCCAGCCTTACAACACCCACAGGGCCCAGGTTGAGGCGGAGCAGCAGGTTGGCCAGGGGCTGGAGAAGCCTGCACAAGGACTCGCCCTCTCGGCACACAAAGTAGAGTGTGTTGCCAAATGTTTTTTTATATGGGGGTGTTTGTGTTCTCTATGGGGGGGGTTTATTTTGGTAAGGCCGAAGATGAAGGCAAATGTTTTTTCATATGGGGGTGTTTGTGTTCTCTATGGGGGGGGTTTATTTTGGTAAGGCCGAAGATGAAGGCCAATTGGATGGACAAGTTTTGTTATTCCTCCCCAGGTTGTGGGAGTGAGATATGTTTTTGACTGTTTTTTGGGGGTCTTGTCTGTTTTTGTGTTTCATGTGGGAAGGGCCCTGAGTTTGTTAAATAAAGCTTTTTATTTATTCAGCTTGTCCATGTGTGATGTTTCAAGTGGTTGTTGCATTAACCGGCTGAGGGCTTGCGGAGCAGCTGCATTCAGGTGCGTTCATTGCCACAAGCCATTCCCTGACAGGGGGCCTAGAAGTGTCGTTCAATAAGCCGCCGACGGACGGCCCTTGGACCTTGTGGCTCCCTCCTGGGCTGGTACTCCTCCTCCTCCTCCTCCTCCTCCTCATGGCCCTCCTGCTCGTCCTCCTGAGGTGGTGGTCCAACGTGAGGTGGCAGTGCCTGAGTCCTGCGGATAGCCAGGTTGTGCAGCATGCAGCAAACGATGACGAACTGGGAGACTCTATCCGGCGAATACTGTAGAGAGCCGCCGGAATGATCCAGGCAGCGGAACCGTTGCTTGAGGATGCCAATCGTTTGCTCTATGATGTTCCTTGTGGCTTGATGGCTTTCATTGTATGCCTCCTCAGCAGGGGTCCTGGGCGCACGGAGCGGGGTCATGAGCCATGTACACAAAGGGTAGCCCTTGTCCCCGATAAGCCATCCTCTTGGGGGAGGCTGTGCCTGGAACATGTCAGCCACAGTAGTCTGGCGCAGGATAAATGCATCGTGGCTGCTTCCTGGAAAGCGGGCATTGACAGCTAGGATGCGCTGCCTGTGGTCACACACCAGCTGTACATTGAGGGAATGGTAGCCCTTCCGGTTGCGGTAATCCTCGGCATTGTCGATAGGTGCCCGCATAGCCACATGCGTGCAGTCAATGGCGCCCTGCACCATGGGGAAGTCGGCGACCCTCCCAAATCCAACTGCACGCTGCTCCTGCCTCTCTAGGGTCATGGGGAAGGAGATGAATTGGTGTCTCCTTGCAAAAAGGGCATCGGTGACCTGCCGGATGCAGCAATGCATGGCGAACTGGGAGATGTTCGCTATGTCCCCAGCAGCGGCTTGGAAGGAGCCGCTTGCATAAAAGTTCAGAGCCACCGTGACCTTCACTTCCACCGACAGAGACGTCCTGCACATCAGCTGTGGACGCAGATCTCTGTGAAGCAGCTGGCAGATCTCTGCAACCACCTCCCTTCTGAAGCGCAGCCTCTTAACACAATGCGCGGCAGTCATGGTGAGATAGGACACCTGCTGCCGGTATTCCCTGAGTGGGTAAGGCCTACATTGCCGACGCCTGATGGCCCCTCTGCGTCTAGGCATGGCTGCCCCTCTCACACAGCGTCTGCGAGCTCTTCGCACATAATGCTGGAACTGAGGGTTGCAACCCCATGCAGCCCCCATAATATACTTGCAAATAGTAAAATCACAATGAGTCAAATTTCCAAGCTCTGGCCAGAAGCCAAAAATACCTCTCCTATGTTGTCCCAAATCAGTAAGGTCTGTTCCTTGGTCTCTGTCCAGAAATCCAAAGCACTGAAGTCATTGCAGCAAAATGGCTGGCCTTTATAGTCCAGTGTAAGTGCCCTTTAATTAGCGCTCCCCGAGGCCCGCAGGGCCTCTGCTGCGTTCCACTTCACAGTTCTTAACAGCGCCACGCCCACATTGGGCGGGCGCCACTGAAGTTCCGGTTTGGGGCGCACAAACAGCGTTGCACGACGAAATGGCGTCATAAGCTGCGCGCGCAGCTGAGCGCGCGCAAACACTTTGCGCCGGCGCTAACTGTCAACTGAAGTTGGGCGTAGGCGCAGATGGGTCTGCGCCCGGGCGCTAAGTCCCTAGCGCTCGAAATCTACCCCTCTTATGGCGCTAACGGCTGGCTAACGCAACTGAATTTCTAGGCCTATATCTTTTAATCAAGGCACTTAAATTTAGACGCCCAAGTTTGGAGAAATAGAGAAATACTCACCAACCAATCACTTACCTGCTTTCTGGTGATGTCACACTACGATTACCATTTACTTCTTTACACACACCGGTCCGTTGTATCTCTCTCTCGCTCCCAGCTCATGTCCTGCTCAAGTCCACAGACTCTGCTCTGTTTAAATCAGCCTCTCCCGATCTGGACTTTCTGTTTAAATTAGCCTCTCCCACTCTCGGCATTCTGTTTAAATCAACAATTCATCAGAATCCCAGAACAATCAACCACTCATCACAATCTCGCAATAATCGACAATTTTTTGGAATCTCGTAATAATCAACAATTCATCACAATCCTGGAATAATCAACAATTCACCACAATCCCGGTATCTATATATATAAAGGAATCGATCTGTCTGTCTATCTGTCTGTCCTTCTGTCTGTCTGTCCTCGGGTGTGCGTCTGTCCGGCTATGCGCTCGAAAGTTATACAGCGTACCTATGCGCGCGTTACCTCCAAAGAAAGCTTATGCTTCCGGGACGCTTGTAAGCATATTTATTTTTCGGTCGGACGAAAATTGTTCGTGCCTTATACAAAAAACCTTCAAAATTAAACTCATTATCTGCTACTTAGCATTGATTGACTGACGTCAAGGTTCGACCAATCCTGTGCCGTCACGATTGACCAATCCTACAGTACGGTCCCCTGATGGTTGGCCAATCGGTGTGTGTGTGTGTGGGCGGGACTAATCGTTTTCATCTCAGGGATCTGGCAGCCATTGTTTCACTGCCATTACTTCAGCTTCCAGCTCAAACTACTTTGATCATCCAGCTTTGAAAAAGTTAGTATCTCTTTTAAAAATAACATAAGATTTACCAAAAACGTTTTATAAGTGCTTTCACTTTCATCTTTCAAGGTATTAAAAGGTAGAAATGTTGCCCGGCAGCAGATTCACAAAGGGACACAGACAGGGCCCAAAAGCCTGGGACTCAATTTAAAATGTTGCCCGGCAGCAGATTCACAGAGGGACACAGACAGGGCCCAAAGCCTGGCACTCGATTTAACCTGCCTGGCCCAAAACAGCCCTGGCAAAGCCGGGCTCCCCCCAGCTAGCAATCAATAATTCAACACAATCCCGGAATAATCAACAATCATCACAATTACAGAATAATCAATAATTCATCACAATGGCTGAATAATCAACAATTCATCAAAATCCCAGAATAATCTACAATTCATCACAACACAGAATAATCAACAATTCATCACAATCCCAGAAAAATGAACAATGTATCACCAACCTGGAATAATCACCAACTCATCAAAATCCCAGAATAATCAACAAGTCATCACAATCCAGAATAATCAACAATTCATCACAGTCCAGAATAATCAACAATTCTTCAAAATCCCAGAATAATCAACTGTTCGTCATAATTGCGGAATAATCAACAATTCATCACAATCCCACAATAATCAACAATTCATCAAAATCCCAGAATAATCAAAAATTCATCACAATCCCGGAATAATCAACAATTCTTCACAATCCAGGACTGTAGCCGGGGCCTGGTTCAAGTGAAGCATGTCCAAATGGAACAGCACCCTCTTATCCCAGTACTGTGCCAGTGCCCCACAAATCAAAACCCATTTCTCTCACCCCAGTCTTTGAGCCACTCGTTCATTTCACTGATCTTATTTACCCGATGCAAATTCGATTGTGGCCCAGGTAGTAATCCAGACATTATTACCTTTGTGGATCTGCTTATTAATTTAGCCTCTAGCTGCTCATCCTTTCTCAGCAGAACCTCATTATTTGTGCGGCAGCGGCGGGAATCCGAGCGGCAGCGACCTATATAAGGTGAGCCAGAGGCGCGGGTAGGCCTCAGAGAGGCAGCGGTGGGAATCCAAGCAGCAGCGACCTATATAAGGTGAGCCAGAGGCGCGGGTAGACCTCAGTGTGGCAGCAGCAGGAATCCGAGCGGCAGCGACCTATATAAGGTGAGCCCGAGGCGCGGGTAGGCCTCAGTGTGGCAGCGGCGGGAATCCGAGCGGCAGCGACCTATATAAGGTGAGCCAGAGGCGCGGGTAGACCTCAGTGTGGCAGCAGCAGGAATCCGAGCGGCAGCGACCTATATAAGGTGAGCCCGAGCGCGGGTTGGCCTCAGTGTGGCAGCGGCGGGAATCCGAGCGGCAGCGACCTATATAAGGTGAGCCCGAGGCGCGGGTAGGCCTCAGTGCGGCAGCGGCGGGAATCCGAGCGGCAGCGACCTATATAAGGTGAGCCTGAGGCGCGGGTAGGCCTCAGTGTGGCAGCGGCGGGAATCCGAGCGGCAGCGACCTATATAAGTTGAGCCCGAGGCGCGGGTAGGCCTCAGTGCGGCAGCGGTGGGAATCCGAGCGGCAGCGACCTATAAAAGGTGAGCCCGAGACATGGGTAGGCCTCAGTGCGGCAGTAGCGGGAATCCGAGCGGCAGCGACCTATAAAAGGTGAGCCCGAGGTGCGGGTAGGCCTCAGTGCGGCAGCGGCGGGAATCCAAGCGGCAGCGACCTGTAAAAGGTGAGCCCGAGGCGCGGGTAGGCTTACTAATCTCCAATCTCAGAGGGAGAGAAGTAAAAAGTAATCGAGGTGTGACGTCACCAGAAAGCAGGTAAGTGATTGGTTGGGAGTATTTCTCTCTTTTTTAAAACTTTAACTCTGTGGTTTATAGTTTTTAAGGTCTCTGTGGTGTAGCGGGGACAGTTTAAATATATCATTTAACTGTAGTGAAATTGGGATTCATTTGTTTAATTTAATTGCAATTAATTAAAGGGTAAGTCATGGCAGGACAGCCCGGTGCCGTGGTATGCTCCTCCTGCGCTATGTGGGAACTCAGGGACACTTCCTGTGTCCCTGAAAACCATGTGTGCAGGAAATGTGTCCAGCTGCAGCTACTGGCAGGCAGCATTACGCTGCTGGAGCAGCGATTGGATACATACTGGACCATTCGCGATGCTGAGGACGTCGTGAATAGTACGTTTAATCAGTTGGTCACACCGCAGGTAAAGGTGGCACAGGCAGAGAGGGAATGGGTGACCAATAGGCAGAGTAGTAGGCGCAGGCAGGTAGTGCAGGGGTCCCCTGTGGCCATCCCCCTCTCAAACAGATATACCGCTTTGGATACTGATGGGGGGGATGGCTTACTGTAATGTATGTACCTTTAAGGGGGAGAACTACTTTTTACAGCTCCTGTATTCTGTAGTACCGGCAGTGACCACACCTGTATATAAACCCTGAGTAGTGATCTGTACAGTCAGTTGCAGTTTGAACCCTCATTCAGTAAACACCTGTTGATCGTTCCCTGCAGTCTGTTGTCTGATTATTGAAGGACACAACATTAAGATACACGGATATAACATTGGCGACGATGCAGATTCGAACCTACCTGCAACTCTGCATCATCTCCCAGGGATTCGCTCCTGGAGAACAGTGGAAGGAGGTCGAGTCCAGAAGCACGGGTGTTGACCACGGGCAACCGCCCAGTCATCCAGCGGAGATTTGAGCATCGCAGGGGAGGTTGTCGAGAGCCAGGCTTGGCTTTCCAGTCACGGTGGTCCAGCGAAACGGGCTGGCAACAGGTACTGCGCAGACACTTCCCGGACAGCGGCGGCTAGAGCTGACCGAGCGGCACAGAAAAAGGCCGAGCAGCGTCAACGGGGGAGAGAGAGAGGGCAGAGCGCACAGGGCGCAGCCAGTGTTCAGGACCGAGTGGCGTCAACGTGGAGAGAGACAAGAGAGAGCAGAGTGCAGCCGGTGTTCAAGGGCCGAGCAGCGTCAACGGGGGAGAGAGGCGCGCAGGAAAATGCGAGGTGCTGCCATTGCCACGAGGACTGCAGAGAGCGGCATTGGCAGCAGCGCAGGAGCAGCGCACGAAACCCACAGGGCATCGCCATTTGCCACGAGGACCGCCGAGAGCGGCGTTGGCAGCAGTGCGGGAGACGCCATTTTAAGCCGCAGCGGGGAAGAAAGGAAAGCGCGGGAGACGCCATTTTAAGCCGCAGCGGGGAAGAAAGGAAAGCGCGGGAGACACCATTTTAAGCCAGTCTAACCACACCCAAAAATGCCGAAGAGTGGCAGTATCACAGCGTTCGACAATGAAGTCGAAGATTGGACGACATATGTCGAACGCATAGAAGTATACTGCAAGGCGAATGAAGTGCCAGATGACAAGAAAGCGCTGGTATTGTTGAATTCAATGGGTGCAAAAACGTATGGCTTACTACGAAACCTAGTAACCCCAGAGAAGCCAGTAGAAAAGGATTTTGAAAACATAGTGTCAATCCTACAGGACCACTTAAACCCCACACCGCTGCTGATAGCAGAAAGATTTAAATTTCACAAAAGGAACCAGCATAAAGATGAAAGTAATGCTGAATATTTAACGGAACTGCGCAAGCTATCGAAACACTGCCAGTTTGGAACGGGACTAGCAGATACTTTAAGGGACAAGTTTGTGTGTGGGCTTCAAAGTGAAGGAACCCAGAAACGGCTTCTATCAGAAAAGGATCTTACGCTGGACAAGGCTTTCAGCATTGCAGTATCACATGAAGCAGCATCACGGGGTGCTGCAGAGATTCAACGGAGACCGCAAGAATATGGCACAAATGAAATGTCATACGGAACAGTGAAGTGCTATCGCTGCGGCAGAACAACACACGACCATAATGATTGCTGGTTCAAGGACAAAGTGTGCAGACAGTGTGGAAAAGTAGGACACATAGCAAGAGTCTGCAGGTTGGGAAAGAAAACCAGCAGCAAGAAATCTCCACAGGAGAAGTACAAGAAGGTACATAAGGTGACGGAGAGTAGTTCAGACGAACAGAAGAGTGATACAGACTCCGGAAGCAAGGAACTGGGTTGTCTGAAACTACATAATGTGATCAAAACGGAGGATCACCAAACTATCTGGGTCACGCTCAAGATAGCAGGACTCCAAGTGAAAATGGAATTGGACACAGGATCAGCCCTAACAGTCATAAACCGAAGGGACTACAAGCGGCTATTCTCACATATACCCTTGAGAGATACAAAGATTGTCTTGAAGACGTACACGGGGCAAAAAGTCTACCCCAAAGGAAAAATAAGGGTGAACGTTATATATAACGGCAAGGAAACACCAAAAATGGACCTATATGTATTGCCAGATGGAGGACCACCACTACTAGGACGTGAATGGATCCGGAAGATACAGCTAGATTGGCATTCCATACAAGCACTGACTGTAGATGCCAAAAAGGATGACGACATCACACCTGGACGACTGTCAAAAATGCTAACTGACGCACAAGAAGTGTTCCAGCAGGGACGCGGAACACTAAAAGGCATAACAGCGACGATCAAAATAGAGGAAAATGCAAGCCCAAAGTTTTTTAAGGCCAGACCGGTACCTTATGCCCCGCCGTCGAAGCAGAGCTGGAAGGTTTGGAACATTCAGGAGTACTGTCCAAAGTGAACTGGAGCGAGTGGGCTACACCCATCGTTCCTGTAATGAAGAGGTCGTTGAGTAATACGCCTGGGGAACCAAAGAAAGTTCGCATCTGTGGGAACTTTAAGGTGACAGTGAACCCAGTCCTTCACACTGTACAATATCCGCTTCCACGGATTGAAGATATTTTCGCCTCGCTATCTGGAGGGAAACGCTTCACTAAGATTGATCTGGCCCAGGCGTACCTGCAAATGGAGGTAGAAGAAGCCTCGAAACAGTACCTCACGATCAACACTCATAAAGGTCTCTACCAATACAACCGGCTGGTGTTCGGGGTAGCATCAGCTCTGGCTATTTGGCAAAGGGCAATGGAACAAGTCCTGCAAGGGATTCCAGGGACCCAGTGTTATTTGGACGACATCCTGGTCACGGGCGAAAATGACAGTGATCACCTCGCCAACCTGGAGCAGGTGCTCACTAGATTGAAGGAATATGGGCTCCGAGCTAATCGCCACAAATGCGAGTTTTTCCAGAAGCAGATCTCGTATTGTGGCCACGTTATTGATAAAGAGGGGTTACATAAGTCCCCTGAAAAGATTGAAGCAGTAGTCAAGGCTCCAGCACCGGAAAATGTGTCACAACTGAGGTCATTCCTCGGGCTGGTGAACTACTACCATAAGTTCTTGCCGAATTTGTCTACCGTACTACACCCACTGAACACCCTACTGCAAACGGGGGTACCATGGAAGTGGAGTGACGAATGTAAACGAGCTTTCCAGAAGAGCAAAGCATTGATCACATCAAAAGAGGTGTTGGCTCATTTCAACCCAGCACTACCAATTCGGTTGGCGTGTGATGCATCACCCTATGGCATTGGAGCGGTGCTGTCGCACAAATTCCCGGATGGCTCGGAGAGGCCAGTAGCCTTTGCGTCTCGGTCACTAACCTCAGCTGAGCGTAACTATGCCCAGATTGACAGGGAGGCCCTCAGCCTAGTGTGGGGAGTGAAAAAGTTCAATCACTATCTGCACAGGCAGAAGTTCACCTTGCTGACTGACCACCAACCACTTGTCTCCATCTTTAATCCAAAGAAGGGCGTTCCGGTGATGACTGCGCAATGGCTACAAAGATGGTCCCTTTTTCTAGGGGCGCACCAATATGAAATCGAGTATAAGGGCACGAAACAGAATGGAAACGCTGATGGGCTATCACGCCTGCCACTGCCTACTGCGGAGGAAGCACCAGCAGTGGATCCTGTCGAAATATTTCATTCGACTATAATTGAATGCTTGCCAATAACTAATGCTGGTATAGAGAAGGAGACCCGAAATGACCCGACACTGTCTCGGGTATATGATTTGACGGTGAAGGGATGGCCAGCACATGGCGACTCACTGTTGCCAGCATTCTCATCCAGAAGAGAACAGCTGTCAGTATTCCAGGGGACCTTGATGTGTGGATCCCGAGTGGTAATTCCACCCAAGCTAAGGGAGAGAGTGCTCAATGAGCTTCACGAAGGTCATCTGGGAGGGGTGAAAATGAAAAGCCTTGCTAGGGCTTATGTGTGGTGGCTGGGGATCGATCAGCAAATTGAGAACCTGACAAAGAGCTGCTCAGGATGCCAGAAGGTCCAAAATGCACCACCACAGGCCCCTCTACACCCATGGGAGTGGCCCTCATCTCCATGGCAACGGGTGCATATTGATTTTGCTGGTCCATTCATGGACTCATTGTTTTTAATAGCTGTAGATGCGCTCTCGAAATGGCCTGAGGTGATCAAAATGTCCTCCACCACCACGGAGAAAACTATTGCAGTCCTACGGACCATTTTTGCCAGGATGGCTTGCCAGAGCAGATTTGCTCAGATAACGGACCACAGTTTGTGTCCGAAGAGTTTCGAAGATTTATGAAAAGGAATGGGGTAAGGCAATGCACATCCGCCCCGTATCATCCAGCCACAAATGGATTGGCTGAGAGGTTCGTACAAACCTTTAAAAAAGCAGTAAAGGCTATGTGCGATGACGACATTCCACTGCAGCATAAGGTGGACAATTTCCTGTTAACCTACAGAAATGCGACACATGCAGTCACCAACCAGGCCCCAGCCATGATGTTCTTTAACCGAAGGGTGAGATCTCGTCTGGATTTGCTCAGACCAATTGTACGAAGAGATGTTGAGAGTAAGCAATTCCAGCACATCAATGAGAAGCTGACAAGGAGCTTCAATGTAGGGCAACCAGTCTTGGCCCGCGACTACCGAACAGAGAAATGGCAACCAGGAATGATATGCACACGGCAGGGGCCATTAATGTACACAGTGGATGTTGGGGAGAACATTGTGAGATGCCATGCTGACCAGACCCTAGAGTCACAGGAACGAGTCAACCCCATGTCTCGGCCATACGTACCTGGTGAGGAACCCAACGTACAGGTCGCATCTACCTCAGAAACAATAGCATTGGAAGCTGATGAATCAACTGACGACAGGTTGTTAGAATTGCCTCCACACCAAGAGCGAGACACTCGGGAAAGGCGTTATCCAGAAAGGATCAGGAAGCCTCCCCAAAGACTGAATTTATAAATAGACTATTTTCAGTTAATGTTGCATGTTAAAAGTGTTAATTGTAATTAGTTTGATATTTAATTGTTAAATGAGTGTTATGGTACTGTTAATCTAAAAGGGGAGGAATTGTAATGTATGTACCTTTAAGGGGGAGAACTACTTTTTACAGCTCCTGTATCCTGTAGTACCGGCAGTGACCACACTTGTATATAAACCCTGAGTAGTGATCTGTACAGTCAGTTGCAGTTTGAACCCTCATTCAGTAAACACCTGTTGATCGTTCCCTGCAGTCTGTTGTCTGATTATTGAAGGACACAACATTAAGATACACAGATATAACACTTACCAGGAAGGTAGCAGCAGCCAACTTCCTGGCACCAGGGGTGGCTCTGCTGCACAGGACGGGAGGAAAAAGACTGGGAGAGCTATAGTGATAGGGGATTCTATTGTAAGGGGAATAGATAGGCGTTTCTGCGGTCGCAAACGAGACTCCAGGATGGTGTGTTGCCTCCCTGGTACAAGGGTCAAGGATGTCTCAGAGCGGCTGCAGAACATTTTGGAAGGGGAGGGTGAACAGCCAGTTGTCATGGTGCATATAGGTACCAACGATATAGGTAAAAACTGGGATGAGGTCCTAAAAGCTGAATATAGGGAGTTAGGAGGTAAATTAAAAAATAGGACCTCAAAGGTAGTAATCTCAGGATTGCTACCAGTGCCACGTGCTAGTCAGAGTAGAAATAGAAGGATATTTCAGATGAATACGTGGCTAGAGGAATGGTGCAAGGGGGAGGGATTCAAATTTCTGGGACATTGGAACCGGATCTGGGGGAGGTGGGATCAGTACAAAATGGATAGTTTGCACCTGGGCAGGGCTGGGACCAATGTCCTAGGGGGAGTGTTTGCTAATGCTCTGGAGGAGGGTTTAAACTAAAATGGCAGGGGGTTGGGAACCTGAGCAGGGAGGCAGAGGAAAGGGAAACAAGGATAAAAGCAAAAGACAGGAAGGAGAAAAACAAAAGTGGCAGGCAGAGAAATCAATGGTTTAAATCAAACATGGCCACAGTAAATAATAATTCTAAAAGGTCTAAGAGCATTAAAAAAACAAGCCTGAAGACTTTGGCCTAGAAATTCAGTATTGCCACTTTTGGGGTCCTATAGCCGGGCGGTCGCTAAATTTTGCGCCCGGCGCAACTTAGCGCCACCTTCACCGATATTCAGTTGCAACGCCCCAAGAGGTTGCTGCTGCGCTAATGCAGGCGATGCATGACTATCATTAGGCGCTAAGCCGGTGATCCGGGGCGCTAACACCGAGGGCGGGCGCAGCGCAGGTGCGGCGAGTTGCTGATTGAAGGCAGACAGTCAGGCGCCGGTCAGCACTTAAAGAGGGAGGGTGGGATTGTTTGTCTGTCATGCCCTGCACACTGCAGCCCTGAAGGAAAGCCTGACCACTGCTATTTGAACTGCTCCACGCCCAGGAGAATGGAGAAAAGCACTTGCACATTCAGCACTTTATACACTGTCAGGGCTATTCCACCATGGGAGACTGTGCAGGCAAGATCAGGGCTTCACACTGTCAGGGCTATTCCACCATGGGAGGCTGTGCAGGCAAGATCAGGGCTTCACACTGTACTTAGAGGCCGTCCTTTCTCTTGCAGGGCAAGCTGGCACATAACCGGAGACAGCAGCGACAGACCGGGGGAGGCCGTCCTGACCTGAAACAGCTCAGCGACCTAGAGCTGCGAGTGGAGTGGATCATGGCAGGCCGGCTGATTGGCCCTGTCGCCACTGGAGATGCCGACCCTGTTCTGGGCACCAATGGTAAGGTCTTCACCTTTTTGACCTCTCTCTTTCCACTTGCACCTCACACCAGCATCCTTTGCCAGTATCGAACCAATGCAGTTCATAGCAGCACTCATGCCTCCCTCACTGCTGCCCTGTCCTCACTCTAAAGCAACTCTTGTGCCTCCCTGTTTTCAGATGGTGACTCGCCAGGTGAGGAGGCGGCCCCTCAAGCAGGCACTGTGTCGGAGTCAGACATAGAGGAGGAGGAAGAGGAAGCCGGCCCATCAGGGACGCCCTCAGCCGAGGCAGCCCATGGCCATGATGGGGACACGTCTTCCCTGGAGGGGAGCAGGGGGGAAGGGTCGGAGGAGAATGAAGCTCCGGGGCCCAGCGAGCTGCAGCAACGCGGGAGGGATGGGGAAGCTCGGCGGCCTTCTCCCCGGAGGGAGAGTGGGGCCTCCAGTCCTGCTACGGTGAACGCAGAGGAGGTGTGGCTCCTTGTGGAAATGGGCACCCAGGCTGAGCGCAGGCACACTGAGCTCATGGCTGCAGTGGCAAGGATGCCTGACTCCATAGAGTCACTGGCAAGGAGTGTTCAGGAATTTGGGGCAGCACAGGCCAGGAGTCTGCAGGACTTCACGGCAGCATAGGCGGCCTCCAGCCAAGTGCTCAGTCATGCCGTGCATTCACTGGCTGGTGTCATGCAGACACAGACCAGGGCCACACAGGCACTAACTGCTGCCACCCTCGCTGGATCGGCCAGGCATCGCCAGGGCAATCACCGCACCGCAGCAGCCCAGCAGTCTGTGCTTCAGCAGATTTCTGCGCATGCTGCAGAGCTGGCCCGTGCGAGTGCCAGTGAATCAGCCGACCAGGGAGTGCCTGTGCTCTGTCAGGTTGGCAGCATTCCTGCAGCCAACACTGTCACTCCTCCACTGCAGCTGCCACCACCCGTAGGACAGACTGCTGCCGCCCAAGCAGAGTTGGAGCAGTCAGCAGCCGGCCCATCCAAGCCCAGAGCTGGTCCAGGCCAACCCCCAAAGGCATCTGCCGTCTCACCAGCTGACCCTCAGCAACCTTCCCCCAGCCTTGCTGCAGCCACTGGGGTCCCATTGAGGAGGAGCTGCAGGGCGGGTAGGGGCCAGTCATGGGAGCAAGACGGATCACTCTCGCAGGGGAAAAAGTAGTAGGTGTGGCCAAATGTATTTGTTTTTTATATAAAGGCCGAGACTGGTGTATTTGTTTTTTATATACAGACCGAGACTGGTGTATTTGTTTTTTATATAAAGGCCGAGACTGGTGTATTTGTTTCTTATATAAAGGCCGAGACTGGTGTATTTGTTTCTTATATAAAGGCCGAGACTGGTGTATTTGTTTTTTATATACAGGCCGAGACTGGTGTATTTGTTTCTTACATAAAGGCCGAGACTGGTGTATTTGTTTCTTATATAAAGGCCGAGACTAGTGTATTTGTTTCTTATATAAAGGCCGAGACTGGTGTATTTGTTTTTTATATACAGGCCGAGACTGGTTTGTTTGTTTATAATATAAAGGCCGAGACTGGTGTATTTGTTTCTTATATAAAGGCCGAGACTGGTGTATTTGTTTTTTATATACAGGCCGAGACTAGTGTATTTGTTTCTTATATAAAGGCCGAGACTGGTGTATTTGTTTTTTATATACAGGCCGAGACTGGTTTGTTTGTTTTTTATATACAGGCTGAGACTGGTGTATTTGTTTATAATATAAAGGCTGAGACTGTTGTGTTTTTTTTGGGGGGTTTCTCTGAATTAGTTTGTCATGCAGGAAGGGCACAGAGCTCTCAGAGTAAAAAACTTTCTTCAATCGCAATGTCCATATTTGCTTTTGGAAGCATTTGTTGCCTTGATTGGCTGAGGGTTTGCGGAGCGGCTTCATTCATCTTCTTTCATTGGCACAAGCCATTCCCTGTGAGGGGGCCTAGAACCGAGTTGCAATAAGCCACCGACGGACGGCCCTTGCACTTTGTGCCTTCCTCCCATCCTGGTGCTCCTCCTTCTCCTCCTCCTCCTCCTCCTCCTCCTCCTCTGGTGGTCCTCCAATGTCTGCTGGCAGTGGCTGAGTCCTGCAGATAGCCAGCACACGACAACGAAATGGGAGACTCGCTCAGGCGAGTACTGTAGGGCTCCCCCGGAATGGTCCAGACAGCGGAACCGTTGCTTGAGCACGCCGATTGTTTGCTAAATGATGTTCCTGGTTGCTTGATGGCTGTCATTGTATCGCTCTTCAGCAGGGGTGCTGGGCGCACGGAGTGGGGTCATCAGCCAGGTGCACAAAGGATAGCCTTTGTCCCCGAGAAGCCATCCTCGTGGGTGAGGCTGGGCCTCGAACATGTCTGCCATAGAAGCCTGGCGCAGGATGAAGGCATCGTGGCTGCTGCCTGGAAAGCGGGCATTGACAGCTAGTATAAGCTGCCTGTGGTCACACACCAACTGCACGTTGAGCGAATGGTAGCCCTTCCGGTTGCAGTAATCCTCGGCATTCTCTAGAGGTGCCCGCAAAGCCACATGCATGCAGTCAATGGTGCCCTGCACCATGGGGAAGCCCGCTAATGCTGCAAATCCCATTGCACGCTCTTGCTGCTTGTCCACGGTCATGGGGAAGGAGATGAACTGACGTCTCCTTCTGAAAAGGGCATTGGTCACCTGGCGGATGCAGCAATGTACCGCGAACTGGGAGATGTTGGAAATGTCCCCAGTAGCGGATTGGAAGGAGCCGGTGGCATAGAAGTTGAGAGCCACCGTCACCTTCACTGCCACCGACAGAGACGTCCTGCTCCTCAGTTGTGGCTTCAGATCTCTCTGAAGCAGGTGGCAGAACTCCGTGACCACCTCCCTTCTGAATCGCAGCCTCCAAACACACTGCTCCTCAGACATGTTCAGATATGAGAACTGCTGGCGGTATACCCTGGGTGGGTAAGGCCTCCTGTGCCGACGCCCGTTGGCCCTTCTCTGTCTGGCCATGACTGGCACTCTCTCACGGCGTCTCTGAGCCCTTTGAATGCAATGCAGTAAGCCAACGTTTGCACCCATTGCAGCCCCCATTAGATGTATCGAATCAATGCTATGGCACTGAAAGTTAAATCCAAGTGCAAAGCTCTGGCCTGAAGCCACAAGTACCTGAGCGAGTGTTGAGTCAAACCAAAAAGCTCTCTCCCTTTGTCTCTCTCCAAATATCCGTCTCTCACAAAGAAGGAGTGGAGCAAAATGGCTGACATTTATACTGTAGGAGGAGTCCCCTTTAATTAGTGCCCTGCAGCGACTGGGAACCGTTCCCCTTTACCAGTCGCTGGGGGCGCCAGACGCACAATAGGCCGGCGCCACTGAATTTCCGGTTCGGGACGCACAAAGGGCATTGCACCATGAAATGACGTCAGGATCTGCACACGCAGCTGAGCGCGCGCAAAGGTTTTGCGCCGCCGCTAAATCTTAACTGAATTTCGCGAGAGGCGCAGATTGCACCGCGCCCGGGCGCTAGCCGCATAGCGCCCCACTTCTCCTCCTCCTAAGGCGCTAGCGGCTGGCGCAAACAACTGAATTTCTAGGCCTTTGTGTCTTAATGCAAGGAGCATTCATAATAAGATGGATGAATTAGCTGCGCAAATAGAGGTAAAATAATATGATATGATTGGGATTACGGAAACATGGCTCCAGGGTGGCCAAGGCTGGGAACTCAATATCCCGGGGTATTCAATATTCAGGAAAGATAGGCAAAAAGGAAAAGGAGGTGGGGTACCTTTGCTGGTTAAAGAGGGGATTAACACAATTGAAAGGAAGGATATTAGCTCTGATGATGTGGAATCTGTATGGGTAGAACTGAAAAATACCAAGGGGCAGAAAACGTTAGTGGAAGTGGTATATAGACCTCCAAACAGTAATGCGGAGGTCGGGGATGGCATTAAACGGGAAATTAGAGAAGCGTGCAATAAGGGCACAGCAGTTATCATGGGTGACTTTAATCTACATATAGATTGGGCTAACCAAATTAGTAACAATACTGATGGCGTGGAGATGCCGGTGTTGGACTGGGGTGGACAAATGTAAGAAGTCACACAACACCAGGTTATAATTTTATTTTATTTTATTTTCCTTGGACTGCAGGCATCTCTCCACTTCACCTGATTAAGGAGCAGCGCTCTGAAAGCTTCTGATTTCAAATAAAACTGTTGGACTATAACCTGGTGTTGTGCGACTTCTTACATTAGTAAAAATACTGTGGAGGAGGAATTCCTGGAGTGTATACGGGATGGTTTCCTGGACCAATATGTCGAGGAACCAACTAGAGATCAGGCCATCTTAGACTGGGTATTATGTAATGAGAAAGGATTAATTAGCAATCTTGTGCGAGGCCCCTTGGGTCAGAGCAATCATAATATGATAGAATTCTTCATTAAGATGGAGAGTGAAATAGTTGACTCAGAGACTAAATAAAGGAGACTACGATGGTATGAGGTGCGAGTTCGGTAGGATTGATTGGGGAATGACACTCAAAGGGTTGACGGTGGATGGGCAATGGCAAACATTCAAAGATCGCATGGATGAACTACAGAATTTGTTCATCCCAATTTGGCATAAAATTTTTAAAAAAAGATGACTCAACCGTGGGTAACAAGGGAAATTAGGGATAGCATAAGAGCCAAAGAGAGGACATATAAATTGGCCAGAAAAAGCAATAAACCTGAGGATTGGGAGCAGTTTAGGATTCAACAAAGGAGGACAAAGGGATTAATTAAGAGGGGGAAAATAGAATATGAGAGTAAGCTAGGAAGGAACATAAAAACTGACTGTAAAAGCTTTTATAGATATGTGAAGAGAAAAAGATTGGTGAAGTCAAGCGTAGGTCCCTTGCAGTCAGAATCAGGGGAATTTATAATGGGGAACAAAGAAATGGCAGACCAATTAAATACATACTTTCGTTCTGTCTTCACAAAGGAGGACACAAATAACCTCCCAGAGATGTCGGGGAACATAGGGTCTAATGAAAGGGAGGAACTGATAGAAATCAGTATTTGTTGGGAAATGGTGTTAGGGAAATTGATGGGATTGAGGGCTGATAAATCCCCAGGGCCTGATAATCTACATCCTAGGGTACTTAAGGAAGTGGCCCTAGAAATAATAGATGCATTGCGGGTCATCTTCCAAAATTCGATAGACTCTGAAACAGTACCCATGGATTGGCGGGTAGCTAATGTTACCCCACTGTTCAAAAAGGGTGGTAGAGAGAAAATGGGGAATTACAGACCGGTGAGCCTGACATCGGTAGTGGGGAAAATGCTACAGTCCATTATAAAGGATGTAATAGCAGAGCACTTGGAAAAAAGTGACCGGATCAGACAAAGTCAACATGGATTTACAAAAGGTAAATCGTGCTTGACTAATCTACTGGAATTTTTTGAGGATGTAACTGGTAGAATAGATAAGGGAGAACCAGTGGATGTGGTGTATTTGGATTTTCAAAAGGCTTTCGATAAGGTCCCGCATAAGAGATTAGCGTGTAAAATTAAGGCACATGGGATTGGGGGCAAGGTATTGACTTGGATAGAGAACTGGTTGGCAGACAGAAAGCAAAGAGTTGGAATAAACGGGTCTTTTTCCGAGTGGCAGGCAGTGACTAGTGGGGATCGATCCTTGGACCCCAGATTTCACAATATATATTAATGATCTGGACGAGGGAACTAGATGTAATATCTCCAAGTTTGCAGACGACACAAAGCTGGGTGGGTGTGTGTGCTGTGAGAAGGATACCGAGAAACTCCAGTATGATTTGGACAGGTTGGGTGATTGGGCAGAAGCATGGCAGGTGCAATATAATGTGGATAAATGCGAGGTTATCCACTTCGGTGTCAAAAACAGGAAGGCAGATTATTATCTGAATGGCAATAGATTGGGAGAAGGGGAAGTGCAACGAGACCTGGGTGTCCTTATGCACCAGTCACTGAAAGTAAGCATGCAGGTGCAGCAGGTGGTTAAGAAGGCAAATGGTATGTTGGCCTTCGTAGCGAGAGGGTTTGAGTACAGGAACAAGGATGTCTTGCTGCAGTTGTACAGGGCCTCGGTGAGGCCACATCTGGAGTATTGTGTGCAGTTTTCGTCACCTTATCTGAGGAAGGATTTTCTTGACGTGGAAGGAGTGCAGCGAAGATTCACCAGGCTGATACCTGGGATGGCAGGAATGACGTATGAGTAGAGATTGGGTCGATTGGGCTTGTACTCGCTGGAGTTTAGAAGAATGAGAGGGGATCGCATCGAAACTTATAACATTTTAACAGGACTAGACAGACTAGATGCTGGAAGGATGTTCCCGATGGTCGGGGAGTCCAGAACCAGGGGTCACAGTCTAAGGATAAGGGGTAAGCCATTTTGGACAGAGATGAGGAGGAATTTCTTCACCCAGAGAGTGGTGAACCTGTGGAATTCTCTACCAAAGAAGGCAGTAGAGGCCAAAACATTAAATATATTCAAGAAGGAGTTAGATATATTTCTTAAGGCTAAAGGGATCAAGGGATATGGGGAGAAGGCAGGGCCAGGGTACTGAATTTGAATGATCAGCCATGATCTCATTGAATGGCAGAGCAGGCTCGAGGGGCCGAATGGCCTACTCCTGCTCCTATCTTCTATGTTTCTATGTTTCTATATCCTACCTATGTCATTGGTACCTACGTGGACCATGACTACTGGATCTTCCCCCTTCCACTCCAAGTTCCTCTCCAGCCCAGAAGAGATATCCTTAACCCTGTCACTGGGCAGGCAACACAGCCTTCAGGACTCACGCGCTTGTCTGCAGAGAACAGTATCTATCCCCCTAACTATACTGGCCCCTATCACGACAACATTTCTTTTTACTCCCCGCACTTGAACGGCTCCTTGTACCACGGTGCTGTCGTCAGATTGCTCATCCATCCTGCCGTCCCTGCCCTCGTCCACAAAGCGAGCAAGAATCTCGTACCTGTTGAACAAGGCCAAGGGTGGAGGCTCCTCAATCACTACCTCCTGGATCCCAATACCTGCCTCGCTTGTATTCGCACCCTCCTGTCCCTGACCATGGGCCAAATTGGAAGTAATTACCCTGGTGGGTGTGACTGCCTCCTGGAACTTAGGGGAAAAAATTCAGTATCACCCCGTTTGGGGCGCCGTTATCGGCCGGGCGCAAAGTTTAGCGCCTGGCGCTAATTATCACCTCCGACAGCAAACTTGGCTTTTATCGCCCCCGGAGGTAATTGCAGCGCTAAATCAGGAGCTTCACACCTGTCTTAAGGCGCAAACGCCGAGGAGCGAGGCACTACCGCAGAGCGCTGGCGAAGCATGGAAGGGCCAATCAAAATAAACCTGCAAAGTGCTGCTCAGTACCCAAAACTCCTTCACACAGCGTTGAATCTCTCTCTCTCTCTCTCTCTCTCAGAATGCGTGGTGCAAAAATGTCACCGACAAAAAAAGGCAGGAAGCGGTCGCCTTTAAATAGCCCTCCCCCAGTCCCTTTCTGACAGCATAACGCTCCCCTCAACCTGTCGTTGCTAGCGGCAGGCAGTAAGGCAGGGGGCGCCACTCAATATACGGTCCGGGGCGTTAACGGGGTGCTGCGCACTCGACTGACATCAGAATCTGCCAGCGTAGGAGATCATGGCGATAGTGTTTAGCGCCGCCACAAAATGTCTAGTTAATTTTGCGAGCGGCGCAAACATCGCCGTGCCCGGGCGCTAGTTGCTTTGCGCCCTATTAGCGCCCTCTTAAGGTGCTAACGCGAGGCGCAAACAACTGAATTTTTTCCCCCTTAGTGTCCAGATAACGCTTCACCTCCTTAATGTGTCACAATGTCTGAAGCTCAGACTCCAGCTCATCAACTGTGAGGCGAAGTTCCTCGAGCAGCCAATAGTTGCTGCAGATGTGGTCGCCTTGGACCTCAATAGTGTCCACCTGCTCCCACATGGAACAACAACAACACATTGCCTGGTCTCCCATCCCAATGAATTAATTAACTCATTTTAACATTTGGAAAATGTATATCTTTTAATCAAGGCACTTAAATTTAGACACCCAAGTTTGGAGAAATAGAGAAAAACTCACCAACCAATCACTTACCTGCTTTCTGGTGACATCACACTACGATTACCATTTACTTCTTTACACTCACCGGTCCGTTGTACCTCTCTCTCGCTCCCAGCTCGTGTCCTGCTCAGGTCCACAGACTCTGTTCTGTTTATATCAGCCTCTCCCGCTCTGGGCTTTCTGTTAAAATCAGCCTCTCCCACTCTCAGCATTCTGTTTAAATCAACCATTCATCAGAATCCTGGAATAATCAACAATTCATCCCAATCTTGCAATAATCGACAATTCTTCGGAATCTGATAATAATCAAAAATTCATCACAATCCCGGAATAATTCACAATTCACCACAACCCGGAATAATCAATAATTCAACACAATCCCAGAATAATCAACAATTCATCACAATCGCTGAATAATCAGCAATTCATCACAATCCAGAATAATCAACAATTCATCACAATCAACTGTGAGACGAAGTTCCTCGAGCAGCCAACATTTGCTGCTGATGTGGTCGCCTTGGATGTCAATGGTGTCCACCTGCTCCCACATGCAACAACAACAACACATTGCCTGGTCTCCCATCTCAATTTATTAATTAATTCATTTTATAATTTGGAGAATGTGTGGCCTAGAAATTCACTGTGGCCCCGCCAGCTGGCTAGCGCCCAAAAGTTAGCGCTGGGCGCGGAGCCATTTGCGACCGTCAGATATTCACTTTTTGCGCCCCAAGTCGGAACCGGGCGCTATTCCAGGGTGTGCCCGCCCCCGCTTGGGGCGCTGAAACTGAATTTCAGCACTCTAGGTGCCGCTGCGCCACCCGATGTGGTGTGGCAGGCTGCGGTACTGCAGGCCTCCCCCTTCTCTTAAGGTGGAGGTGCCTGCAACGGGGAGATCGCCGGTGGATTGTGCCGGCAAATGAGCCTGGCACCACGGAGAAGTGCCGGGCTCGCGGAAAGCAGCCGGCAATGCCGCGGGGGGGGGTGGTGGAGGAGGCCGGGGAAGGAGGTGCGGGCAGGCGGCCACCGAAAAAGCAGCCGGCCGCACCTCCACCTTTATGCGCCCCACTAAGGCTGCAGTAAGGCCCTGGTCTCTGGATGTTAGTAGCGGCCGCCACGGAGGAGGCGGCGGCAACTGAATATGGGCGTCGGGCCGGCATCGGGGCGGAAACGGGGCAGTGCGCACACTGATGACGTCATCGGTGCCGGCGCAGCGCTACCGGCTACCGCCGCCATTACCGCCGAGCTCAATATCAGCGCAACCTCCTCTACTGGCGCAGAAGCCCTCTTTAGGCGGCAACTGGGCGCAAAGCTTGCAGCGCCTTACTGAATTTCTAGGCCTATATCTTTTAATCAAGGCACTTAAATTTAGACGCCCAAGTTTGGAGAAATAGAGAAATACTCACCAACCAATCACTTACCTGCTTTCTGGTGATGTCACACTACGATTACTTTTTACTTCTTTACACACACCGGTCCGTTGTATCTCTCTCTCGCTCCCAGCTTGGGTCTTGCTCAAGACCACAGACTCTGCTCTGTTTAAATCAGCCTCTCCCACTCTCAGTGTTCTGTTTAAATCAGCCTCTCCCACTCTCAGAGTTCTGTTTAAATCAACAATTCATCAGAATCCCAGAATAATCAATAATTCATCACAATGACTGAATAATCAATATTTCATCACAATCCAGAATAATCAACAATTCATCACAATCCCGGTATAATCAACAAATAAACACAATCCCAGAATAGTTAAAAATTCAACAGCATTCTGGAATAATCAGCAATTCATCACAATCCCAGAATAACCAACAATTCATCACAATCCCGGAAAATTAACAATTTATCACCAACCTGGAATATTCAACAATTCATCACAATCCCGGAATAATGAGCAATTCATCACAATCCCGGAATAATCAACAATTCATCACAATCCCACAATAATCAACAATTCATCGAAATCCCAGAATAATGAAAAATTCATCACAATCCCGGAATAATCAACAATTCTTCACAATCCAGGACTCTAGCTGGGGCCTGGTTCAAGTGAAGCATGTCCAAATGGAACAGCTCCCTCTTATCCCAGTACTGTGCCAGTGCCCCACAAATCAAAACCCATTTCTCCCACCCCAGTCTTTGAGCCACTCGTTCATTTCTCTGATCTTATTTACCCTATGCAAATTCGATTGTGGCTCCGGTAGTAATCCAGAAATTATTACCTTTGTGGTTCTGCTTATTAATTTAGCCCCTAGCTGCTCATATTCTCTCAGCAGAACCTCCTTATTTGTTCTACCTATGTCATTGGTTACTACGTGGACTATGACTACTGGATATTCCCCCTCCCACTCCAAGTTCCTCTCCAACCCAGAGGAGATGTCGTTAACCCTGGTACTGGGCAGGCAACACAGCCTTCGGGACTCATGCACTTGGCTGCAGAGAACAGTATATATCCCCCTAACTATGCTGGCCCCTATCACTACAACATTTCTTTTTACTCCCCTCACTTGAATGGCTCCTTGTACCATGGTGCTGTCGTCAGGTTGCTCATCCACCCTGCAGTCCCTGCCCTCGTCCACACAGCAAGCAAAAATCTCATACCTGTTGGACAAGGCCAAGGGCGGAGGCTCCTCAATCTCTACCTCCTGGATCTCAATACCTGTCTCGCTTGTATTCGCACCCTCCTGTCCCTGACCATGGGCCAAAGTGGAAGTAATTACCCTGGTGGGTGTGACTGCCTCCTGGAACTTAGTGTCCAGATAACGCTCCACCTCCTTAATGTGTCACAGTGTCTGAAGTTTGGACACCAGCTCATCAACTCTGAGCCGAAGTTCTTCGAGCAGCCAACATTTGCTGCAGATGTGGTCGCCTTGGACCTCAATAGTGTCCACCTGCTCCCACATGCAACAACAACACATTGCCTTGTCTCCCATCCCAATGAATGAATTAATTCTTTTTAAAATTTGGAAAATATATATCTTTTAATCAAGGCACTTAAATTTAGACACCCAAGTTTGGAGAAATAGAGAAAAACTCACAAACCAATCACTTACCTGCTTTCTGGAGACATCACACTACGATTACCTTTTACTTCTTTACACTCACCGGTCCGTTGTATCTCTCTCTCACTCCCAGCTCATGTCCTGTTCAAGTCCAAAGACTCGGCTCTGTTTATATCAGCCTCTCCCACTCTGGGCTTTCTGTTTAAATCAGCCTCTGCCACTCTCAGCATTCTGTTTAAATCAACAATTCATCAGAATCCCAGAATAATCAACAATTCATCACAATCCCGGAATAATCCACAATTCACCACAATCTGGAATAATCAATAATTCAACACAATCCTGGAATAATCAACAATTCATCAAAATTGCTGAATAATCAACAATTAATCACAATCCAGTATAATCAACAATTCATCACAATCCCCAAATAATCAACAAATAAGCACAATGCCAGAATAATTAAAAATTCAACAGAGTTCCAAAATAATAAACAATTCAACACAATCCCAGAATAATCAAAAATTCATCTCAGTCATGGAATAATCAACAATTAATCACAATCCCGGAATAATCTACAATTCATCACAAAACAGAATAATCAACAATTCATCACAATCCTAGAATAACCAACAATTCATCACAATCCTGAATAATCAGCAATTGATCACAATCCCAGAATAATGAATAATTCAGCACAATCCAGAATAATCAACAATTCCTCACAATCCTGGAAAATTAACAATGTATCACCAACCTGGAAAAATCACCAATTCATTACAATTCCGGAAAAATGAACAATTCATCACAATCCTGGAATAATCAACAATTCATCACAAACCCGCAATAATCAAAAATTCATCACAATCCCTGTATAAACAACAATTCATCACAATCCTGGAATGATCACCAATTGATGACAATCCCGGAATAATCAACAATTTGTCAAAATCCCGGAATAATCAACAATTCATCACAATCCCCGAATAATCAAGTACTTCTCACAATCCTGGAATAATCAACAATTCATCACAATACTGGAATAATAAAGTTTAACACCAACCTGGAATAATCGACAATCTTTCACAATTCAGGGCTCTAGCCCCAGCATGGTTCAAGTGACAATGTCCAAATGGAGCAGCTCCATTTATTCTAGTACTGTGCCAGTGCCCCACGGATCGAAATCCATTTCTCCACACCAGTCTTTGAGCCACTCATTCATTTCTCTGATCTTATTTACCCGATGCAAATTTGATCATGGCTCAGGTAGCAATCCAGACATTATTACCTTTGTGGTTCACCTTATTAATTTAGCCCCTAGCTGCTCATACTCTTTCAGCAGAACCTCTTTCTTTGTCCTACCTATGCCATTGGTACCTACATAGACCATGACAACTGGATATTCCCCCTCCCACTCCAAGTTCCTCTCCAGCCCAGAAGAGATGTCCTTAACCCTGGCACTGGGCCGGCAACACAGCCTTCGGGACTCACTTCTCAGCTGCAGAGAACAGTATCTATCCTCCTAACTATACTGGCCCCTATCACTACAACATTTCTTTATACTCCACTCACTTGACTGGCTCCTTGTACCACGGTACTGTCATCAGATTGCTTATCGACTCTGCAGTCCCTGCCCTTGTCCACACAGCAAGCAAGAATCTCTTACCTGTTGGACAAGGCCAAGGGTGGAGGTGCCTCCATCACTACCTCCTGGATCCCAATACCTGCCTCGCTTGAAGCCACACCCTCCTGTTGTTGACCATGTGCCAAAATGGAAGTAATTACCCTAGTGGGTGTGACTGCCATCTGGAGCTTAGTGTCCAGGTACCGCTCCTCCTCTCTAATGTGTCACAGTGTCTGAAGCTCAGACTCCAGCTCATCAACTCTGAGCTGAAGTTCCTCGAGCAGCCAACATTTGGTGCAGATGTGGTCGCCTTGGACGTCAATGGTGTCTACCAGCTCCCACATGCAATAACTACAACACATTGCCTGGTCACCCATCTCAATTAATTAATTAATTAGTTTTAAAATTTGGAACACGTATATCTTTTAATCAAGGCACTTTAATTTAGATGCCAAAGTTTGGAAAAAAGCGAGAAATAGAGAATGACTCACCAACCAATCATTACCTGCTTTCTGGTGATGTCACACTATGATTATGTTTTACTTCTTTACACTCCCCATGCCGTTGTATCTCTCTCTTGCTCCCCGCTCAGGTCCCGCTCAGGTCTGCAGCCTCTGCTCTGTTGAAATCAGCCTGTCCCGCACTCAGCTCTCTGTTTAAACCAGCCTCTCCCACTCTCGCCGCTCTGTTTAAATCAACAATTCATCATAATCCCGGAATAATCAACAGTTCTTCAAAGTCCCGGAATAATCAACAATTCATCACAATCGCGTAATAATCAACAATTCAACACAATCCCAGAATAATCAACAATTTGTCACAATCCCTGAATAAACAACAATTCATCATAATGCTCGAATAATCAACCATTCATCACAAACCCAGAATAATCAACAATTTATCACAATCCAGGAATAATCAACAATTCATCACGAGCCAGAATAATCAACAATTCATCCCAATTCTGGTAAAATCGACAATGAATCAGAATCCACAATAATCAACAATTCATCACAATCACAGTATAGTCAAAAATTCATCACAATCACGGAATGATCGCCAAATCTTCACAATTCTGGAATTATCATCAATTCAGGGCATTACCTAAATAATCAACAATTCATCACTGTCCTGGAATAATCAGCAATTCATCACTGTCCTGGAATAATCAGCAATTCATCACAATCTTGCAATAATCCACAATGCATTGAAATCCCAAAATAATCAACAATTCATCACTAACTGGAATAATCAACAATTAATCACAATCCACAATAATCAACAATTCATCATAATGCCAGTATAATCAACAATTCATCACAATCCTGGAATGATCACCAATTCTTCATGATCCTGGAATCTTCACCAATTCATGACAATTCCAAAATAATCAACAATTCATCACAATCCCAGTATAATCAACAATTCATCACAATCCTGGAATAATCATCTATTAATGAAAATCACGCAATAGTCAAAAATTCATTTCAATCCTGGAATAATCAACAATTCATCACAATCTCGCAATAATCCACAATTCAATGAAATCCCAGAATAATCAACAATTCATCACAATCCCTGATTGATCACCAATTCTTCACAATCCCAGAATAATCATCAATTCATGACAATACCGAAATAATCAACAATTGATCACAATACAGAAAAGTCAACAATTCATCACAATCCCAGAATAATGCACAATTCATCACAATCCTGGAATAATCAACAATCATCTCAATCATGGAGCAATGAACAAGTCATCACAATCGCTGAATAATCAACAATTCATCAAAATCCTGTAATAATCAACAATTCACCACAACCCCTAATTAATCAACAATTCATCACAATCCCATAATAAAGAACAATTCAGCACAATCCCAGAATAGTCAACAATTCATCACAATCACGGATAATCAAAAATGCATCACAATCCCTCAATAATCAAAAATTCAATACAATGCTGGAATAATCAACAATTCATCACAATACCAGATAAATCAATAATTCATCACAATGCTGGAATAATCAACAATTCATCAAAAAACCAGAATAATCAACAATTCATCAAAACCCTGGAATGATCACCAATTCTTCACAATCCCCGAATAATCAACAATTCAAAACAATCCCGAATAATCAACAATTCATCACAATCCCGGAATAAACAACAATTCATCACAATCCCGGAATAAACAACAATTCAACACAATCCTGGAATAATCAACAATTCAACACAATCTTGGAATAATCAGCAATTCATCACAGTCCCCGAATATTCAAGAGTTCCACACAATCCTGTAATAATCAGCAGTTCATCACAATTCTGGAATAATCAACAATTCAGCACAATTCCAGAATAATGAACTATTTTCACCAATCTAGAATAATCAACAATTGATCAAAATCGTGGAAGAAGTGACAATTAATCATAATCTCTATATAATCAACAATTCATCAACATCCCAGAAAAATCAACAATTCATCACAATCCCCGAATAATCCACAAATCATCACAATCCCCAAATAATCAACCATTCATCACAATCTCGCAATAATCCACAATGCTTCGAAATTGCAGAATAATCAACAATTCATCACAAATTGCAATAATCAACAATTCATCACAATCCCGGAATAATCAACAATTCATCAGAATCCTGGAATAATCAACAATTCACCACGCTTCCGTAATAATCAACAACTCATCACAATCCCAGAATAATCAACAATTCATCACAATCCCAGAATAATCAACAATTCATCACAATCCCAGAATAAAGAACAATTCCTCAGAATCCTGGAATAATCATCAATTCATCACATTTGCAGAATAATCAACAATTCATCTCAATTCCAGAATAATCAACAATTCTGCATAATACCGGAATAATCAACAATTCATCAGAACCAACAATCCACATTTCATTGAAATCCCAGAATAATCAACAATTCATCACAAACTGGAAAAATCAACAATACATCACAATCCCAGAATAATCAACAATTCATCACATTCTGGAAAAATCAATAATTCATCGAAATCCCAGAATAATCAACAATTCATCACAACCCATAATAATCAACAATTCATCACAATCCCAGAATAATCAACAGTTCATCACAATCCCGGAATAATCAACAATTCATCACAATCCCAGAATAATCAACAATTCTTCACAATCCAGCCCCAGCATGGTTCAAGTGAAGCATGTCCAAATGGAACAGCTCCCTCTTATCCTAGTACTGTGCCAGTGCCCCACAAATCAAAACCCATTTCTCCCACCCCAGTCTTTGAGCCACTCGTTCATTTCTCTGATCTTATTTACCCTATGCAAATTTGATTGTGGCTCCAGTAGTAATCCAGAAATTATTACCTTTGTGGTTCTGCTTATTAATTTAGACCCTAGATGCTCATACTCTCTCAGCAGAACCTCTTTCTTTGACCTATGTATATCATTGGTACCTATGTGGACCATGACAACTCGATCTTCCCCCTCCCACTCCAAGCTCCTTTCGAGCCCAGAAGAGATGTCCTTAATCCTGGCACCGGGTAGGCAGCACAGCCTTCGGGACTCACACTCTTGGCTGCAGAGAACAGTATCTATCCACCTAAATATACTGGCCCCTATCACTACAACATTTCTTTTTACTCCCCCCACTTGCACGGCTTCCTGTACCATGGTGCTGTCATCAGATTGCACATCCACCCTGCAGTCCCTGCCCTCATCCACACAGTGAGCAAAAATCTCTTTTGGACAAGGCCAAGGGCGGAGGTTCCTTCATCACTACCTCCTGGATCCCATTACCTGCCTCACTTGTAGTCACACCCTCTTGTGCCTGGCCATGGGCCAAATTGGAAGTAATTATCCTAGTGGGTGTGACTGCCTCCTGGAACTTAGTGTCCAGGTAATGCACCCCCACCCTAAAGTGCCACAGTGTCTGAAACTCAGTCTCCAGCTGATCAACTCTGAGCCGAAGTTCTTTGAGTAGCCAACATTTGCTGCCGATGTGGTCGCCTTGGGCCTCAATGGTGTCCACCAGCTCCCATATGCAACAACAACAACACATTGCCTGGTCTCCCATCTCGATTAATTAATTAATTAGTTTTAACATTTGGAACATGTATATCTTTTAATCAAGGCACTTAAAATTAAATGCCCAATGTTGGAAAAAAGCGAGAATTAGAGAAATACTCACCAATTAATCACTTACCTGCTTTCTGGTGACATCACACTATGATTACTTATTACTTCTTTACACTCCCCAGTCCGTTGTATCTCTCTCTCGCTCCCAGCTCAGGTCCTGCTCAGGTCCACAGCCTCTGCTCTGTTTAAATCAGACTCTCCCACTCTCAGAGCTCTGTTTGAATCAACAATTCAACACAATCTCACAATCATCCACAATACTTCAAAATCGCAGAATAATCAACAATACATCACAATCCCAGAATAATCAACAATTCTTAACAATCCAGAATAATCAACAATTCTTCACAATCATGGAAGAAGTAACAATTCATCTCAATTCCAGAGCAATCAACAATTCATCACAATCCTGAATAATCAGCAATTGATCACAATCCCGGAATAATGAAAAATTCTGCACAATCCCAGAATAATCCACAATGTCCACTAGATCCCACATGCAACATCAACAACACATTGCCTGGTCTCACATCTCAGTTAATTAATTAATTAGTTTTAAAATTTGGAACACCTATATCTTTTAAGCAAAGCACTTAACTTTAGACGCCCCAGTTAGGAAAAAAGTGAGAAATAGAGAAATACTCACCAACCAATCACTGACCTGCTTTCTGGTGACGTCCCAATACAATTACTTTTTACTTCTTTACACTCACCGGTCCGTTGTATCTCTCTCTCGCTCCCAGCTCGTGTCCCGCTCAGGTCCGCAGACACTGCTCTGTTAAAATCAGTCTATCCCATGCTCAGCTCTCTATTTAAATCAGCCTCTCCCACTTTAGCACCCTGTTTAAATCAACAATTCATCACAATCCCAGAATAATCAACAATACATCACAATCATGCAATATTCCACAAACCTTCGAAATCCCAGAATAATCAATAATTCATCACAATCCCAGAATAATCAACAATTCATCACAATCCTGGAAAAATCACCTATTCATCACAATCCAGAATAATCAACAGTTCATCACATTCCCAGTATAATCAACAATTCATCACAATCCACAATAATCATTAATTCATCACAATCCTGGAATAATCAACAATTCATCACAATCCCTGAATGTCAGCAATTATTAAAAATCCCAGAATAGTCACCAATTTCATGACAATACTGGAATAATCAACAATTCATCACAGTAACAGAATAATCAACAAATCACCACAATCCAGATTAATCAACAATTCATCACTATCCCTGTATAATGACCAATTGATCACAATCCAGGAATAACCATCAATTAATCACAATCACGGAAAAATCAAAAATTCATCACAATTCCAGAATAATCAACAATTCATCACAATCCCGGAATAATCCACAATTCATCAACATCCCAGAATAATCAACAATTCATCACAAACTGGAATTATCAACAATTTATCACAATCCCAGAATAATCAACAATTCATCAGAATCCCAGAATAATCAACAATTCATCACAATTCTGGAATAATCAACAATTCATCACAATCCCAGAATTATCAACAATTGATTACAATCCCAGAATAATCAATTATTCATCACAATCCCAGAATAATCAACAATTCATCACAATCCTGAATGATCAGCAATTGATCACAATCATGGAATAATCAGCAATTCATCACAATCCCGCAATAATCAACAATTCATAGAAATCTCAGACTAATCAACAATTCATCAGAACCTGAAATAATCAACAATTCAACACAATCCCAGAATAATCAATTCATCGCATTCCTGGAATTATCAACAATTCACCACAACCCTGGAATAATCAACAATTCTTCACAATCCAGGACTCTAGTCCCAGCATGGTTCAAGTGAAGCCTGTCTAAACAGAACAGCTCCCTCTTATCCTAGAACATATCCAAACCCATTTCTCCCACACCAGTCTTTGAGCCACTCATTCATTTCTCTGATCTTATTTACTCTATGCAAATTCAATCGCAGCTCAGGTAGTGATCCAGACATTATTCCCTTTGTGGTTCTGCTTATTAATTTAGCACCTAGCTGCTCATACTCTCTCAGCAATATCTCTTTCTTTGTCCTACCTATGTCATTGGTACCTACATGGACCTTGACTACTGGACCTTCCCCCTCCAACTCTAAGTTCCTCTCCAGCCCAGAGGAGATGTCCTTAACCCTGGCACTGGGCAGGCAACACAGCCTTCGGGACTTACGCTCTCGGCTACAGAGAACAGTATCTATCCCCCTAACTATACTGCCCCCTATCATTACAACATTTATTTTTACTACCCTCACTTGAACAGCTCCCTGTACCATGGTGCTGTCATCAGATGGCTCATCCACCCTGCTGTCCCTGCCCTCGTCCATAAAGCGAGCAAGAATCTCGTACCTGTTGGACAAGGCCAAGGGTGGAGGCTCCTCCATCACTTCCTCCTGGATCCCAATACCTGCCTTGCTTGTAGTCACACCCTCGTGTCCCTGACCATGGGCCAAATTGGAAGAAATTACCCTAGTGGGTGTGACTGCCTCCTGGAACTTAGTGTCCAGGTAATGCTCCCCCTCCCTAATATGTCACAGTGTCTGAAGCTCAGACTCCAGCTCATCAACTCTGAGCTGAAGTTCCTCGAGCAGCCAACATTTGCTGCAGATATGGTTGCCTTGGACCTCAATGGTGTCCACCAGCTCGCACATGCAACAAGAACACATTGCCTGGTCTTGCGTCTCAGTTAATTAATTAATTAGTTTTAAAATTTGTAACACGTATATCTTTTAAGCAAGGCACTTAAATTTAGATGCCCAAGTTAGGAAAAAAGTGAGTAATAGAGAAATACTCACCAACCAATCACTTACCTGTTTACTGGTGACATCACAATACAAAAACGTTTTACTTCTTTACACTCACCGGTCCGTTGTATCTCTCCCTCGCTTCCAGCTCAGGTCCTGCTCAGGGCCACAGCCACTGCTCTGTTTAAATCAGCCTCTCCCACTCTTGGCTCTCCATTTAAATCAGCCTCTCCCACTTTGGCATCCTGTTTAAATCAACAATTCATCACAATCGCAGAATAATCAACAATTCATTACAATCTTGCAATATTCCACAATTCTTCGAGATCCCAGAATAATCAACAATTCGTCACAATCCCAGAATAATCAACAATTTGTCACAATGCTGAATTAATCAACAATTCATCACACACCCTGAATTATCAACAATTCATCACACACCCTGAATTATCAACAATTCATCACAATCCCGGAAAAATCACCTATTCATCACAATCCAGAATAATCAATAATTCATCACATTCCTGGTATAATCAACATTTCATCAAAATTCACAGTAATCAACAATTTTCACAATCCCGGAATAATCAACAATTCATCACAATGCTGGAATAATCAACAATTCTTCACAAACCCATTATAATCAACAATTCATCACAATCCAGAATAACTAACAATTCATCACAATCCTGGATTAATCAACAATTCATCACAATCACTGAATAATCAACCATTCATCACAATCCCAGAATAATCAAAAATTCTTCACAATCTAGGGATAATCAACAATTCATCACAATCCAGAATAATCAACAATTCATCACAATCACAGAATAATCAACATTTCTTCACAATCCTGGAATAATCAACAATTCAACACAATTCCAGAATTCATCAGAATCATGGAATAATCAATAATTCATCACAATCCAGAATAGACAACAATTACTGACAATCAATGTATAATCAACAATTCATCAGAACTCAGAACAATCAACAATTCATCATAATCCCAGAATAGTCACAATTCATCTCAATTGCAGAGTAATCAACAATCCACCACAATCCTGGAATAATCAACAATTCAGCACAATCCCGGAATAATCAACAATCCTTCACAATCCTGGAATAATCAAAAAAGCAACACAATCCCGGAAAAATGAACAAAATTTCACAATCGCAGAATAATCAACAATTCATCACAATCACCAATCCTGGTATAATCAACAATTCCTCACAATCCAGGAATAATCAAAAATGCATCACTATCCCAGGATAATCAACAGTTCATCACATATCCAGAATAAGCAAAATTCATCACAATCCCAGTATAATCAACAAATCCTCACGCTCATGGAATGATCACCAATCCATTACAATCCCGTAATAATCACAAATTCATGACAATACTGGAATAATCAACAATTCATTACTATCCAGATTAATCAACAATTCATCACAATCACTCAATAATGGCCAATTAATAACAATTCAGAATAATCTACAATTCTTCACAATCCTGGAATAATAAACAATTAATCACAAACCGGAATAATCAGCAATTTATCACAATCCCGGAATAATCACCAATTGATCACAATTCCGGAATAACCACCAATTCATGGAAATCCCGGATTAATGAACAAACCATCACAATCCTGGAATAACTAACAATTCATCACAATCCCTGAATAATCAACAATTCATCACAGTGCTGAAATAATCAACAGTACACAATCCCAGAATAATCAACAATTAACCACAATGCAGAATAATCAACAATGTTTCACCATCGCGGCATAATCAAAAATTCATCAAATCCATAATAATCAACAATTCATCACAATCCCGGATTAATCAACAATTCATCACAATCCTGGAATAATCAACAATTCATCACAAACCAAAATAATCAAAAATTCATGACAATCCCAGAATAATCAACAATTGAACACAATTCCAGAATAAACAACAAATATTCACAATCCTGTAAAAAACAACAATCCATCACATACCAGAATAATCAACAATTCATCACAATCCCTGAATAATCCGCAATTCAACACGATCCCCAAATAAACCACAATTCATCACAATCCCTGAATAATCAAAAATTCATCACAAACCCGGAATAATCAACAATTCATCACAATCCCACAATAATTACAATTCTTCATAATCCTGGAATAATTAAAAATGTAACACAATCACAGAATAATCAACAAGTCATCACTATCCAGATTAATCAACAATTCATCACAATCACTGAATAATGACCAAATAATAACAATTCAGAATAATCAACAATTCCTCACAATCCTTGAATAATAAACAATTATTCACAAACTGGAAAAATCAGCAATTTATCACAATCCCAGAATAACCACCAATTGATCACAATCCCAGAATAACCACCAATTCACAACAATCCTGGATTAAACAACAAACCATCACAATCCCGGAATAACTAACAATTCATCACAATCCCTGAAAAATCAACAATTCATCACAATGCTGGAATAATCAACAATTAATCACAAGCTGGAATAATCAAAAATTCACGACTATCCCAGAGTAATCAACAATTCATGAAAGTCCCGGAATAATCAACTAATCACAGTTCAGAATAATCAACAATTATTCACAATCCTGGAAAAAACAACACTCCATCACAAACCAGAATAATCAACAATTCATCACAATCCCCGAATAATCCATAATTCATCACAATCACTGAGTAATCAAAAATTCATCACAATCCTGGAATAATCAACAATTCATCACTATCCACATTAATCAACAACTCATCACAATCACCGAATAATGAACAATTAATAACAAATCAGAATAATCAAGCATTCATCACAATCCTGGAATAAAAATCAATTAATCACAAAGTGGAATAATCAGCAATTTAACATAATCCTGGAAAAATCACCAATTCATCACAATCCCGGAATAATCACCAATTCACGACACTCCTGGATTATCAACAAACCATCACAATCCCAGAATAAGCAACAATTCATCTCAATCCCTGAATAATCAACAAATCATAACAATGCTGGAATAATCAACAATTCTTCACAATCCCAGAATAATCAACAATTGATCACAATCCCGAATAATCAACAATTCTTCACAATCCCAGATTGATCAACAATTCCTCACAATCACTGAATAATCAACCATTCATCACAATCCTGGAATAATCAACTATTCATCACAGATCAGAATAAACAAAAATTCATGACAAACCCGGAGTAATCAACAATTCAGTACAGTCCTGGAATAATCAACAATTCATCACAATTCAGAATAATCAAAAATTGATCACAATTCCCAGAACAAACAACTATTATTCACAATCCTGGCATAATCAACACTTCATCACAAACCAGAATATTCAACAAATCGTCCCAATCCCTGAATAATCCACAATTCAACACAATCCCAGAATAATCCACAATTAATCACAATCCCTGAATGATCAAACATTCATCACAAACCCGGAGTAATCAACATTTCATCACAATCCCACAATAATTACAATTCTTCATAATCCTGGAATAAACAAAAATGCAACACAATCCTGGAATAATGAACAATTCATCACAATCCTGGAATAATCAATAATTCATCTCAATCACGGAATAATCAACAATTCATCACAATCCCCGAATGATCAAAAATTCATCACAATCCCCGAATAATCAGCAATTCATCACAATCCGGGAACAATGAACAATTCATCACCATCCTGGAATAAAAAACAATTAATCACAAACTGGAATAATCAGCAATTTATCACAATCCCAGAATAGTAACCAATTCATCACAATCTCGAAATAATCAACAATTCATCACAAACCCAGAATAATCAACAATTGTTCACAATCCCAGAATAATCAACAATTCATCACAATACCGGTATAATCAACAGTTCATCAGAAACCCGGATTAATCAACAATTCTTCACAATCATGGAATAATCAACAATTCATCACAATCCCAGAATAATCAAAAATTCATCACAATCCCAGAATAATCAACAATTCATCACAATCCAGAATAATCAGCAATTCATCTCAATTCCTGAATAATCCACAATTCATCATTATCCCAGAATAACCAAAAATTGATCACAATCCCAGAATAATCAACCCTTCTTCAGAATCCCAGGTAATTAATACTTCATTACAATTCCAGAATAATCAACAATTCATCACCATCCACAATAAGCATCAATTCATCGCAATCCCAGTGTAATCAACAATTCATCACAATCTTGGAATGATCACCAATGCATCACAATCCCATAATAATCACCAATTCATGACAATCCTGGAATAATCAACAATTATTCACAATCCCGGAATACCCAACAATTCATCACTATCCAGATTAATCAACAATTCATCACAATCACTGAATAATGAAGAATTAATAACAATTCAGAATAATCAACAATGCATCACAATCCTGGAATTATAACCAATTAATCACAAACCGGAATAATCAACAATTCATCACAATTCCGGAATAATCAACAATTCAGCACAATCCCTGAATAATCAACAATTCATGACAATTCAGAATAATCAACAATAGGTCAAAATCCCAGAATAAACAACAAATATTCACAATCCTGAAAAAATCAACACTCCATCACAATCCCTAAATAATCCGCAATTCATCACAATCCCTGAATAATCAAAAATTCATCACAACCCAGAAAAATCAACAATTCATCAAAATCCTGGAATAATCCACAATTCATCACAATCCCAGAATTATCAACAATTCAACACAATCCTGGAATAATGAACAATTCAGCACATTCCAGAACAATCAGCAATTAATTTCAATCCCTGAATAATCCACAATTCATCATTATCCCTAAATAACAAAAAATTGATCACAATCCCTGAATAATCAACAATTCATCACAATCCCAGAATAATCAATAATTCATCTCAATCATGGAATAATCAACAATTCATCACAATCCCTGAATAATCAACAATTCATCACAATGCTGGAATAATCACCAATTCATCACAATCACAGAATAATCACCAATTCATGACAATCCCACATTAATCAACAAAGCATCATAATCCGGGAATAACCAAAAATTCATTACAATTCCTGAATAATCAACAACTGATCACAATCCAGAATAATCAACCATTCATTACAATCCTGGAATAATCAACTATCGCCTCACAGCGCCAGGGACCCGGGTTCAAATCTGGCCTCGGGCGACTGTCTGTGTGGAGTTTGCACATTCTCCCTGTGTCTGCGTGGGTTTCCTCCGGGTGCTCCGGTTTCCTCCCACAGTCCAAAGATGTGCAGGTTAGGTTGATTTGGCTATGATAAATTGACCCTTAGTGTGAGGGGATTAAATACGTGGGGTTATGGGGATAGGGCGGGATATGTGTCGGTGCAGGCTCGATGGGCCGAAATGGCCTCTATCTGCACTGTAGATTCTGTGATTCTGTGAATCAACAATTCCGCACAATCCCGGAATAATCAACAATTCTCCACAAACCCAGAATAATCAACAATTCTTCACAATCTTGGAATAATCAAAAATGCAACACAATCCCAGAATAATCAATTGTTCACAATCCCGGAATAATTAACAATCATCACAATCTTGGAATAATCAAAAATGCAACACAATCCCGGAATAATCAAAAATGCAACACAATCCTGGAATAATCAACAAATCATCACAAGCCTGGAATAATCAACAATTCATCACAATCCCAGAATTATCAACAATTCATCACAAACCCGGAATAATCAACAATTCATCAGAATCCCGGAATAATCAATTCTTCGCAATACCTGGAATAATCAGAAATGCAACATCATCCCTGAATAATCAACAATTCATCACAATCCCAGAATCATCAACAATTAATCACAATCCTGGAAGAATCAACAATTCATCACAATCAGGGAATAATCAACAATTCATCACAATCCCCAAATAATTAACAATTCATCAAAATCCTGGAATAATCAACAATTGTTCACAAAGCCAGAATAATCAAAAGTGCATCAAAATCCAGAATACAAAACAGTTCATCACAGTCCCAGTATGATCAACAAATCATCACATCCCGGAATGATCATCAATCCATTACAATCCCGTAATAATCAACAATTCATGACGATATAGGTAAAAAGCGGGATGAGGTCCTAAAAGCGGAATATAGGGAGTTAGGAGATAAATTAAAAAGCAGGACCTCAAAGGTAGTAATCTCAGGATTGCTACCAGCGCCACATGCTAGTCAGAGTAGAAATAGAAGGATACTTCAGATGAATACGTGGCCAGAGGAATGGTGCCAGGGGGAGGGATTCAAGTTCCTGGGACATTGGAACTGGTTCTGGGGGAGGTGGGACCAGTTCAAACCGGACGGTTTGCACCTGGGCAGGGCTGGAACCGATGTCCTAGGGTGAATGTTTGCTAGTGCTGTGGGGGAGGGTTTAAACTAAAATGGCAGGGGGTTGGGAAACTGAGCAGGCAGACAGAGGAAAGGGAAACAAGGATAAAAGCAAAAGATAGGAAGGAGAAAAACAAAAGTGGCAGTCAGAGAAATCAATGGTTTAAATCAAACATGGCCACAGTAAATAATAATTCTAATAGGTCTAAGAGCATTAAAAAAACAAGCCTGAAGGCTTTGTGTCTTAATGCGAGGAGCATTCGTAATAAGGTGGATGAATTGGCTGCACAAATAGAGGTAAACAAATACGATTTGGTTGGGATTACGGAAACATGGCTCAAGGGTGGCCAAGACTGGGAACTCAACATCCAGGGGAATTCGATATTCAGGAAAGATAGGCAAAAAGGAAAGGGAGGTGGGGTAGCATTACTGGTTAAAGAAGGGATTAACACAATTGTAATGAAGGATATTAGCTCTGATGATGTGGAATCTGTATGGGTAGAATTGAGACATACTAAGGGGGAAAAAACGTTAGTGGGAGTGGTATATAGACCTCCAAATAGTAAGGCGGAGGTTGGGGATGGCATTAAAAGGGAAATTAAAGAAGCGTGCAATAAGGGCACGGCAGTCATCATGGGTGACTTTAATCTACATATAGATTGGGCCAACCAAATTAGTAACAGTACTGTGGAGGAGGAATTCCTGGAGTGTTTATGGGATGGTTTCCTGGACCAATATATCAAGGAACCAACCAGAGATCAGGCCATCTTAGACTGGGTATTATGTAACGAGAAAGGATTAATTAGCAATCATGTTGTACGAGGCCCCTTGGGTCGGAGCGATCATAATATGATCGAATTCTTCATTAAGATGGAGAATGAAGTAGTTGACTCAGAGACTAGGGTCCTCAATTTAAATAAAGGGAACTATGATGGTCTGAGGAGCGAGTTGGGTAGGATTGATTGTGGAATGGCACGCAAAGGGTTGACGGTGGATAGGCAATGGCAAACATTCAAAGACCGAATGGATGAACTACAGAATTTGTTCATCCCAGTTTGGCATAAAAATAAAACAAAAAGGGTGACTCAACCGTGGCTAACAAGGGAAATTAGGGATAGCATAAGATCCAAGGAGAGGACATATAAATTGGCCAGAAAAAGCAATAATCCTGAGGATTGGGAACAGTTAGGATACAACAAAGGAGGACAAAGGGATTAATTAAGAAAGGGAAAATAGAATATGAGAGTAAGCTTACAGGGAACATAAAAACTGACTGTAAAAGCTTTTATAGATATGTGAAGAGAAAAAGATTGGTGAAGTCCAGCGTAGGTCCCTTGCAGTCAGAATCAGGGGAATTTATAATGGGGAACAAAGAAATGGCAGACGAACTAAATACATACTTTGGTTCTGTCTTCACAAAAGAGGACACAAATAACCTCCCAGAGATGCCGGGGAACATAGGGTCTGATGAAAGGGTGGAACTGAAAGAAATCAGTATTTGTAGGGAAATGGTGTTAGGAAAATTGATGGGACTGAAGGCCGATAAATCCCCAGGGCCTCATAATCTACATCCCAGGGTAATTAAGGAAGTGGCCCTAGAAATAGTAGATGCATTGCTGGTCAACTTTCAGAACTCGATAAACTCTGGAACAGTACCCATGGATTGGAGGGTAGCTAATGATACCCCACTATTCAAAAAAGGTGGTAGAGAAAAAGCAGGAGATTATAGACCGGTAAGCCTGATATCGGTAGTGGGGAAAATGCTAGAGTCCATTATAAAAGATGTAATAGCAGAGCACTTGGAAAGCAGTGACAGGATCGGACAAAGTCAACATGGATTTACAAAAGGTAAACCATGCTTGACTAATCTACTGGAATTTTTTGAGGATGTAACTGGTAAAATAGAGGAGGGAGAACCAGTGGATGTGGTGTATTTGGACTTTCAGAAGGCTTTCGATAAGGTCCCACATAAGAGATTAGCATGCAAAATTAAGGCACATGGGATTGGGGGCACGGTATTGACTTGGATAGAGAACTGGTTGGCGGACAGAAAGCAAAGAGTTGGAATAAACGGGTCGTTTTCCGAGTGGCAGGGAGTGACTAGTGGGGTACTAGAAGGATCGGTCCTAGGACCCCAGCTGTTCACAATATATATTAATGATCTGGACAAGGGGATTGGATGTAATATTTCCAAATTTGCAGACAACACAAAGCTGGGTGGGAGGGTATGCTGTGAGGAGGATGTCGTGAAACTCCAGTACGATTTGGACAGGTTGGGTGATTGGGCAGAAACATGGCAAATGCAGTATAATATGGATAAATGTGAGGTTATCCACTTTAGTGGCAAAAACAGGAAGGCAGATTATTATTTGAATGGCAATAGATTGGGAGAAGGGGAAGTGCAAAGAGACCTGGGTGATCTTGTGCACCAGTCGCTGAAAGTAAGCATGCAGGTGCAGCAGGCGGTTAAGAAGGCAAATGGTTTGTTGGCCTTCGTAGCAAGAGGGTTCAAGTACAGGAACAAGGATGTCTTGCTGCAGTTGTACAGGGCCTTGGTGAGACCGCACCTTGAGTATTGTGTGCAGTTTTGGTCGCCTTACCTGAGGAAGGATGTTCTTGCCATGGAAGGAGTGCAGCAAAGATTCACCAGGCTGATGCCTGGGATGGCAGGAATGACGTATGAGGAGAGAGTGTGTCGATTGGGCTTATACTCACTGGAGTTTAGAAGATTGAGAGGGGATCTCATCGAAACCTATAAAATTCTGTCAGGCCTGGACAGACTAGATGCAGGAAGGATGTTTCTGATGGCTGGGGAACCAGAACCAGGGGTCATAGTCTAAGGATAAGGGGTAAGCCATTTAGGACTGAAATGAGGAGGAATTTCTTCACCCAGAGAGTGGTGAACCTGTGGAATTCTCTGTCACAGAGGGCGGTGGAGGCCAGTTCATTAAATATATTCAAGAAAGAGTTGGATATATTTCTTAAGGCTAAAGGGATGAACGGATATAGGGAGAAGGCAGGGACAGGGTACTGAATTTGGATGATCAGTCATGATCTCATTGAATGGTGGAGCAGGCTCGAAGGGCCGAATGGCCTACTCCTGCTCCTATCTTCTAAGTTTCTATGTTTCTGTGTTTCTATGACAATCCCGGAAGAGTCAACACTTAATCACAGTCCCAGAAAAATCAACAATTCATCTCTATCCAGATTAATTAACCATTCATCTCAATCCCTGAACAATCCACAATTCATCACAATCCCACAATAATCCACAATTCATCACAATCCCAGAATAATCATAAATTAATTACAATCCCAGAATAATCAACAATTCATCACTACCCAAATTAATCAACAAATCATCACAATCACTGAATAATGAAAAATTAATAACAATTCAGAATAATCAACAATTCATCACAATCCTGGAATAAAGAAACAATTAATCACAAACCAGAATAATCAGGAATTTATCACAATCCTGGAATAATCACCAATTCATCACAATCCTGGAATAATCCACAATTCATCACAATCCCAGAATTATCAACAATTCAACACAATCCTGGAATAATGAACAATTCAGCACATTCCAGAATAATCAGCAATTAATTTCAATCACTGAATAATCCACAATTCATCATTATCCCTAAATAACAAAAAATTGATCACAATCCCTGAATAATCAACAATTCATCACAATCCCAGAATAATCAATAATTCATCTCAATCATGGAATAATCACCAATTCATCACAGTCCCTGAATAATCAACAATTCATCACAATGCTGGAATAATCAACCAGTCATCACAATCAGTTAATAAAAAACAATTAATCATAAACCAGAATAATCACCAATTCATCACAATCACAGAATAATCACCAATTCACGACAATCCCACATTAATCAACAAAGCATCACAATCCTGGAATAACCAAAAATTCATTACAATTCCTGAATAATCAACAACTGATCACAATCCAGAATAATCAACCATTCATTACAATCCTGGAATAATCAACAATTCATCACAAACCAGAATAATCAAAAATCATGACAATCCCGGAATAATCAACAATTCACAACATTCCCAGAATAATCAACAATTCACCACAATTCTTAATAATCAACAATTAATCACAATCTCAGAATAAACATCAATTATAAAAAATCCTGGAAAAATCAACACTTCATCACAATCCCGGATTAATCAACAAATCATCACAAACCCAGAATAATCAACAGTTCAGCACAATCCCAGAATAATCAACAATTCTTCACAAACCCGGAATAATCAACAATTCCTCACAATCCCGGAATAATCAACAATTCTTCACAAACCCAGAAAAATCAACAATTCTTCACATTCTTGGAATAATCAAAAATGCAACACAATCCCAGAATAATCAATTGTTCACAATCCCGGAATAATTAACAATCATCACAATCTTGGAATAATCAAAAATGCAACACAATCCCGGAATAATGAACAAATCATCACAAGCCTGGAATAATCAACAATTCATCACAATCCCAGAATTATCAACAATTCATCACAAACCCGGAATAATCAACAATCCATCAGAATCCTGGAATAATCAATTCTTCACAATACCTGGAATAATCAGAAATGCAACACCATCCCTGAATAATCAACAATTCATCACAATCCCAGAATCATCAACAATTAATCACAATCCTGGAATAATCAACAATTCATCACAATCAGGGAATAATCAACAATTCATCACAATCCCCAAATAATTAACAATTCATCACAATCCCGGAATAATCAACAATTGTTCACAAAGCCAGAATAATCAAAAGTGCATCAAAATCCAGAATACAAAACAGTTCATCACAGTCCCAGTATGATCAACAAATCATCACATCCCGGAATGATCATCAATCCATTACAATCCCGTAATAATCAACAATTCATGGCGATATAGATAAAAAGCAGGATGAGGTCCTAAAAGCGGAATATAGGGAGTTAGGAGATAAATTAAAAAACAGGACCTCAAAGGTAGTAATCTCAGGATTGCTACCAGTGCCACATGCTAGTCAGAGTAGAAATAGAAGGATACTTCAGATGAATACGTGGCCAGAGGAATGGTGCCAGGGGGAGGGATTCAAGTTCCTGGGACATTGGAACCAGTTCTGGGGGAGGTGGGATCAGTTCAAACCGGACGGTTTGTACCTGGGCAGGGCTGGAACCGATGTCCTAGGGTGAGTGTTTGCTAGTGCTGTGGGGGAGGGTTTAAACTAAAATGGCAGGGGGTTGGGAACCTGAGCAGGGAGACAGCGGAAAGGGAAACAAGGATAAAAGCAAAAGATAGGAAGGAGAAAAACAAAAGTGGCAGTCAGAGAAATCAATGGTTTAAATCAAACATGGCCACAGTAAATAATAATTCTAATAGGTCTAAGAGCATTAAAAAAACAAGCCTGAAGGCTTTGTGTCTTAATGCGAGGAGCATTCGTAATAAGGTGGATGAATTGGCTGTGCAAATAGAGGTAAACGAATACGATTTGGTTGGGATTCCGGAAACATGGCTCAAGGGTGGCCAAGGCTGGGAACTCAACATCCAGGGGAATTCGATATTCAGGAAAGATAGGCAAAAAGGAAAGGGAGGTGGGGTAGCATTACTGGTTAAAGAAGGGATTAACACAATTGTAATGAAGGATATCAGCTCTGATGATGTGGAATCTGTATGGGTAGAATTGAGACATACTAAGGGGGAAAAAATGTTAGCAGGAGTGGTATATAGACCTCCAAACAGTAAGGCGGAGGTTGGGGATGGCATTAAAAGGGAAATTTGTGGTGTATGTAACCTGTTCCACCTTAAGAGAACTTAAGCCTGTTCCACCTTAAGAGATGTACTACTTTCTCTGGCTGCTGTATACGTAATACCGGTGGTGACCACCGGTATATAAGTACTGTGTAGTGATATTGCTGTTAGTATAGCCCTGACCTCCAACTAGTAAAGACCTGTTGAAACGTTATTCTTGTAGTCTGTGTCAGTAATTAATCTTAAATACAACTAGAACACACAAACTTAACAGTGGCGACGAGTCCGATTCTTACCCTGCGGCAGTTTATATCCACGGCGGCTTCGTCCACAGAACGGGCGTCGAAGAGAGGCATCCACCCTCATCACCCTGCTGGAAGACACGTCGCGCGGCAGGCATCGAGAACCCGGAGTGCAGAAGATATCCTGAACTCGAAGCCTCCATCAGCGGCAGTCAGCTACCTTCCTTCTACCTCGGTGGTGGGTAAGCCGGTCAGCGACGCGAGCAGAAAGTCGGCCGCGTTGGCTGTACAGACGGGGAGGGAAGACGGAGGAATAAGGGTGGTGAGATCGATCGTGACCGGAGATAAGGGCCGGGCCGCATTCGGGCCGAAAGGCGCAGCGCGGGGACATCGATCGCGGCTGGTGATAAGGGCCGGGCCACTTTCGGGCCAAAAAGGCGCAGCGTCTGGGGTGACTGAAGGCGCGAGAGCCGCGGTGAAGGCGAATGCAGCCGGTGCTAATAACCGGGCTGCAAGAAGGGCTGTGAGGCGCGACATCGGGGAAGCGCGAATGCCCGAGGGAGCCGCGGTGAAGCGGAGACAGCGTCGGGGGAGTTACTAACCGCTGGGAAAGGGGAGCAGCAGCGGCACGCCAAACGCCATTGCAGCCAGCGGGTGAAGAAGGTGAGCGCGGGAAAGACCGCCAAGCGTGGGAAACCGCCATTTTGTAGGCGGAGGACGAAGACAAGAGCGGGAAGCCGCCATCTTGGAAAAAGGGAAATCACTAAAAAAAATTGCAACGATGCCTAAACACGGGAACATTAATACCTTTGATAGCGACATCGAAGATTGGGCCACGTATGTAGAACGCATACAAAATTATTGTAAAGCAAATAAAATCCCAGATGATGAGAAAGCACTAACTTTATTAAACTTAATGGGTGCGAAGACATACGGGCAATTGAAACACCTTTTATCACCAGATGAACCGGCGGAGAAGACGTTCGAGGAGATTGTTACTGTCCTGAGAAATCATCTAAACCCCACGCCGCTGATGCTAGTGGAACGATTTAAATTTTACAGCAGAAAGCAGCTGAAAGATGAAAGCAATGCTGAATATTTAATGGTATTGCGTAAGCTAGCAAAGTACTGTCAGTTTGGAACGGGACTAACAGATGCGCTAAGAGATAAATTTGTGTGTGGATTATTAAAAGAAGATACACAAAAGCGACTGCTCGAGGAGAATGAGCTGATGCTTGAGAAAGCGGTCACTATGGCAGCATCACACGAAGCCGCAGCGAGAGGCACGGCAGTAATGCAGCTACGGTCACCGGAACTCAGTACAAATCAATTGGTTTTGAGTACTGTAAAATGTTATCATTGTGGAAAGACAACGCACGATCAGAACCAGTGTTGGTTTAAAAACCAAGAATGCAGAACGTGTGGCAGGCTTGGCCACATAGCTAAAGTATGCCGGTCAGGAAAGAAGACCAGCAACAAAAAGTCACCGCAAGGAAAATACATAAAGGTACACAAGGTGACAAAGAACAGTTCGAACGAACAGAAGTCAGATTCAGACGCCAGCAGTAACGAACTGGGTAGCTTAAGAGTACACAACGTTGGAAAGGATGCAGATCTCCAGACAATTTGGGTCACTCTTCAGATAGCAGGAGTCCAAGTAAAGATGGAATTGGACACTGGATCGGCATTGACGGTCATGAATAAGAAAGATTACAAAAGGTTATTCCAACATATTCCCCTACGGGATACGGAGATTATATTGAAAACATACACGGGGCAAAGAGTGTACCCCATTGGAAAGATAGAGGTAAAAGTGGTCCACAAGGGCAAAGAAAGCCAAGTAATGGACTTATATGTGCTACCTGAAGGAGGTCCACCACTACTGGGACGGGAGTGGATTAGGAAAATGAATATGGACTGGCACTCCTTAAAGGCACTAACGGTAGATTCCGGAAAACAGATGTCAAACCTAAACGATTGTCCAGAATATTGGATGATGCTAAAGAGGTGTTCCAGCAGGGACTGGGAACACTGAGAGGAATTACGGCAAACATCAAGATTGATGAACATGCACACTCAAAATTTTTCAAAGCCAGACCGGTACCCTATTGTGGTAAACCACTGTTTGTATTCCTGTTTGTCCTGTTTGTATTCCACTGTGTACATGCCTGGACATGCCTCGGCTGACTCCTCCCACAGGTCCTAGTATAAAGGTGACTGCTCCCCAGCCCTTAGTATCCTGGACCGGTCGACCACTCGAGGCAGACCTCCATTCCGTTGTTAATAAAAGCCTTTGGTTACTCTTCTAACTCTCAGTCTTTTATGAGTAATTGATAGCGCATCAATTTTATTAACAACATTTTATAATGGAGAAGATCCTCACACCAGCATGCCTGGACTTAGATCATCGGGAGGCGGACTCATCCACCAAGTTTACTCATTGGCTTAAGTGTTTCGAAAAATTCCTGACCGCCTCCGAAGCAATCAAATCGGACGAGGACAAACTGGATGTCCTGACCTCCAAAGTGAACCACCGAGTGTACTCGGTCATCCAAGACGCGACCTCGTACGTGGACGCTATCAAGCTCCTCAAGGACCAGTACACGCGCCCAGTGAACGAAGTGTACGCCAGGCACCTCCTGGGGAGTCGTAAACAACAACCTGGGGAATCGACCGTGGAATACCTTCAGGCACTGTCTGTGCTTGGCCGGGCCTGTGGTTGTAAGGATGTAAAGGCCGCCGTGTACACAGAGGAACTTATCCGGGACGCTTTTGTAGCGGGCCACAGATCCAATTACACCCGACAGCGACTGTTGGAGCAGAGTAACCTCGACCTCAACAAGGCCTCTGAACTCGCACTATCGTTGGATGCAGCCTACCAGGGCATGGATGCCTACTCCTCTGCACCGTGGACGCCGCGGGGAATGACAGCCTGGGACACGGTAGGACCGCCTCATAGCGCCGTGCCACCCCAGCCACACCCCAACAACGGCCCAACTACCGCAGCAGTGTCCCAAGGCCAGACAGCAGTGCCCCAAGGCCAGAAATGCTACTTCTGTGGCCAGGCAAAACACCCCAGAGTGCGCTGCCCGGCGAAAAACGCGATCTGCTCGGGCTGCGGGAAGAAGGGACACTACGCTAGCGTCTGCAGGGCCAAAGCCACCCCGAACCCCAGCAGCGCCGCGTGTGGGCCATGCGGGCCGCCATCTTGGACCTCCCCGGCCATGCGCGAATCACCGGTACAGCAGCCATTTTGGACGCCTCCAGCCACATGGGGATCATGGACGCCGCCATCTTGGACGACAGCCGGGACGCAGCAGGCCCCCGACACCGCCTCATCTGATACCCGCAGCGACACACCGACCCCGACGCTGGCATCCGTTACACTGGACCAAGCGAGACCGCACCAACTGGCCAGTTCCACAATGGACATTAAGGTAAATGGTCACGATACAATCTGCCTTTTTGACTCTGGGAGCACGGAGAGCTTCATCCACCCCGACACGGTGTGGCGTTGCTCTCTCCCAGTCCTGCCTGCGCAACAGCGGATTTCTATGGCCTCCGAGTCCCAGTCGGCGGACATCGGCGGCTACTGCGTGGTGACACTCGTAGTAGACGGGACCGTGTATGATCATTTTAAACTTCTGGTCCTGCCTGACCTCTGCGCTGCCGTCCTGCTGGGGTTAGATTTTCAGTGCCACCTTAAAAGTGTTACGATGGCGTACGGTGGACCCCTACCCCCACTCACAGTCCGCAGCCAGCAGCTTCCAAACTGCCCGCCGCGCACCAGGTGCAACCTCTCCACACTCAGAGTCACCCCCCCCCAACTGTTTGCTAACCTCACCCCCGACTGTAAGCCCATCGCCACAAAGAGCAGGCGATACAGTGCCGGGGACAGGGTTTTCATTAAAACCGAAGTGGAGCGGCTCCTGAAAGAAGGGATTATTGAGGGCAGCACCAGCCCCTGGCGAGCCCAGGTTGTGGTCGTTAAGACCGGCGAGAAGCAGCGCCTGGTCATCGACTACAGCCAGACAATAAATCGCTACACCCTGCTGGACGCCTACCCACTCCCCCGTATAGCTGATATGGTCAACCAGATCGCGCAGTACCGCGTCTTCTCGACCATTGACCTGAAATCAGCATACCACCAGCTCCCCATCCGCCCTGAGGACCGCCAGTACACTGCCTTTGAGGCAAACGGCCGCCTCTATCACTTCCTTAGGGTTCCCTTTGGCGTCACCAATGGGGTCTCCGTCTTCCAAAGGGAGATGGACCGGATGGTAGATCAAAATGCGTTGCAGGCCACTTTCCCATATCTGGACAATGTGACCATCTGCGGCCGTGACTTGCAGGACCATGACGCAAACCTCGAAAAATTCCTCCGCACCGCCCAACTCCTAAACCTGACATATAACAAGGAGAAGTGCATATTCTGCACAAACCGCCTCGCCATCCTTGGCTGTGTTGTGGAACACGTAGTCATCGGCCCCGACCCCGACCGGATGCGTCCCCGTATGGAACTTCCACTGCCCCACTGCCTCAAGGCCCTGAAGAGGTGCCTAGGGTTTTTCTCCTATTACGCCCAGTGGGTCCCCTACTATGCGGACAAGGCCCGTCCACTGATCAAGTCCACCTCTTTTCCCTTGACGGCAGAGGCCCGCTTAGCCTTCCACCGTATCAAGGAGGACATTGCCAAAGCCACCATGCACGCAGTGGACGAATCCATCCCCTTCCAGGTGGAAAGCGACGCGTCTGACTTTGCCCTGGCCGCTACCCTCAATCAGGCGGGGAGACCCGTGGCCTTCTTTTCACGAACCCTCCAAGGCCCGGAGACCAGACACTCCGCTGTTGAGAAGGAGGCCCAGGCGATTGTGGAGGCTGTGCGTCATTGGAGGCACTACCTGGCCGGAAAACGATTTACCCTGCTCACTGACCAGCGTTCAGTTGCTTTTATGTTTAACAACAAGCAGAGGGGCAAAATCAAAAATGACAAGATCTTGAGGTGGAGAATCGAACTTTCCACCTACAACTACGAGATCTTGTACCGGCCCGGGAAGCTAAATGAACCCCCGGATGCGCTATCGCGTGGCACCTGCGCCAGCGCGCAGATCGATAGACTGCGGGCCCTCCACAATGACCTCTGCCACCCGGGGGTCACCAGGTTCTTCCACTTCATCAAGGCCCGCAACCTGCCTTACTCTATTGAGGAGGTCAGGACCATGACCAGGAACTGCCAAGTCTGCGCTGAGTGCAAACCGCACTTTTATAGACCAGACAGGGCCCACCTGATAAAAGCCACTCGCCCCTTCGAGCGCCTGAGCGTCGATTTTAAAGGGCCTCTCCCCTCCTCCGACCGCAATGTGTACTTCCTCAATATTATTGATGAGTACTCCCGTTTCCCGTTCGCCTTCCCTTGCCCGGACATGACCAGTGCCACGGTCATTAAATGTCTGAACAACCTCTTCACCCTGTTCGGCTTCCCCAGCTATATCCATAGCGACCGGGGCTCATCGTTTATGAGCGACGAACTCCGTCAGTACCTGCTAACTAGGGGTATTGCCACAAGCAGGACCACCAGTTACAACCCCCGGGGGAACGGACAGGTGGAAAGAGAAAATGCGACAGTTTGGAAGGCCGTCCTGCTAGCCTTAAAGTCTAGGGGCCTTCCAACCTCCCGCTGGCAGGATGTGCTCCCCGATGCGCTCCACTCTATTCGGTCACTGCTCTGCACTGCCACTAACGCCACCCCTCATGAGAAAATGTTTGTCTTCCCAAGGAAGTCCACATCGGGGACATCGCTACCGCCATGGCTGACGTCCCCAGGGCCGGTCCTACTGAGAAGACACATGAGGACCCATAAAATGGACCCCCTGGTCGAGAGGGTCGACCTCCTCCACGCCAACCCCCAGTATGCTTACATCGCATACCCGGACGGGCGGGAGGACACAGTCTCCATAAGAGTCCTTGCACCCTCGGGGACCACAGTAACCCACTACCACCCCCCCCCACGATCCGATATCCAGCCCCAGCAGACGGCAGGCCTGGGCCCCGCGACCCGCTCAACATCTACGAGGACGACACGCCTGTGCCACAGCCTACGCTGGACTCGACGCCGGAAACTTCACTACCCCTGCCGTCGCCACGCAGATCACAGCGGCAGACAAGACCTCCGGAGAGACTCCAATACACTAACTTTTAATACACTTCACCCCGCCGGACTCAATTTTAAACAAGGGGTGAATGTGGTAAACCACTGTTTGTATTCCTGTTTGTCCTGTTTGTATTCCACTGTGTACATGCCTGGACATGCCTCGGCTGACTCCTCCCACAGGTCCTAGTATAAAGGTGACTGCTCCCCAGCCCTTAGTATCCTGGACCGGTCGACCACTCGAGGCAGACCTCCATTCTGTTGTTAATAAAAGCCTTTGGTTACTCTTCTAACTCTCAGTCTTTTATGAGTAATTGATAGCGCATCACCTATGCAATACGACCTGCTGTAGAAGCGGAACTGGAAGCGCTAGAACGTTCAGGTGTACTGTCTAAGGTAGATTGGAGTGAGTGGGCTACGCTCATTGTTCCCGTTATGAAACGTCCTTCGAGCAACAAGCCAGGAGAACCAGGGAAGGTTCGCATCTGTGGAGACTTAAAGATCACCGTTAATCCGGTGCTTCACACGGTGCAGTATCCGCTTCCGCGGATTGAGGATATTTTTGCTTCGTTGTCTGGCGGGAAACACTTCACCAAGATAGACCTGGCGCAGGCGTACTTGCAGATGGAGGTTGAAGAAGAGTCACACCAGTACCTCACGATCAACACGCATAGAGGTTTGTACCGGTATAATAGGCTGGTTTTTGGAGTGGCAGCGGCTCCAGCAATTTGGCAGAGGGCCATGGAGCAGGTATTACAGGGAATTCCAGGCACACAATGTTACCTGGACGATATTCTGATTACAGGAGATGGTGATGAAGAACACCTCGCAAACTTGGAACTGGTGCTCAACAGACTGAAAGAGTATGGACTTCGAGTTAATCGGCAGAAATGTGAGTTCTTTCAGAAGCGGATCTCATACTGTGGTCATGTCATTGACCGGGAGGGGCTTCATAAGTCTCCTGACAAGATAGAGGCAGTTGTAAAGGCTCCCGCTCCGGATAATGTCTCTCAGTTGAGGTCGTTTCTAGGATTGATTAACTATTACCATAAGTTTCTACCGAATCTATCCACGGTACTGCACCCGCTGAACGCTCTTTTACAGAAGGGGGTACCATGGGAATGGAGCGAAAACTGTAAGAAGGCATTTCGCAAAAGCAAAGAATTGATCACCTCAGAGGAAGTGTTGGCTCACTTCAACCCGACACTGCCTATTCGGTTGGCTTGTGATGCTTCTCCATATGGTATTGGGGCAATACTCTCACACAAGTTGCCAAATGGCATGGAAAGGCCAGTCGCATTTGCATCCAGATCATTGACCTCCGCTGAGCGCGCAACTATGCGCAGATCGATAGGGAGGCTCTCAGTCTTGTATGGGGAGTGAAGAAGTTTAATCATTACCTGCAGGGCCAAAAATACACACTTCTGACAGACCATCAGCCGTTGGTATCCATTTTTAACCCTAAGAAGGGTGTTTCGGTGATGACAGCACAGAGACTCCAGAGATGGTCCCTTTTCCTAGGGGCACATCAATATCAAAAAGAATTCAAAGGTACAAAGCAGCATGGCAATGCTGATGGGCTGTCACGCCTGCCACTACCTGAAGAAGAAGAGACGACGAAAGTTGACCCTGTTGAGTTATTTCATTCGACCATCATCGAGTGTTTACCAGTCACCAATGCAAGTATTGAAAGAGAAACCAGGAACGACCCGACACTGTCCCGAGTCTACGAGGTGACAGTGAAGGGATGGCCAACACATGGTGATCCTCTGTTACCGGCATTCTCGGCAAGGCGAGACCAGATGTCCGTCTGCCATGGTACTTTGATGTACGGGACAAGAGTGATTATTCCTCCCAAGTTAAGGGAAAGAGTTCTAAAGGAACTTCATGAAGGTCATCTGGGGGGAGTTAAGATGAAAAGTCTTGCTAGGGCTTATGTATGGTGGCCGGGTATTGACCAACAGATAGAGGAGTTGACGAAAAGCTGCGCTGGGTGCCAAAAAGTGCAAAATGCACCTCCGATCGCACCGCTACACCCATGGGAATGGCCTTCAGCCCCATGGCAACGCGTACATATTGACTTTGCTGGTCCATTCATGGACTCCATGTTCCTAATTGCGGTGGACGCACATTCCAAATGGCCAGAAGTGATCAAGATGAATACCACTACTTCAGAAAAGACAATTGCGGTGTTAAGAACAATATTCGCAAGGAACGGATTGCCAGAACAGATATGTTCGGACAACGGACCACAGTTCGTGTCAGAAGAATTCCAAAAATTCTTAAAGAAGAATGGGGTGAAACATTATACCTCTGCCCCATATCATCCGGTGACAAACGGGTTGGCCGAGAGATTTGCCCAAACATTCAAAAAGGCAATAAAGGCCATGAACGATGATCAGATTCCGCTACAACACAAGGTGGACAATTTCCTAATGGCATATCGAAACGCCGCTCATGCAGTAACTAACCAAAGTCCTGCCATGATGTTTTATAACAGGAGGTTGCAGTCCAGGTTGGACTTGTTAAAACCAAATATGCGGAGGGAAGTGGAAAACAAACAGTTCCGGCATATTAATAACAAGACCACTCGAAGTTTCGACGTAGGACAACCAGTGTTGGCAAGGGACTATGGAAACGAAAAATGGCAGTCTGGAACAATTCGGGCCAGACAAGGACCTCTGATGTACACAGTAGATATTGGTAACAATGTGATAAGGCGTCATGCGGATCAACTGGTAGAATCGAGAGCAAGGGTCGAACCCATGGTTGCGACAGAGACAACTGTGGAAGACGTTAATGAACCTGAAGCATCTACCTCGGCAGGGAATGTACCTGATGATGACGTCCAATACATAGGAAACCAACTAGAGGAGTCACCTCAGCAACAAGAATCAGAGACCACTGAAAGGCGTTATCCAACCCGAATCAGAAGGCCTCCTGAGAGACTGAATCTTTGAACTGTTTATACCTGAAGTTATATATGTATATATGTTATTATATTATGTTAAATGGGGATATGACTGTTAAGCTAAAAAGGGAGGATTGTGGTGCATGTAACCTGTTCCACCTTAAGAGAACTTAAGCCTGTTCCACCTTAAGAGATGTACTACTTTCTCTGGCTGCTGTATACGTAATACCGGTGGTGACCACCGGTATATAAGTACTGTGTAGTGACATTGCTGTTAGTATAGCCCTGACCTCCAACTAGTAAAGACCTGTTGAAACGTTATTCTTGTAGTCTGTGTCAGTAATTAATCTTAAATACAACTAGAACACACAGACTTAACAAAATTAAAGAAGCGTGCAATAAGGGCACAGCAGTCATCATGGGTGACTTTAATCTACATATAGATTGGTCCAACCAAATTAGTAACAATACTGTGGAGGAGGAATTCCTGGAGTGTTTATGGGATGGTTTCCTGGACCAATATGTCAAGGAACCAACCAGAGATCAGGCCATCTTAGACTGGGTATTAAGTAATGAGAAAGGATTAATTAGCAATCTTGTTGTACGAGGCCCCTTGGGTCGGAGCGATCATAATATGATCGAATTCTTCATTAAGATGGAGAATGAAGTAGTTGACTCAGAGACTAGGGTCCTCAATTTAAATAAAGGGAACTATGATGGTCTGAGGAGCGAGTTGGGTAGGATTGATTGTGGAATGGCACTCAAAGGGTTGACGGTGGATAGGCAATGGCAAACATTCAAAGACCGAATGGATGAACTACAGAATTTGTTCATCCCAGTTTGGCATAAAAATAAAACAAAAAAGGTGACTCAACCATGGCTAACAAGGGAAATTAGGGATAGCATAAGATCCAAGGAGAGGACATATAAATTGGCCAGAAAAAGCAATAATCCTGAGGATTGAGAACAGTTAGGATTCAACAAAGGAGGACAAAGGGATTAATTAAGAAAGGGAAAATAGAATATGAGAGTAAGCTTACAGGGAACATAAAAACTGACTGTAAAAGCTTTTATAGATATGTGAAGAGAAAAAGATTGGTGAAGTCGAGCGTAGGTCCCTTGCAGTCAGAATCAGGGGAATTTATAATGGGGAACAAAGAAATGGCAGACCAACTAAATACATACTTTGGTTCTGTCTTCACAAAGGAGGACATAAATAACCTCCCAGAGATGCCGGGGAACATAGGGTCTGATGAAAGGGTGGAACTGAAAGAAATCAGTATTTGTAGGGAAACGGTGTTAGGAAAATTGATGGGACTGAAGGCCGATAAATCCCCAGGGCCTCATAATCTACATCCCAGGGTACTTAAGGAAGTGGCCCTAGAAATAGTAGATGCATGGCTGGTCAACTTTCAGAACTTGATAAACTCTGGAACAGTACCCATGGATTGGAGGGTAGCTAATGATACCCCACTATTCAAAAAAGGTGGTAGAGAAAAAGCGGGGAATTATAGACCGGTAAGCCTGATATCGGTAGTGGGGAAAATGCTAGAGTCCATTATAAAAGATGTAATAGCAGAGCACTTGGAAAGCAGTGACAGGATCGGACAAAGTCAACATGGATTTACAAAAGGTAAATCATGCTTGACTAATCTACTGGAATTTTTTGAGGATGTAACTGGTAAAATAGATAAGGGAGAACCAGTGGATGTGGTGTATTTGGACTTTCAGAAGGCTTTTGATAAGGTCCCACATAAGAGATTAGCGTGCAAAATTAAGGCACATGGGATTGGGGGCATGGTATTGACTTGGATAGAGAACTGGTTGGCGGACAGAAAGCAAAGAGTTGGAATAAACGGGTCGTTTTCCGAGTGGCAGGGAGTGACTAGTGGGGTACCGCAAGGGTCGGTCCTAGGACCCCAGCCGTTCACAATATATATTAATGATCTGGACGAGGGAATTGGATGTAATATTTCCAAATTTGCAGACGACACAAAGCTGGGTGGGAGGGTATGCTGTGAGGAGGATGTTGTGAAACTCCAGTACGATTTGGACAGGTTGGGTGATTGGGCAGAAACATGGCAAATGCAGTATAATATGGATAAATGTGAGGTTATCCACTTTGGTGGCAAAAACAGGAAGGCAGATTATTATTTGAATGGCAATAGATTGGGAGAAGGGAAAGTGCAAAGAGACCTGGGTTTTCTTGTGCACCAGTCGCTGAAAGTAAGCATGCAGGTGCAGCAGGCGGTTAAGAAGGCAAATGGTATGTTGGCCTTTGTAGCAAGAGGGTTCAAGTACAGGAACAAGGATGTCTTGCTGCAGTTGTACAGGGCCTTGGTGAGACCGCACCTTAAGTATTGTGTGCAGTTTTGGTCGCCTTACCTGAGGAAGGATGTTCTTGCCATGGAAGGAGTGCAGCAAAGATTCACCAGGCTGATGCCTGGGATGGCAGGAATGACGTATGAGGAGAGAGTATGTCGATTGGTCTTATACTCACTGGAGTTTAGAAGATTGAGAGGGGATCGCATCGAAACCTATAAAATTCTGTCAGGCCTGGACAGACTAGATGCAGGAAGGATGTTTCTGATGGCTGGGCAGTCCAGAACCAGGGGTCATAGTCTAAGGATAAGGGGTAAGCCATTTAGGACTGAAATGAGGAGGAATTTCTTCACCCAGAGAGTGGTGAACCTGTGGAATTCTCTGTCACAGAGGGTGGTGGAGGCCAGTTCATTAAATATATTCAAGAAAGAGTTGGATATATTTCTTAAGGCTAAAGGGATGAAGGGAAATAGGGAGAAGGCAGGGACAGGGTACTGAATTTGAATGATCAGTCATGATCTCATTGAATGGTGGAGCAGGCTCGAAGGGCCGAATGGCCTACTCCTGCTGTTATCTTCTATGTTTCTATGTTTCTATGTTTCTATGACAATCCCAGAAGAGTCAACACTTAATCACAGTCCCAGAAAAATCAACAATTCATCTCTATCCAGATTAATTAACCATTCATCTCAATCCCTGAACAATCCACAATTCATCACAATCCCACAATAATCCACAATTCATCACAATCCCGGAATAATCATAAATTAATCACAATCCCAGAATAATCAACAATTCATCACTACCCGGATTAATCAACTATTCATCACAATCAGTGAATAATGAAAAATTAATAACAATTCAGAATAATCAACAATTCATCACAATCCTGGAATAAAAAAACAATTAATCACAAACCAGAATAATCAGGAATTCAGCACAATCCTGGAATTATCATCAATTCATCACAATCCTCGAATAATCACCAATTCATCACAATCCTGGAATAATCATCAATTCATCACTATCCCGGAATAATCAACCATTCATCACAATCCTGGAATAATCAACCATTCATCACAAACTGTAATAATCAAAAATTCACCACAAACTGCAATAATCAAAAATTCATGACAATCCCAGAATAATCAACAATTCAGTACAGTCCCGGAATAATCAACAATTCATCACAATTCAGAATAATCAACAATTGATCACAATCACAGGATAAACAACAATTATTCACAATCCTGGAATAATCAATAATTCATCACAATCCCTGAATAATCAATAATTCATCACAACCTGGAATAATCAATAATTTATCACAATCTCGGAATAATCCACAATTCTTCAAAAGCCCAGATTAATCAACAATTAATCACAATCCCTGAATAATCAACAATTCATCACAATTCAGAATAATCAACAAGTGACCACAAGCCCTTAATCTTTCCAAAATGTTTGACATCAAACATGAAGGGCACAGATTTTTGGTCAGTTACAAATGTAAAATGTCGCCCAGATAAATAATGTCTCCATTTACGCAGTGCTTCTACGATTGCGTACGCCTCTTTCTCTATTGATGAATGTCTCTGCTCACTATTGCTCAGAGTACATTAGAAAAAGGCCACAGGTCTTCCATTTTGGTTCAGGGTAGCCCCAATTGCAAAATCGGAAGCATCCATCTCAATCACAAAGGGAACCTGCTCATCAATAGAATGCACAACTGCTCCAAGGATATCCTTTTTAAGATTATCAAAACACATCCTGGCCTCCCATGATAGAGGATATGTCGTAACCCGAATAAGGGGCCGGATCTTCTGCGAGAAGTTTGCAATCCAATTAGAATAATAAGAAAACAGTCCAACAACTCGTTGCAAGGCCTTAGAATTAGTAGGGCAAGGTAAAGCAATCAGTGGTTGCAGCCGTTCTGGATCTGGTTTAATCTTGTTTCCCGAGATAATATACCCCAGTAAATTTACCTCGGTGGTCGAAAAGATACACTTCTCTTTATTGAAAGTTAAGCCAACTTTTTCCGCAACTTGAAGGAATCTTTCTCGATTAAAATCGTGCTCCACCCTTGATTTGCCACACACCGTGATGTCATCTAAATATGAGAAGGTGTCAGAGAGAGAGTTATCACTTATGAAAGCATCCATTGCCCGTTGAAAACAGGCGACACCGTTAGTAACACCGAATGGTACTCGGCAAAACTGGTACAGCTTTCCGCCAGCTTCAAAGGCCGTATATGGTTTGTCCCTCTTAGCGATAGGAATCTGATGATAAGCACTCTTTAGGTCAATAGTGCTAAAACCTTATATTGAGATACTTTATTGATAAGCTCATCAATCTTAGGCAGGGGGTACGCATCTAATTGAGTATACCTGTTAATAGTTTGAGAGTAGTCTATCACCATTCGCTTCTTATGTCTCTCATTAGTGGTGACAACTACCTGTGCCCGCCAGGGCGAAAAACTAGGTTCAATGATTCCTTCCGATAAAAGACGTTGAATTTCAGAATTAATAAATTCTTTATCCTGACTGCTATACCTTCTTGACTTGGTAGCAATTGGCTTACAGTCCGGCATCAAATTGGAAAAAAGTGATAATGGAGAAATAAATAAAGAAGTTAATCCACAAATAGACAAAGGTGGCTTGGTTCCTCCGAAAGAAAGACTGAGTGACTCATGTAATTGAAGCACCTCATGACCAATCAAAATGTCCGCACAGAGATTAGGCAGAACGGATAGGCATATATCAGTATGCGTATTACCTAGGAGAATTAATTTCACAAGGCAACAACCAGCTACTTGTGAGGTGAGAGTCGTCTGAGCCATACACACCTGATAGGAAACAGGCGAAATTTTCAAACGCTTCTCCCTCACAAACTGAAGACTTATAAAGCTCTCAGTACTGCCCGTATCTATAAGGGCCTTCACTTCTAACCCATTAACTTGGGCCATAACTATAGCTTTGTTTAGGCCATGGGAAAAGGCGGCAGAAACTGATGCAATAAATGCCCTATCTAAAGGCTGAATGGTCGCAGAGGAGGCAACCGATTTGCAAACACGTGTGTAATGACCTCCCTTGCCGCATTTACTACACACAGCCTCCCGGGCAGGACACTTCAGATGGGGGTGCCGGGCGTTCCCGCAAAAATAACACTTCTGAATCCTAGAGGCAACAGCTGCCGAAGTAGAAACTGTTTCAGAATCTGGTAAACCACTCCTATTAAATCCACGTAACTCCCTTTCATCCGGAACTGCCAAAACCACGGTCGCAGGCCGATCAAAAAGAGCATAAGAATCCGAACTTCTCTGAGCCAAATCCAATGTAGAGGCTTGCTCAAAAGCACTCTTAAGATCCAAGATCTTATTTTCTAATAACCGCTGACGAATTGATCTAGACAGTAATCCATTAATAAATGCATCCCGTACCGATTCTTCCCTATGTTCTTCTGCAGACACGGCCTTATAATTACAGTTAGCACCAAGGCGCCAGAGTGCTTGTAAATAAGCATCCAAGGATTCTCCCGCCTGCTGCCTATGGGCAGATAAAAGGTGACGTGCAAATACCTCATTTTTGGGTTTAACAAAAAAAATTTCCAACGTAGCAATAGCCAATTCATAAGTTTCACAGTCCAAAATATACTTATACACATCCGGAGCAATGTAGTTGATTAGTATATCCAACTTATTTAGAGATTGCTGATCCAACACACCCAAAAAGTTTTTAAATGTACGATATCAATGTTTCCATTGATCATCCACTCCTGCAGAATTAGGGTCAGCATTAAATCGTTCCGGTCAAAGATATCGTTCCATTATAGCAAAAGGTTAATAAATTGAAATAAAGAGTAGATTGCCTTTCAAAAGCTAGGCTTTATTAACCTTAAAAAACCAGCAAGTACATGTTGAGCACCCAGTCTCAACCAAACTGTAGAAAACTGAATTTAAGGTGGCCACCACAGGTCACATGGAATCAACTAACCAATAAGTTTACAGCATATATCTCAAGGCAGGAAAACAGGCAACCAATTACAATGCTTCTTATAAAACAAGAATAATCACCACAATAAGTCAACCAGTTTTGGCCCGGGACTACCGCACAGAGAAATGGCAGCCAGGAATGATCTGTACATGGCAAGGACCTCTAATGTATACCGTGGACATTGGAGAGAGCATTGTAAGATGCCATGCTGACCAGATTCTAGAGTCACTGGAAAGCGTCAACTCCACACCACGATCTGATACACCTGGCGATGAAACTGAAGTACCAATTGCAACTACCGCAGAATCGGTGATATTGGAAGCAGACGAACCAAACAACGACATTGATCCCGACTCAAACTTGCCAGAAGAACCTGATATCCCAAAGAGGCGTTATCCAGACAGAATCAGGAAGCCTCCTCAAAGACTGAACTTATAATTGCTTAACTTCAACCAATGTATCTAGCAACCGTAATTGTAATTGTAATTAGTTATTATTTAGTTGTTAAATGAATGTTATGTACTGTTTATCTAAAAGGGGAGGAATTGTTGTGTATGTGCCTTTAAGGGAATAACTGGTCTCAGACTGCAGTACCGGCAGTGACCACCCCTGTATAAAAGGCCCTAGCAGGCTTCTGTAGTTTCAGTTTCCAGGTTGTCTCCATTCAGTAAAGACTTGTTATAATCAACTCCTGCAGTCCGTGTCTCAATTATACACGGACATAATAACCTGATCTCCCATTCTATGTAATTAATTAAATTTATTAATATTATTTTTAAATACCCTCTGCCCCGATTCTAGATGATGAATATCGCACCTTAGAAAGTATAAACCACAGAGTTTAAGCTTAAAAAGAGAGAAATACTTACCAACCAATCACTTACCCGCTTTCTGGTGACGTCACACTTGGATTACTTTTTACCTCTCTCTTTCCCTCTGACTTCAGAGACTGGAGATTGGTACGCCTTACCTGGGTCTCTGAAGCCTTTTTAAGCTTCCCGCTCGCGCCTCCCGCCGACACCTGCAGTCTGAGGCCTTACCTAGGTCTCTGAAGCCTTTTTAAGCTTCCCGCTCGCGCCTCCCACCGACACCCGCGGTCTGAGGCCTTACCTGGGTCTCTGAAGCCTTTTTAAGCTTCCCGCTCACACCTCCCGCCGACACCCGCAGTCTGAGGCCTTACCTGGGTCTCTGAAGCCTTTTTAAGCTTCCCGCTCGCGCCTCCCGCTGACACCCGTGGACTGAGGCCTTATCTGGGTCTCTGAAGCCTTTTTAAGCTTCCCGCTCGCGCCTCCCGCTGACACCCGCGGTCTGAGGCCTTACCTGGATCTCTGAAGCCTTTTTAAGCTTCCTGCTCGCGCCTCCCGCCGACACCCGCGGTCTGAGGCCTTACCTGGGTCGCTGAAGCCTTTTTAAGCTTCCCGCTCGTGCCTCCCGCTGACACCTGCAACAATTGATCTCAATCCACAATAAGCAACAATTCATCATGATCTTGAAATGATTACCAATGCATCACAATCCCATAATAATCACCAATTCATGACAATCCCGGAATAATCAACAATTCATCACAATCCAGATTAATCAACAATTCATCACAATCACTGAATAATGAAAAATTAATAACAATTGAGAATAATCAACAATGCACCACGATCCTGGAATAATCAACCATTCACCACAAACTGGAATAATCAAAAATTCATGACAATCCCGGAATAATCAACAATTCAGTACAGTCCCGGAATAATCAACAATTCATCACAATTCAGAATAATCAACAATTGATCACAGTCACAGAATAAACAACAATTATTCACAATCCTGGAAAAATCAACAATTCATCACAATCCCGGAATAATCCACAATTCTTCAAAATCCCAGAATAATCAACAATTCATCACAATCACAGGATAATCAACACTTCATCACAATCTCTGAATAATCAACAATTCATCACAATCCCTGATTAGTCAACAATTCATCACAATCCCTGAATAATCAACAATTCATCACAATCCCGGTTTAGTCAAAAATTAATGACAACCCTGGAATAATCAACAATTCATGAGAGTCCCGGAATAATCAACAATTCATCACAATTCAGAATAATCAACAAGTGACCACAATCCCAGAATTAACAACAATTATTCACAATCCTGGAAAAACCAACACTTCATGACAATCCCTGAATAATCAATAATTCATTACACCCCGGAATAATCAACAAATTATCACAATCCCGGAATAATCCACAATTCTTCAAAATGCCAGAATAATCAACATTTCAAAACAATCTTGGAATAATGAACAATTCTTCACAATCACAGGATAATCAGCAATTCATCATAATCCCTGAAAATTCCACAATTCATCACAATTCCAGAAAAATCAGCAATTCAAAACAATCCTGGAATAACAAAAATTGATCACAATCCCAGATAATTAACAATTCATCGCAATTCCAGAATAATTAATAATTCATCACAATCCTAGAATATTCAACAATTGATCTCAATCCACAATAGGCAACAATTCATCACGATCTTGAAATGATCACCAATGCATCAAAATCCCATAATAATCACCAATTCATGACAATCCCGGAATAATCAACAATTGTTCACAACCCAGAATAATCAACAATTCATCACAATCCAGATTAATCAACAATTCATCACAATCACTGAATAATGAAAAATTAATAACAATTGAGAATAATCAACAATGCACCACAATCCTGGAATAATCAACGATTCATCACACTCCTGGAACAATCAATTGTTCACCACAAACCGGAATAATCAAAAATTCATGACAATCCCAGAATAATCAACAATTCAGTACAGTCCTGGAATAATCAACAATTCATCACAATTCAGAATAATCAACAATTGATCACAATCACAGGATAAACAACAATTATTCACAATCCTGGAAAAATCAACACTTCATCACAATCCCTGAATAATACACAATTCATCACAACCCAGAATAATCAACAATCCATCACAATCCTGGAATAATCCACAATTCTTCAAAATCCCTGAATAATCAACAATTCATCACAATGACAGGATAATCAACAATTCATCACAATCCCTGAATAATCAACAATTCATCACAATCCCGGTATAATCAAAAATTCATGACAACCCCAGAATAACCAACAATTCATGAGAGTCCTGGAATAATCAACAATTCATCACAATCCCGGTATAATCAAAAATTCATGACAACCCCGGAATAACCAACAATTCATGAGAGTCCTGGAATAATCAACAATTCATCACAATTCAGAATAATCAACAAGTGACCACAATCCCAGAATAATCAATAATTATTCACAATCCTGGAAAAACCAACACTTCATCACAATCCCTGAATAATCAATAATTCATCACAACCCGGAATAGTCAATAATTTTTCACAATCCCGGAATAATTCACAATTCTTCAAAATCCCAGAATAATCAACAATTCAACACAATTCAGAATAATCAACAATTCATCACAATCCCTGAATAATCAACAATTCATCACAATTCAGAATAATCAACAATTCATCACAATCCCGGTTAATCAAAAATTCATGACAACCCTGGAATAATCAACAATTCATGAGAGTCCCGGAATAATCAGAAATTCATCACAATTCAGAATAATGAACAAGTGACCACAATCCCAGAATAAACAACAATTATTCACAATCCTGGAAAAACCAACACTTCATCACAATCCCTGAATAATCAATAATTCATCACAACCCAGAATAATCAACAATTTAACACAATCCCGGAAAAATCCACAATTCTTCAAAATCCCAGAATAATCAACAATTCAACACAATCTTGGAATAATGAACAATTCATCACAATCATGGGATAATCCACAATTCATCACAATTCCAGAAAAATCAGCAATTCAACACAATCCTGGAATAAACAAAAATTGATCACAATCCCAGATAATTAACAATTCATCACAATTCCAGCATAATCAACAATTCATCACAATCCCAGAATATTCAACAATTGATCTCAATCCAGAATAAGCAACAATTCATCACGATCTTGAAATGATCACCAATGCATCACAATCCCATAATAATCACCAATTCATGACAATCCCGGAATAATCAACAATTGATCACAACCCAGAATAATCAACAATTCATCACAATCCAGATTAATCAACAATTCATCACAATCACTGAATAATGAAAAATTAATAACAATTGAGAATAATCAACAATGCATCACAATCCTGGAATAATCAACCATTCATCACAATCCTGGAATAATCAATTATTCACCACAAACCAGAATAATCAAAAATTCATGACAATCCTGGAATAATCAACAATTCAGTACAGTCCCGGAATAATCAACAATTCATCACAATTCAGAATAATCAACAACTGATCACAATCACAGAATAAACAACAATTATTCGCTATTCTGGAAAAATCAACACTTCACCACAATCCCTGAATAATCCACAATTCATCACAACCCAGAATAATCAACAATCCATCACAATCCCGGAATAATCCACAATTCTTCAAAATCCCAGAATAATCAACAATTCATCACAATCACGGGATAATCAACACTTCATCACAATCCCTGAATAATCCACAATTCATCACAATCCCGCTATAATCAACAATTCATGACAACCCCAGAATAATCCACAATTCTTCAAAATCCCAGAATAATCAACAATTCATCACAATCAAGGAATAATCAACACTTCATCACAATCCCTGAATAATCAACAATTCATCACAATCCCGTATAATCAAAAATTTATGATAACCCCGGAATAATCAACAATTCATCACAATCCAGAATAATCAGCAACTCATCTCCATCCCGGAATAATCCACAATTCATCATTATCCCTGAATAATCAAAAATTGATCACAATCCCAGAATAATCAACAATTCATCTGAAACCCAGAATAATCAACATTTCTTCACAATCCCAGATAATTAACAATTCATCACAATTCCAGAATAATCAACAATTCATCACAATCCCGGAATAATCAACAATTCCTCACAAAACCAGAATAATCAACATTTCTTCACAATCTTGGTATAATCAACAATTCATCACCATCCAGAATAAGCAACAATTCATCACAATCCCAGTGTAATCAATAATTCATCATAATCCCAGTGCAATCAACAATTCATCATGATCTCGAAATGATCACCAATCCATCACAATCCCATAATAATCACCAATTTATGACATTCCCAGAATAACCTACAATTAATCACAATCCTGGAATACTCAACAATTCATCACTATCCAGATTAATCAACAATTCATCACAATCTCCAAATGATCAACAATTCATCACAATCCCCAAATAATCAGCAATTCATCACAATCTGGGAACAATGAACAATTCATCACCATCCTGGAATAAAAAGCAATTAATCACAAACTGGAATAATCAGCAATTTATCACAATCCCGGAATAGTAACCAATTCATCACAATCTCGAAATAATCAACAATTCATCACAAACCCAGAATAATCAACAAATGTTCACAATCCCGGAATAATCAACAATTCATCACAATACCGGTTTAATCAAAAATTCATCACGATCTTGGAATGATCACCAATGCATCACAATCCCATAATAATCATCAATTCATGACAATCCCAGAATAATCAACAATTAATCACAATCCTGGAATACCCAACAATTCATCACTATCCAGATTAATCAACAAATCATCACAATCACTGAATAATGAAAAATTATTAATAATTCAGAATAATCAGCAATGCATCACAATCCTGGAATTATAAACAATTAATCACAAACCAGAATAATCAACAATTCTTCACAAACCCAGAATAATCAACAATTCTTCACAATCTTGGAATAATCAAAAATGCAACACAATCCCAGAACAATTCATTACTATCCAGATTAATCAACAATTCATCACAATCACTCAATATTGACCAATTAATAACAATTCAGAATAATCTACAATTCTTCATGATCCTGGAATAATAAACAATTAATCACAAACTGGAATAATCAGCAATTTATCACAATCCCGGAATAATCACCAATTGATCACAATTCCAGAATAACCACCAATTCACGACAATCCCGGATTAATTAACAAACCATCACAATCCTGGAATAACTAACAATTCATCACAATCCCTGAATAATCAACAATTCATCACAGTGTTGAAATAATCAATACACAATCCCAGAATAATCAACAATTGACCACAATGCAGAATAATCAACAATGTTTCACCATCGCGGCGTAATCAAAAATTCATCAAATCCATAATAATCAATAATTCATCACAATCCCGGATTAATCAACAATTCATCACAATCCTGGAATAATCAACAATTCATCACAAACCAAAATAATCAAAAATTCATGACAATCCCGGAATAATCATCAATTAATCACAGTTCAGAATAATCAACAATTGAACACAACTCCAGAATAAACAACAAATATTCACAATCCTGTAAAAAACAACAATCCATCACATACCAGAATAATCAACAATTCATCACAATCCCTGAATAATCCGCAATTCAACACGATCCCAAATAACCCACAATTCATCACAATCCCTGAATAATCAAAAATTCATCACAAACCCGGAATAATCAACAATTCATCACAATCCCACAATAATTACAATTCTTCATAATCCTGGAATAAATAAAAATGTAACACAATCCCAGAATAATCAACAAGTCATCACTATCCAGATTAATCAACAATTCATCACAATCACTGAATAATGACCAAATAATAACAATTCAGAATAATCAACAATTCCTCACAATCCTTGAATAATAAACAATTATTCACAAACTGGAAAAATCAGCAATTTATCACAATCCCAGAATAAGCACCAATTGATCACAATCCCAGAATAACCACCAATTCACAACAATCCTGGATTAATCAACAAACCATCACAATCCCAGAATAACTAACAATTCGTCACAATCCCTGAAAAATCAACAATTCATCACAATGCTGGAATAATCAACAATTAATCACAAGCCGGAATAATCAAAAATTCACGACAATCCCAGAGTAATCAACAATTCATGAAAGTCCCGGAATAATCAACTAATCACAGTTCAGCATAGTCAACAATTATTCACAATCCTGGAAAAAACAACACTCCATCACAAACCAGAATAATCAACAATTCATCACAATCCCCGAATAATCCACAAGTCATCACAATCCCTGAGTAATCAAAAATTCATCACAATCCTGGAATAATCAACAATTCATCACTATCCACGTTAATCAACAACTCATCACAATCACCGAATAATGAACAATTAATAACAAATCAGAATAATCAAGCATTCATCACAATCCTGGAATAAAAATCAATTAATCACAAACTGGAATAATCAGCAATTTAACACAATCCTGGAAAAATTACCAATTCATCACAATCCTGGAATAATCACCAATTCACGACACTCCTGGATTATCAACAAACCATCACAATCCCGGAATAACCAACAATTCATCTCAATCCCTGAATAATCAACAAATCATAACAATGCTGGAATAATCAACAATTCTTCACAATCCCAGAATAATCAACAATACCTCACAATCCCAGAATAATCCACAATTGATCACAATCCCGAATAATCAACAATTCTTCACAATCCCAGATTGATTAACAATTCCTCACAATCACTGAATAATCAACCATTCATCACAATCCTGGAATAATCAACAATTCATCACAGATCAGAATAAACAAAAATTCATGACAAACCCGGAATAATCAACAAGTCAGTACAGTCCTGGAATAATCAACAATTCATCACAATTCAGAATAATCAAAAATTGATCACAATTACCAGAACAAACAACAATTATTCACAATCCTGGTATAATCAACACTTCATCACAAACCAGAATATTCAACAAATCGTCCCAATCCCTGAATAATCCACAATTCAACACGATCCCAGAATAATCCACAATTCATCACAATCCCTGAATGATCAAACGTTCATCATAAACCCGGAGTAATCAACAATTCATCACAATCCCACAATAATTACAATTCTTCATAATCCTGGAATAAACAAAAATGCAACACAATCCTGGAATAATGAACAATTCATCACAATCCTGGAATAATCAACTATTCATCACAATCCCAGAATAATCAATAATTCATCTCAATCACGGAATAATCAACAATTCATCACAATCCCCGAGTGATCAAAAATTCATCACAATCCCTGAATAACCAGCAATTCATCACAATCCGGGAACAATTAACAATTCATCACCATCCTGGAATAAAAAACAATTAATCACAAACTGGAATAATCAGCAATTTATCACAATCCCGGAATAGTAACCAATTCATCACAATCTCAAAATAATCAACAATTCATCACAAACCCAGAATAATCAACAATTGTTCACAATCCCAGAATAATCAACAATTCATCACAATACCAGTATAATCAACAGTTCATCAGAAACCCGGATTAATCAAGAATTCTTCACAATCATGGAATAATCAACAATTCATCACAATCCCAGAATAATCAAAAATTCATCACAATCCCAGAATAATCAACAATTCATCACAATCCAGAATAATCAGCAATTAACCTCAATCCCTGAATAATCCACAATTCATCATTATCCCAGAATAACCAAAAATTGATCACAATCCCAGAATAATCAACCCTTCTTCAGAATCCCAAGTAATTAACAATTCTTTACAATTCCAGAATAATCAACAATTCATCACCATCCACAATAAGCAACAATTCATCGCAATCCCAGTGTAATCAACAATTCATCACAATCTTGGAATGATCACAAATGCATCACAATCCCATAATAATCACCAATTCATGACAATCCCGGAATAATCAACAATTAATCACAATCCCGGAATACCCAACAATTCGTCACTATCCAGATTAATCAACAATTCATCACTACCCAGATTAATCAACAATTCATCACAATCACTGAATAATGAAGAATTAATAACAATTCAGAATAATCAACAATGCATCACAATCCTGGAATTATAACCAATTAATCACAAACCAGAATAATCAACAATTCATCACAATTCCGGAATAATCAACAATTCATCACAATCACTGAATAATCAACAATTCATGACAATTCAGAATAATCAACAATAGATCAAAATCCCGGAATAAACAACAAATATTCACAATCCTGAAAAAATCAACACTTCATCACAATCCCTAAATAATCCGCAATTCATCACAATCCCAGAATTATCAACAATTCCTCACAATCCACGAATAATCAACAAATAAGCACAATCCCTGAATAATTAAAAATTCAACAGAATTCTGGAATAATCAACAATTCATCACAATCCCAGAATAATCAATAATTCATCTCAATCATGGAATAATCAACAATTCATGACAAACCCTGAATAATCAACAATTCATCACACTGCTGGAATAATCAACCATTCATCACAATCAGTTAATAAAAAACAATTAATCATAAACCAGAATAATCACCAATTCATCACAATCACAGAATAATCACCAATTCACAACAATCCCACATTATTCAACAAAGCATCACAATACCGGAATAACCAAAAATTCATTACAATTCCTGAATAATCAACAACTGATCACAATCCAGAATAATCAACCATTCATTACAATCCTGGAATAATCAACAATTCATCACAAACCGGAATAATCAAAAATCATGACAATCCTGGAATAATCAACAATTCACAACATTCCCGGAATAATCAACAATTCACCACAATTCTTAATAATCAATAATTAATCACAATCTCAGAATAAACAACAATTATAAAAAATCCTGGAAAAATCAACACTTCATCATAATCCCGAAATAATCAACAAATCATCACAAACCCATAATAATCAACAATTCAGCACAATCCCGGAATAATCAACAATTCTTCACAAACCCAGAATAATCAACAATTCCTCACAATCCCGGAATAATCAAAAATGCAACACAATCCCAGAATAATCAATTGTTCACAATCCCGGAATAATTAACAATTCATCACAATCTTGGAATAATCAGAAATGCAACACAATCCCGGAATAATCAACAAATCATCACAAGCCTGGAATAATCAACAATTCATCACAATCCCGGAATTATCAACAATTTATCACAAACCCGGAATAATCAACAATTCATCAGAATCCCGGAATAATCAGTTCTTCACAATACCTGGAATAATCAGAAATGCAACACCATCCCTGAATAATCAACAATTCATCACAATCCCAGATAATTAACAATTTATCACAATTCCAGAATAATCAACAATTCATCACAATCCCCAAATAATTAACAATTCATCACAATCCCGGAATAATCAACAATTGTTCACAAAGCCAGAATAATCAAAAGTGCATCAAAATCCAGAATACATAACAGTTCATCACAGTCCCAGTATGATCAACAAATCATCACATCCCGGAATGATCATCAATCCATTACAATCCCATAATAATCAACAATTCATGACGATACAGGTAAAAAGCGGGATGAGGTCCTAAAAGCGGAATATAGGGAGTTAGGAGATAAATTAAAAAACAGGACCTCAAAGGTAGTAATCTCAGGATTGCTACCAGTGCCACATGCTAGTCAGGGTAGAAATAGAAGGATACTTCAGATGAATACGTGGCCAGAGGAATGGTGCCAGGGGGAGGGATTCATGTTCCTGGGACATTGGAACCAGTTCTGGGGGAGGTGGGACCAGTTCAAACCGGATGGTTTGCACCTGGGCAGGGCTGGAACTGATGTCCTAGGGGGAGTGTTTGCTAGTGCTGCGGGGGAGGGTTTAAACTAAAATGGCAGGGGGTTGGGAACCTGAGCAGGGAGACAAAGGAAAGGGAAACAAGGATAAAAGCAAAAGATAGGAAGGAGAAAAACAAAAGTGGCAGTCAGAGAAATAAATGGTTTAAATCAAACATGGCCACAGTAAATAATAATTCTAATAGGTCTAAGAGCATTAAAAAAACAAGCCTGAAGGCTTTGTGTCTTAATGCGAGGAGCATTCATAATAAGGTGGATGAATTGGCTGCGCAAATAGAGGTAAACGAATATGATTTGGTTGGGATTATGGAAACATGGCTCAAGGATGGCCAAGACTGGGAACTCAACATCCAGGGGAATTCGATATTCAGGAAAGATAGGCAAAAAGGAAAGGGAGGTGGGGTAGCATTACTTGTTAAAGAAGGGATTAACACAATTGTAATGAAGGATATTAGCTCTGATGATGTGGAATCTGTATGGGTAGAATTGAGACATACTAAGGGGAAAAAACGTTAGTGGGAGCGGTATATAGAACTCCAAACAGTAAGGCAGAGGTTGGGAATGGCATTAAAAGGGAAATTAAAGAAGCGTGCTATAAGGGCACAGCAGTCATCATGGGTGACTTTAATCTACATATAGATTGGGCGAACCAAATTAGTAACAATACTGTGGAGGAGGAATTCCTGGAGTGTTTATGGGATGGTTTCCTGGACCAATATGTCGAGGAACCAACCAGAGATCAGGCCATCTTAGACTGGGTATTATGTAACGAGAAAGGATTAATTAGCAATCTTGTTTTACGAGGCCCCTTGGGTCGGAGCGATCATAATATGATCGAATTCTTCATTAAGATGGAGAATGAAGTAGTTGACTCAGAGACTAGGGTCCGCAATTTAAATAAAGGGAACTACGATGGTGTGAGGAGCGAGTTGGGTAGGATTGATTGTGGAATGGCACTCAAAGGGTTGACGGTGGATAGGCAATGGCAAACATTCAAAGACCAAATGGATGAGCTACAGAATTTGTTCATCCCAGTTTGGCATAAAAATAAAACAAAAAGGTGACTCAACCGTGGCTAACAAGGGAAATTAGGGATAGCATAAGATTCAAGGAGAGGACATATAAATTGGCCAGAAAAAGCAATAATCCTGAGGATGGGATACAGTTTAGGATTCAACAAAGGAGGACAAAGGGATTAATTAAGAAAGGGAAAATAGAATATGAGAGTAAGCTTGCAGGGAACATAAAAACTGACTGTAAAATCTTTTATAGATATGTGAAGAGAAAAAGATTGGTGAAGTCAAGCGTAGGACCCTTGCAGTCAGAATCAGGGGAATTTATAATGGGGGGCAAAGAAATGGCTGACCAACTAAATACATACTTTGGTTCTGTCTTCACAAAGGAGGACACAAATAACCTCCCAGAGATGCCGGGGAACATAGGGTCTGACGAAAGGGTGGAACTGAAAGAAATCAGTATTTGTAGGGAAATGGTGTTAGGAAAATTGATGGGACTGAAGGCCGATAAATCCCCAGGGCCTCATAATCTACATCCCAGGGTACTTAAGGAAGTGGCCCTAGAAATAATAGATGCATTGCTGGTAAACTTTCAGAACTCGATAAACTCTGGAACAGTACCCATGGATTGGAGGGTAGCTAATGTTACCCCACTATTCAAAAAAGGTGGTAGAGAAAAAGCAGGGAATTATAGACCGGTAAGCCAGATATCGGTAGTGGGGAAAATGCTAGAGTCCATTATAAAAGATGTAATAGCAGTGCACTTGGAAAGCAGTGACAGGATCGGACAAAGTCAACATGGATTTACAAAAGGTAAATCATGCTTGACTAATCTACTGGAAATTTTTGAGGATGTAACTGATAAAACCGATAAGGGAGAACCAGTGGATGTGGTATATTTGGACTTTCAGAAGGCTTTCGATAAGGACCCACATAAGAGATTAGCGTGCAAAATTAAGGCACATGGGATTGGGGGCAAGGTATTGACTTGGATAGAGAACTGGTTGGCGGACAGAAAGCAAAGAGTTGGAATAAACGGGTCGTTTTCCGAGTGGCAGGCAGTGACTAGTGGGGTACCGCAAGGATCGGTCCTAGGACCCCAGCTGTTCACAATATATATTAATGATCTGGACGAGGGAATTGGATGTAATATTTCCAAATTTGCAGACGACACAAAGCTGGGTGGGAGGGTATGCTGTGAGGAGGATGTCATGAAACTCCAGTATGATTTGGACAGGTTGGGTGATTGGGCAGAAACATGGCAAATGCACTATAATATGGATAAATGTGAGGTTATCCACTTTGGTGGCAAAAACAGGAAGGCAGATTATTATTTAAATGGCAATAGATTGGGAGAAGGGGAAGTGCAAAGAGACCTGGGTGTTCTTGTGCACCAGTCACTGAAAGTAAGCATGCAGGTGCAGCAGGCGGTTAAGAAGGCAAATGGTATGTTGGCCTTCGTAGCAAGAGGGTTTGAGTACAGGAACAAGGATGTCTTGCTACAGTTGTACAGGGCCTTGGTGAGACCGCACCTTGAGTGTTGTGTGCAGTTTTGGTCGCCTTACCTGAGGAAGGATGTTCTTGCCATGGAAGGAGTGCAGCGAAGATTCACCAGGCTGATACCAGGGATGGTAGGAATGACATATGAGGAGAGAGTGTGTCGATTGGGCTTATACTCGCTGGAGTTTAGAAGATTGAGAGGGGATCTCATCGAAACCTACAAAATTCTGTCAGGCCTGGACAGACTAGATGCAGGAAGGATGTTTCTGATGGCCGGGGAGTCCAGAACCAGGGGTCATAGTCTAAGGATAAGGGGTAAACCATTTAGGACTGAAATGAGGAGGAATTTCTTCACCCAGATAGTGGTGAACCTGTGGAATTCTCTGTCACAGAGGGCGGTGGAGGCCAGTTCATTAAATATATTCAAGAAAGAGTTGGATATATTTCTTAAGGCTAAAGGGATGAAGGGTTGTAGGGAGAAGGCAGGGACAGGGTACTGAATTTGGATGATCAGCCATGATCTCATTGAATGGCGGAGCAGGCTCGAAGGGCCGAATGGCCTACTCCTGCTCCTATCTTCTATGTTTCTATGTTTCTATGTTTCTATGACAATCCCGAAAGAGTCAACACTTAATCACAGTCCCGGAAAAATCAACAATTCATCTCTATCCAGGTTAATTAACCATTCATCTCAATCCCTGAACAATCCACAATTCATCACAATCCCACAATAATCCACAATTCATCACAATCCCGGAATAATCATAAATTAATCACAATCCCAGAATAATCAACAATTCATCACTACCCAGATTAATCAACTATTCATCACAATCACTGAATAATGAAAAATTAATAGCAATTCAGAATAATCAACAATTCATCACAATCCTGGAATAAAAAAAACAATTAATCACAAACCAGAATAATCAGGAATTTATCACAATCCTGGAATAATCACCAATTCATCACAATCCTGGAATAATCATCAATTCCTGACAAACCCGGATTAATCAACAAACCATCCCAATCCCAGAATAATCAACAATTCATCACAATCCCTGAATAATCAACAATTCATCACAATCCTGGAATAATCAACTATTCACCACAAACCAGAATAATCAAAAATTCATGACAATTCCAGTTAATCAACAATTCATGAGCATCCCAGAATAATCAACAAGTGACCACCATCCCAAAATAAACAACAATTATTCACAATCCTGGAAAAATCAACACTTCATCACAATCCCTGAATAATCAATAATTCATCACAACCTGGAATAATCAATAATTTATCACAATCCCAGAATAATCCACAATTCTTCAAAAGCCCAGATTAATCAACAATTAATCACAATACAGAATAATCAACAATTCATCACAATCCCGGTTTAATCAAAAATTCATGACAACCCTGGAATAATCAACAATTCATGAGAGTCCCGGAATAATCAGAAATTCATCACAATTCAGAATAATCAACAAGTGACCACAATCCCAGAATAAACAACAATTATTCACAATCCTGGAAAATCCAACACTTCATCACAATCCCTGAATAATCCACAATTCATCACAACCCAGAATAATGAACAATTCATCACAATCACGGGATAATCAACAATTTATCACAATCCCTGAATATTCCACAATTCATCACAATTCCAGAAAAATCAGCAATTCAACACAATCCTGGAATAAACAAAAATTGATCACAATCCCAGAAAATTAACAATTCATCACAATTCCAGAATAATCAACAATTCATCACAATCCCAGAATATTCAACAATTCATCACAATAAGAACATAAGAACATAAGAAATAGGAGCAGGAGTCGGCCATACGGCCCCTCGGGCCTGCTCCGCCATTCAATAGGATCATGGCTGATCTGAACCTAGACTCACGTCCACTTCGCTGCCCTCTCCCCGTAACCCCTAATTCCCGTATCTGCTAGGAAAATGTCTATCTCCATTTTAAATGTATTTAATGTTGCAGCTTCCACAGCTCTCTGGGGTAGCAAATTCCATAGATTTACTATCCTCTGAGTGAAGAAGTTTCTCCTCATCTCAGTTTTGAAAGGGCAGCCCCTTATTCTAAGATTATGCCCCCTAGTTCTAATCTCACCCATCAGTGGAAACATCCTCACCGCATCCACCCGATCAAGCCCCCTCACAATCTTATATGTTTCGATAAGATCGCCTCTCATTCTTCTGAACTCCAATGAGTAGAGTCCCAACCTACTCAACCTTTCCTCATACGTCAGCCCCCTCATCTCTGGAATCAACCGAGTGAACCTTCTCTGAACCGCCTCGAGTGCAAGTATATCTTTTCTTAAATATGGAAACCAAAACTGCACGCAGTATTCCAGGTGTGGCCTCACCAATACCCTGTATAACTGCAGCAAGACTTCCATGTTTTTATACTCCATCCCCCTTGCAATAAAAGTCAAGATTCCATTGGCCTTCCTGATCACCTGCTGCACCTGCATACTAACTTTTTGTGTTTCATGCACCAGAACCCCCAGATCCCTTTGTACTGTAGCACTTTGCAGTTTCTCTTCATTTAGATTTTGATTTTTTTCTGCCAAAGTGCATAACCTCACACTTTCCAACATTATATTGCATCTGCCAAATCTCTGCCCACTCACTTAGCCTGTCTATGTCCTTTTGCAGGTTTTTATGTCCTCCTCACTCACTGCTTTCCCTCCCATCTTTGTATCATCGGCAACTTGGATATGTTGCACTCGGTCCCTTCCTCCAAATCGTTAATATAGATTGTAAAGAGTTGGGGTCCCAGCACTGACCCCTGCGGAACACCACTAGTTACTGATTGCCAGCCCGAGAGCGAACCATTTATCCCAACTCTTTGTTTTCTGTTAAATAGCCAATCTTCCACCCATGCCAGTATATTACCCCCAATCCCGTGATTTTTTATCTTGATCGGTAATCTTTTGTGTGGAACCTTGTCAAATGCCATTTGGAAGTCCAAATACACTACATCCACTGGTTCCCCTTTATCCACCCTGTATGTTACATCCTCAAAGAATTCGAGCAAATTTGTCAAACATGACTTCCCTTCGTAAAACCATGCTGACTCTGTCCTATTAAATTATGTTTATCCAAATGCTCTGTTTCTGTATCCTTAATAATGGACTCCAACATTTTGCCAACCACAGATGTTAGGCTAACTGGTCTATAGTTTCCAGCTTTTGGTCTACTTCCCTTCTTAAATAAGGGTGTTACATTAGCAGTTTTCCAATCTGCCGGGACCTTTCCTGAGTCCAGGGAGTTCTGGAAAATGATCACCAATGCATCCACAATCCCTACCGCCACTTCTCTCAAGACCCTAGGATGTAGGCATCAGGTCCAGGGGATTTATCCGCCTTAAGTCCCATTATTTTACTGAGTACCATCTCCTTAGTGATTTTAATCGTGTTTAGCTCCTCCCCCCCCCCCCCCCATTGCCCCCTGTTTGTCCAGTGTTGGGATATTTTTAGTGTCCTCTACTGTAAAGACTGATACAAAATATTTGTTCAGTGTCTTTGCCATCTCCATGTTCCCCACCACTTGTTTCCCGGTCCCATCCTCTAAGGGACCATCGTTCACTTTAGCCACCCTTTTTCTTTTTATATAGCTGTAGAAACTCTTGCTATCTGTTTTTATATTTTTTGCTAGTTTACTTTCATAATCTATCTTCCCTTTCTTAATTAATCTTTTAGTTATTGTTTGCTGGCTTTTAAATGCTTCCCAATCTTCTATCCTCCCACTAGATTTGGCTAATTTATATGCCCTTGTTTTCAGTCGAATACTATCCTTTATTACTTTACTAAGCCACGGATGGCTGTCTTTTCTTTTACTCCCCTTTTTCCTCAGTGGAATATATTTATCTTGAAAGATGTGAAATATCTCCTTGAATGTAGACCACTGCTCTTGTACCGTCTTACACTTTAATCTGTTTTCCCAGTCCACTTTAGTCAATTCTACTCTCATACCTTCATAGTCTCCTTTATTTAAGCTTAGTACGCTGGTTTGAGATCCAACTCTCTCACCCTCAAACTGAATTTGAAATTCAACCATATTATGGTCACTCATTCCAAGGGGATCCTTTACTAGGACATTTTTTATTAATCCTGTCTCATTACACAGGACCAGATCTAAGATTGCCTGCCCCCTGGTTGTTTCAGTTACATACTGCTCAAGGAACCAATCCCTAATACACTCTGGCCTAGAAATTCAGTTGGCTGCGCCAGGCGTTAGTGCCTTAGGAGGAGCAGATCTCGAGTGCTAGGCGCTTAGCGCCCGGGCGCAGCGCGATCTGCGCCTCGCCCCAACTTCAGTAGACATTTAGCGCCGGCGCAAAGTCTTTGCACGTGCTCAGCTGCGCGCGCAGATCATGACGTCATTTCGTCGTGCAACGCCCTTTGTGCGCCCGGAACCGGAACTTCACTCGCGCCGCCCCATTGTGCGCCGGGCGGCCCTAACGACTGTGAAGTGGAACGGTACACAGCCGAGGTGGGCCGCGGGGAGCGCAAATTAAAGGGCACTTACCCTGCACTATAACGGGCAGCCATTTTGCAGCATTCACTCTTGTGCAACGGATTTTTGGAGAGGGACCAAGGAAGAGAGCTTACTGCTTTGGCCCAACACTAGGACAGGTCTTTTTGGCTTCAGGCCAGAGCTTAGCAATTCTCTTTGCCTTCATTGAGACCTCAGTGTTTGCCAGCATATTATGGGGGCTGCATTGGGTGCCAACGCTGAGTTTCAGCCTTATGTCGGAAGGGCTTACAGACGCCGTGAGAGAGTGGCAGCCCTGGCTAGATGCAGAGGGGGCAACAGGCGTCGCCAAGTGAGGCCTTACCCACCCAGGGTATACCGCCAGCAGTTCTCCTATCTCAACATGTCTGCCGCGCAGTGTGTTAGGAGGCTGCGATTCAGAAGGGAGGTGGTTGCAGACATCTGCCAGCTGCTTCACAGAGATCTGCGTCCACAGCTGATGCGCAGGACATCTCTGTTGGTGGCAGTGAAGGTGACGGTGGCTCTCAACTTCTATGCCACCGGCTCCTTCCAATCCGCTGCTGGGGACATCGCTAACATCTCCCAGTTCGCCGTGCATTGCTGCATCCACCAGGTGACCGAAGCCCTTTTCAGAAGGAGACGTCAATTCATCTCCTTCCCCATGACCCTGGACAAGCAGCAGCAGCGTGCAGTGGGATTTGCAAGAATAGCGGGCTTCCCCATGGTGCAGGGCGCCATTGACTGCACGCATGTGGATTTGCGGGCACCTCTGGAGCATGCCGAGGATTACCGCAACCGGAAGGGCTACCATTCCCTCAATGTACAGCTGGTGTGTGACCACAGGCAGCGCATCCTAGCTGTCAATGCCCGCTTTCCAGGCAGCAGCCACGATGCCTTTATCCTGCGACAGACAACTGTGGCTGACATGTTCCAGGCACAGCCTCACCCAAGAGGATGGCTTATCGGGGACAAAGGCTATCCTTTGTGTACCTGGCTCATGATCCCGCTCCACGCGCCCACGACCCCTGCTGAAGAGGCATACAACGAGAGCCATCAAGCGACCAGGAACCTCATCGAACAAACAATCGACATCCTGAAGCAACGGTTCCGCTGTCTGGATTGCTCCGGGGGAGCCCTCCAGTATTCGCAGGAACGAGTCTCCCAATTCGTCGTCGTTTGCTGCATGCTGCACAACCTGGCTATCCGCAGGACTCAGGCACCGCCACCTCACGTTGGACCACCACCTCAGGAGGAGGAGCAGGAGGAGCATGAGGAGGAGGAGGATGAGGAGTACCAGCCCAGGAGGGAGGCAGAAGGTCCAAGGGCCGCCCGTCGGCGGCTTATTGAACGTCACTTCTAGGCCCCCTGTCAGGGAATGGCTTGTGCCAATGAAAGAACATGATTGCAGCCGCTGCGCAAGCCCTCAGCCGGTTAAGGCAACAAACACTTCAAAGATCAAACATGGACAATGTGAATAAATAAAATGGTTTATTGTACAAACTCAGGGCCCTTCCCACATGAAAACCAAGAACACACGAAACCCCCAAAAAACATTCACACACATGAGTCACTCCCACAACCTGGGGAGGATTAACCAAAGATGTAAATAAAAATGGCCTCATCCTCGGCCTTCAAAAAACAACCATTCCACAAAACACCACATTTGGACACACCCTCTACTTTGTGTCCCATGAGGGCGATGCCCTCTGCAAACTTTGCCGGCCCCTGGACGCCCTGCTGCTCCTCCTCAAAGTGAGGCCAGTGGCTGCTGCAAGGCTGGGGGAAGGCTCCTGAGGGGCACATGTCGTGACGGCAGATGCCCTTGGGGGTCGGCCTAGACGAGGTCTGGCCCTCGAGGGGCCGGCTGGTGAATGCTGCAGCTGTCGCTGGCCAGCATCAGTCGCTGCAGCAGCTCGAGGCAGCTCCACTGGGGGAGTGGCAGTGGCGGCTGGAGGAATGGGAGCAAGCTGGCGGATGGCAGGCGCTCGCTGGTCGCCTGAGACACTGGCACTCGCCCGGGCCAGCACTGCAGCATGCGCAGCAATCTGCCGAGGGACAGACCGCTGTGCTGCTGCAGTGCGCCGGGTGCCCTGGCGATGCCGGGCTGACACAGCGAGTGTGGCAGCAGTGAGTGCCCGTGTTGCCCTGTTCTGAGACCGCATCAGAGCAGCCAGTGACTGCACGGCACCACTGATCACCTGGCCAGTCGCTGCCAGAGAGGCCCCGAATTCGGTGACACTCCGAGACAGGGACTGGATGGCCTCAGGCATCCGTCCCACTACCCCCATGAGCTCCGTGTGCCGGCGCTCCGAGTCCGCGGACATGTCCTCGAGGCGGCGCATCTCCTTGGCGTTGACCGTCTCCGGACTGGAGGCCGGACTCTCCCTCTGGGGAGAAGGCCGCCGAACTGGCCGACCCTTCCTGCGTTGCTGGACGCCGCTGGGCCCAGCAATTGGACTCCCCTCCGACCCTTCCCCCCTCTGGGGAGAAGGCCGCTGAGCTTCCACCCCCCTCCCGCGTTTCTGCAGGCCGCTGGTCCCAGGAGCTACATTCCCCTCCGACACTTCCGCCACGCTCCCCTCCAGGGAAGACATCTCCCCTACAGTGACACGGCTTGCCGCGGCTGAGGGTTCCCCTGATGGGCCGCCTTCCTCTTGCTCCTCCTCCTCCTCCTCTTCTGAGGAGCTGTCGCTGGCAACTTCAGGGACCTCCTCCTCACCATCTGAAAGCAGGAAGGCACAAGAGTAGCTTTAGAGTGAGGAGAGGGCGTCAGCGAGGGATGCATGAGTGGTGGCATTCAGCGCATTGGTCGGACAGTGGCAAAGGATGTAGATCTGATGCGCAAGTGGGACGAGAGAGGTCCAAAAAATTATGTCCTTACCATTGGTGCCCAGAACAGGGTCGGCATCTCCAGATGCAACGGGGCCAATCACCCGGGCACCCAAGATGCGCTCCACGTGCTGTTGCAGCTCGGTGAGCAGCTGGATCTGGGGTCCGCCTCCCCCAGTCACAGTCCGGCTCCTCTTATTATTGGCCAGCTTGGCCTGCAAGAGAAAGGACGGCCTCTAAGTACAGTGTGTAGCCCTGATCTTGTGTGCACTGCCTCCCATGGTCGAATAGCCTGGCCAGTCTGTAGCCCTGATCTTGTGTGCACTGCCTCCCATGGTCGAATAGCCTGGCCAGTGTGTTAAGTGTACAATGTGCAATTGATGTTAATGACTGACCCATAGCTGCTGCATGAGGGCTGGCCATTAGGGCTTTCAGGTCCCTTTGCCCATAATGTGAGGTGCACATGCAAGGATGAGGAGGACACTGGAAAGGGTACTCACCCTGACAATCCTGGCGAGGTCATTTAGTTTCTTGCGGCATTGTACCGCGCTCCTGGGGACCTCACTGTTCGATGTCACCCTGGTGGTGACATGCCTCCAGGCTCTCCGGTAGACGCGGGCCGGCGGCTTCCTCCCATTGTCTGGGAACAAAATATGGCGTCTCTTCTCCACAGCGCTAACCAGCACCCTCAGATCAAGCTCTGAGAAGCGCTGCGCTCATTCACGGGCCTTCTGCATACTTTGAGGCGCTATATGGGTCCAGCAGCAGTGTTCAGGCCTAGCTGGAGGGCTCCAGTGTGCAGGGTGTGGCAGCAGACCAAGTCGACCCTTCCCCCTTAAGAGCTGGCCGGCGCCAGGGTGTCTGCTGTCAATCAAGAAATGGCCGCACCTGCGCTGCGCCCGGCCTCGGCGGTATCGCACAGCACCTCCGGCTTAGCGCCTAAAGAGAGCCGTGCTTCGCCAGTTTTAGCGCTCGAGCAAACTCTTAAGGCGAAGCTAATGAATATCGGCGAAGTGGCCTCGAATTTGCGTCGGGCGCAAACTTTAGCGGCCGCCCAACTTTACCACCCCAAAAGTGGCTATAATGAATTTCTAGGCCTTTATGAACTCTTCCTCAATGCTGCTATGCCCAATTTGATTAGTCCAGTCAATATGAAAGTTAAAATCCCCCATGATTATAGCTGTTCCCTTTTTACAAGCCCCAACTATTTCCTGATTTATACTCCGACCAACAGAGTTGCAACTGTTAGGAGGCCTATGGACAACGCCGACTAGTGACTTTTTCCCCTTATTATTCCTTATCTCCACCCAAACTGTTTCACTATCCTGATCCTTTGACCCAATATCATTTCTGACTATTGCAGTGATTCCACCCTTGATTAACATAGCAACCCCACCTCCCTTTCCTTCCTGTCTGTCCTTCCTAATTGACAAATACCCTTGTATGTTTAGTTCCCATTCATGATTATCTTGCAGCCATGTTTCCGTAATGGCCACCAGATCATACCCATGTGTAGTTATTTGCACCATCAACTCGGCAATTTTGTTACGAATGCTGCGTGCATTCAGATAAAGAACTTTCAAATATGTTTTCTGACAATTTATTCCTGCTTTTACCCCTTTTACTACTTTACCTTTATCATTATACATTCTGTCCCTTCCTGACATGCTCTGGTTTTTAATTCCCCCACTGCTACCTTGCTCTATTGCCTTCTCCGCTGTCATTTTTATTTTTCGCTCTCTTAAAACCTCACCCCCACTAATTAGTTTAAAGCCCTCTCTACAGCCCTAGTTATTCGATTCACCAGGATTCTAGTCCCAGCACTGGCCAAGTGAAGTCCGTCCCAAAGGAACAGCTCTCGCCTGTCCCAGTACTGATGCCAGTGTCCCAGGAAGCAAAACCCATTTCTCCCACACCTGTCTTTGAGCCATGCTTTTAACTCTCTAATTTTATTTACCCTAGCCAAATTTGTACGTGGCTCAGGTAGTAATCCAGAGATTATTACCCTTGTGGTTCTGCTTTTTAATTTGGCTCCTAGCTGCTCAAACTCCCTCAGCAGAACCTCCTTCCTTGTCCTATCTATGTTGTTGGTACCAACATGGACCACGACAACTGGATCCTCCCCCTCCCACTCCAAGTTTCTCTCCAGCCCAGAGGAGATGTCCTGAACCCTGGCACCGGGCAGGCAACACAGCCTTCGGGACTCTCGCTCTCGGCTGCGAAGAACTCTATCTATCTGTCCCCCTAACGATACTATCCCCTACCACTACAACATTTCTTTTAACTCCCCCCACTTGAATGGCCCCCCGCTCCACGGTGCTGTGGCCAGGTTGCTCACCCTCCCCACAGTCCCTGTTCCCATCCTCACAGGGAGTAAGAGCCTCAAACCTGTTGGACAAGAGCAAGGGCTGCGGCTCCTCCAACACTACCTCCTGGATCCCCGTACTTGCCTCACTTCTAGCCACACCATCCTGACCCTGGCCACGGACTACATCTGAATTAATTAATCTAATTGGTGTGACTACCTCCTGATACACAGAGTCCAGGTAACTCTCCCCCTCCCTGATGTGTCTCAGTGTTTGAAGCTCGGACTCCAGCTCTTCAACACGGAGCCGGAATTCCTCGAGCAGCCAACGCTTACTGCAAATGTGATCACGATGAGCATCAATGGTGTCCACCAGCTCCCACATATTGCAGCAGCAACACATCACCTGATCTCCCATTCTATGTAATTAATTAAATTTATTAATATTATTTTTAAATACCCTCTGCCCCAATTCTAGATGATGAATATCGCACCTTAGAAACTATAAACCACAGAGTTTAAGCTTAAAAAGAGAGAAATACTTACCAATCAATCACTTACCCGCTTTCTGGTGACGTCACACTTGGATTACTTTTTACCTCTCTCTTTCCCTCTGATTTCGGAGACTGGAGATTGGTACGCTTTACCTGGGTCTCTGAAGCCTTTTTAAGCTTCCCGCTCACGCCTCCAGCCGACACCCATGGTCTGAGGCCTTACCTGGGTCTCTGAAGCCTTTTTAAGCTTCCCACTCGCGCCTCCCGCCAACACCCGCGGTCTGAGGCCTTACCTGGGTCTCTGAAGCCTTTTTAAGCTTCCCGCTCACGCCTCCCGCCGACACCCGCGGTCTGGGGCCTTACCTGGGTCTCTGAAGCCTTTTTAAGCTTCCCGCTCGCACCTCCCACCGACACCCATGGTCTGAGGCCTTACCTGGGTCTCTGAAGCCTTTTTAAGCTTCCTGCTCGTGCCTCCCACCGACACCTGCGGTCTGAGGCCTTGCCTGGGTCTCTGAATCCTTTTTAAGCTTCCCGCTCATGCCTCCCGCTGACACCCGCAACAATTGATCTGAATCCACAATAAGCAACAATTCATCATGATCTTGAAATGATCACCAATGCATCACAATCCCATAACAATCACCAATTCATGACAATCCCGGAAAAAACAACAATTAATCACAATACAGATTAATCAACAATTCATCACAATCCAGATTAATCAACAATTAATCACAATCACTGAATAATGAAAAATTAATAACAATTGAGAATAATCAACAATGCATCACAATCCTGGAATAATCAATTATTCACCACAAACCGGAATAATCAAAAATTCATAACAACCCCGGAATAATCAACAATTCAGTACAGTCCCGGAATAAACAACAATTATTCACAATCCTCGAAAAATCAACACTTCATCACAATCCCTGAATAATCCACAATTCATCACAACCTAGATTAATCAACAATTCATCACAATTCAGAATAATCAACAATTCATCACAATCCCTGAATAATCAACAATTCTTCACAATTCAGAATAATCAACAATTCATCACAATCCCGGTTTAATCAAAAATTAATGACAACCCTGGAATAATCAACAATACATGAGAGTCCTGGAATAATCAATAATTCATCACAATTCAGAATAATCAACAAGTGACCACAATCCCAGGATAAACAACAATTATTCACAATCCTGGAAAAACCAACACTTCATCACAATCCCTGAATAATCAATAATTCATCACAACCCGGAATAATCAACAAATTATCACAATCCCGGCATAATCCACAATTCTTCAAAATGCCAGAATAATCAACATTTCAAAACAATCTTGGAATAATGAACAATTCATCACAATCACGGGATAATCAACAATTCATCACAATCCCTGAAAATTCCACAATTCATCACAATTCCAGAAAAATCAGCAATTCAACACAATCCTGGAATAAACAAAAATTGATCACAATCCCAGATAATTAACAATTCATCACAATTCCAGAATAATTAACAATTCATCACAATCCCAGAATATTCAACAATTGATCTCAATCCACAATAGGCAACAATTCATCACAATCTTGAAATGATCACCAATGCATCACAATCCCATAATAATCACCAATTCATGACAATCCTGGAATAATCAACAATTCATCACAATCCAGATTAATCAACAATTCATCACAATCACTGAATAATGAAAAATTAATAACAATTGAGAATAATCAACAATGCACCACGATCCTGGAATAATCAACCATTCATCACACTCCTGGAATAATCAATTGTTCACCACAAACTGGAATAATCAAAAATTCACCACAAACTGTAATAATCAAAAATTCATGACAATCCCAGAATAATCAACAATTCAGTACAGTCCCGGAATAATCAACAATTCATCACAATTCAGAATAATCAACAATTGATCACAATCACAGGATAAACAACAATTATTCACAATCCTGGAAAAATCAACACTTCATCACAATCCCTGAATAATCCACAATTCATCACAACCCAGATTAATCAACAATCCATCACAATCCTGGAATAATCCACAATTCTTCAAAATCCCAGAATAATCAACAATTCATCACAATCACAGGATAATCAACACTTCATCACAATCCCTGAATAATCAACAATTCATCACAATCCCGGTATAATCAAAAATTCATGACAACCCCGGAATAACCAACAATTCATGAGAGTCCTGGAATAATCAACAATTCATCACAATTCAGAATAATCAACAAGTGACCACAATCCCAGAATAAACAACAATTATTCACAATCCTGGAAAAACCAACACTTCATCACAATCCCTGAATAATCAATAATTCATCACAACCTGGAATAATCAATAATTTTTCACAATCCCGGAATAATTCACAATTCTTCATAATCCCAGAATAATCAACAATTCAACACAATTCAGAATAATCAACATTTCATCACATTCCCTGAATAATCAACAATTCATCACAATTCAGAATAATCAACAATTCATCACAATCTCACAATTATCCACAATTCATTGAAATCCAATAATAATCAACAATTTGTCATAATCCTGGAATAATCAGCAATCCATCAGAATCCTGGTATGATCACCAATTCCTCCCAATCCCGCAATAATCTCGAATTCACTACAATCCAGAAAAATCTGTAATTTATCACAATCCCTATAATGAACCATTCATCACATTTCAGAATAATCAACAGTTCATAACAGTCCCAGAATAATCAACAATTCATCAAAATCCCAGAATAATCACTAATGTATCACAATAAAGGAACAATCAACAATTCATCACAATCCCAGAATAATCAAAAATTCATCTCAATCATGGAATAATCAACAATACATCACAATCCCGGAATAATCAACAATTGATCACAATCCAAAATAATCAACACTTCATCGCAATCCTGGAATAATCAACCATTCATCACAATCCTGGAATGGTCACCAATTCATGATAATCCCATAATAATCACCAATTCATGTCAATCCCAAAATAATGAACAATTAATCACCATCCCATAATAATCAACAATTCATCACATCCGGAATAATCATCAATTCATCACAATACAGAATAATCAACAGTTCATCACTGTCCCAGGATAATGAATGATTCATCACAATCCTGGAATAATCAGCAATTCATCACAATCTCAGAATATTCACGAATTCATCAGAAATCCATAATAATCAACAATTCTTCACAATCCAGAAAAATAAACAATTCATGACAATTGCGGTATAATCTACAATTCATCACACTCAGAATAATCAACAGTTCATCACAATCCCGGAAGAATGAATGATTCAGCACAATCCCAGAATAATCAACAATTCATCACAATCCCAGAATAATCAACAATTCATCACAATCCCGGAATGATCAGCAATTCATCACAATCCCAGAATAATGATAGATTCACCACAATACCAGAATAATCACCAACTCAAGGCAATCACAAAATAATCCAAAGTCAAATAAACAATTACTGACAATCATGCTATAATGTACAATTCATCACAACCAGAATAATCAACAATTCATCAGAAATCCATGATAATCAACAATTCAACACAATCCTGGAATAATAAACAATAACTGACAATCCCGGTATAATGTACAATTCATCACACTCAGAATAATCAACAGTTTATCACAATCCCGGAATAATGAATGATTCATCACAATACCGGTATAATTACCAATTCAGCACAATCATGAAATAATCGTAAATTCTTCACAATTCTGGAATAATCAACAATTCATCACAATGCCAGAATAATCAACAATTCATCACAATCCCAGAATAATCAACAATTCATCCCAATCCCAATATAATCAACAATTAGTCCTAAACCGGAATAATGAACAATTCATCACAATCCCAATATAATCAACAATGAACACAGCCAGAATAATCAACAATTCATCAGAAATCCACAATAACCAACAATTCTTCACATTCACGGAATAATCACCAATTCATTACAGTCCCAGAATAATCAGCAAATCATCACAATGCTGGAAAAATCAAAAATTCTTCACAATCCAGAATAATCAACAATTCATCACAATCCCAGAATAATAAACTATTCATCACAACAACGGAATAATCAACAAATCATCACAATCCTGGAATAATCAACAATTATCCACAATCAAGAATAATCAACAATTCATCACAATCCTGGAATAATCAACAATTCATCACAATCCAGGAATGATCAGCAATTCATCACAATCCCAGAATAATGAAATATGCACCACAATACCAGAGTATTCACCAATTCAAGATAATCACGAAATAATCCAAAGTCAAATAAACAATTACTGACAATTGTGGTATAATGTACAATTCATCACAACCAGAATAATCAACAATTCATCAAAAATCCATGATAATCAATAATTCATCACAATCACAGACTAATAATCAATTACTGACAATCCCGGTATTATCTACAATTCATCACAATCCAGAATAATCAACAATTCATCATAATCCCAGAATAATGAAAGATTCATCACAATACCAGAATAATCACCAATTCAAGACAATCACGAAATAATCCAAAGTCAAATAAACAATTACTGACAATCCCGGTATAATCTACAATTCATCACAATCCAGAATAATCAACAATTCATCACAATCCCAGAATAATGAAAGATTCATCACAATACCAGAATAATCACCGATTCAAGCCAATCACGAAATAATCAAAAGTCAAATAAACAATTACTGACAATCCCGGTATAATCTAGAATTCATCACAACCAGATTAATCAACAATTCATCAGAAATCCATAATAATCAATAATTCATCACAATCCCTGAATAATAAACAATTACAGACAATCCCGGTATAATCTACAATTCATCACAATCTAGAATAATCAACAATTTATCACAATCCCAGAATAATGAAAGATTCACCACAATACCAGAATAATCTCCAATTCATGACAATCACGAAATAATCAAAAGTCTTCACAATCCTGGAATAATCAACAATTCATCACAATCCCGGAATAATCAACCATTCATCACAATCCTGGAATAATCAACAATTCATCACAATCTCACAATAATCCACAATTCATCAAAATCCAATAATAATCAACAATTTGTCACAATCCTGGAATAATCACCAATTCATCAGAATCCTGGTATGATCACCAATTCCTCCCAATCCCGCAATAATGTCAAATTCACTACAATCCAGAAAAATCAGTAATTTATCACAATCCCTGTATAATGAACCATTCATCACATTTCAGAATAATCAACAATTCATCACAGTCCCAGAATAATCAACAATTCATCAAAATCCCAGAATAATCACTAATGTCTCACAATAAAGGAACAATCAACAATTCATCACAATCCCAGAATAATCAAAAATTCATCTCAATCATGGAATAATCAACAATACATCACAATCCCAGAATAATCAACAATTGATCACAATCCAAAATAATCAACACTTCATCACAATCCCGGAATAATCAACCATTCATCACAATCCTGGAATGGTCACCAATTCATGATAATCCCGTAATAATCACCAATTCATGTCAATCCCAAAATAATGAACAATTAATCACCATCCCATAATAATCAACAATTCATCACATCCGGAATAATCATCAATTCATCACAATACAGAATAATCAACAGTTCATCACTGTCCCGGGATAATGAATGATTCATCACAATCCTGGAATAATCAGCAATTCATCACAATCTCAGAATATTCACGAATTCATCAGAAATCCATAATAATCAACAATTCTTCACAATCCAGAAAAATAAACAATTCATGACAATTGCGGTATAATCTACAATTCATCACACTCAGAATAATCAATAGTTCATCACAATCCCGGAATAATGAATGATTCAGCACAATCCCAGAATAATCAACAATTCATCACAATCCCAGAATAATCAACAATTCATCACAATCCCGGAATGATCAGCAATTCATCACAATCCCAGAATAATGATAGATTCATCACAATACCAGAATAATCACCAACTCAAGGCAATCACAAAATAATCCAAAGTCAAATAAACAATTATTGACAATGGTGGTATAATGTACAATTCATCACAACCAGAATAATCAACAATTCATCAGAAATCCATGATAATCAACAATTCAACACAATCCTGGAATAATAAACAATAACTGACAATCCCGGTATAATCTACAATTCATCACACTCAGAATAATCAACAGTTTATCACAATCCCGGAATAAGGAATGATTCATCACAATACCGGTATAATTACCAATTCAGCACAATCATGAAATAATCGTAAATTCTTCACAATTCTGGAATAATCAACAATTCATCACAATCCCAGAATAATCAACAATTCATCACAATCCCGGAATAGTCAACAATTCATCACAATCCCAATATAATCAGCAATTAGTCCCAAACCGGAATAATGAACAATTCATCACAATCCCAATATAATCAACAATGAACACAGCCAGAATAATCAACAATTCATCAGAAATCCACAATAACCAACAATTCTTCACATTCACGGAATAATCACCAATTCATTACAATCCCAGAATAATCAGCAAATCATCACAATGCTGGAAAAATCAACAATTCTTCACAATCCAGAATAATCAACAATTCATCACAATCCCAGAATAATAAACTATTCATCACAACAACGGAATAATCAGCAAATCATCACAATCCTGGAATAATCAACAATTGTCCACAATCAAGAATAATCAACAATTCATCACAATCCTGGAATAATCAACAATTCATCAGAATCCTTGTATGATCACCAATTCCTCCCAATCCCGCAATAATCTCAAATTCACTACAATCCAGAAAAATCAGTAATTTATCACAATCCCTGTATAATGAACCATTCATCACATTTCAGAATAATCAACAATTCATCACAGTCCCAGAATAATCAACAATTCATCAAAATCCCGGAATAATCACTAATGTATCACAATAAAGGAACAATCAACAATTCATCACAATCCCAGAATAATCAACAATTCATCACAATCCCAGAATAATCAACAATTCATCACAATCCCATAATAATCAACAATTCATCACAATCCCGGAATGATCAGCAATTCATCACAATCCCAGAATAATGAAAGATTCACCACAATACCAGAATAATCACCAACTCAAGGCAATCACAAAATAATCCAAAGTCAAATAAACAATTACTGACAATCATGGAATAATGTACAATTCATCACAACCAGAATAATCAACAATTCATCAGAAATCCATGATAATCAACAATTCAACACAATCCTGGAATAATAAACAATAACTGACAATCCCGGTATAATCTACAATTCATCACACTCAGAATAATCAACAGTTTATCACAATCCCGGAATAATGAATGATTCATCACAATACCGGTATAATTACCAATTCAGCACAATCATGAAATAATCGTAAATTCTTCACAATTCTGGAATAATCAACAATTCATCACAATCCCAGAATAATCAACAATTCATCACAATGCTGGAACAATCAACAATTCATCACAATCCCAATATAATCAACAATTAGTCCCAAACCGGAATAATCAACAATTCATCACAATCCCAATATAATCAACAATGAACACAGCCAGAATAATCAACAATTCATCAGAAATCCACAATAACCAACAATTCTTCACATTCACGGAATAATCACCAATTCATTACAGTCCCAGAATAATCAGTAAATCATCACAATGCTGGAAAAATCAACAATTCTTCACAATCCAGAATAATCAACAATTCATCACAATCCCAGAATAATAACCTATTCATCACAACAACGGAATAATCAACAAATCATCACAATCCTGGAATAATCAACAATTCGTCACAATCCAGGAATGATCAGCAATTCATCACAATCCCAGAATAATGAAAGATGCACCACAATACCAGAATATTCACCAATTCAAGATAATCACGAAATAATCCAAAGTCAAATAAACAATTACTGACAATCGTGGTATAATGTACAATTCATCACAACCAGAATAATCAACAATTCATCAAAAATCCATGATAATCAATAATTCATCACAATCCCGGACTAATAAACAATTTCTGACAATCCCGGTATTATCTACAATCCATCACAATCCAGAATAATCAACAATTCATCATAATCCCAGAATAATGAAAGATTCATCACAATACCAGAATAATCACCAATTCAAGACAATCACGAAATAATCCAAAGTCAAATAAACAATTACTGACAATCCCAGTATAATCTACAATTCATCACAATCCAGAATAATCAACAATTCATCACAATCCCAGAATAATGAAAGATTCATCACAATACCAGAATAATCACCAATTCAAGACAATCACGAAATAATCAGAAGTCGTCACAATCCCGGAATAATCAACAGTTCATCACAAACTGGAATAATGAACAATTCATCACAATCCCAATATAATCAACAATGAACACAGCCAGAATAATCAACAATTCATCAGAAATCCACAATAACCAACAATTCTTCACATTCGCGGAATAATCACCAATTCATTACAGTTCCAGAATAATCAGCAAATCATCACAATCCCAGAAAAATCAACAATTCTTCACAATCCAGAATAATCAACAATTCATCACAATCCCAGAATAATAAACAATTCATCACAATCCCAGAATAATGAAAGATTCATCACAATACCTGAATAATCACCAATTCAAGACAATCATGAAATAATCAGTAGTCATCACAATCCCGGAATAATCAGCAATTCATCACAATCCCAGAATAATCAACAATTCTTCACAATCCCAGAATAATGAAAGATTCATCACAATACCTGAATAATCACCAATTCAAGACAATCATGAAATAATCAGTAGTCATCACAATCCCGGAATAATCAGCAATTCATCACAATCCCAGAATAATCAACAATTCATCAGAATCTTGCAATGATCTACAATTCATCAAAATCCAATAATAATCAACAATTCATCACAATCCTGGAATAATCACCAATTCATCACAATCCTGGTATGATCACCAATTCCCCCCAATCCTGCAATAATCTGGAATTCACCACAATCCAGAAAAATCAGTAATTTATCACAATCCCTGTATAATGAACCGTTCATCACATTTCACAATAATCAACAATTCATCAGAATCCTGGAATAATCAACAATTCCTCACAAACCAGAATAATCAACAATTCATCACAATCCCAATAAAATCAAAAATTCATCACAAACCGGAAGAATGAACAATTTATCACAATCCCAATATAATCAACAATTAGCACAATCCCGGAATGATAACCAATTCTTCACATTCAAGGATAAATCACCAATCCATGACAGTCCCAGAATAATCAATAAATCTTCATAATCACAGAATAATCAACAATTCTTCAGAATCCAGAATAATCAACAATTCGTCATGATCGTGGGAGAAGTAACAATTAATCATAATCCCTGTATAATCAACAATTCATCAAAATCCCAGAACAATCAACAATTCAACAAAATCATGGATAACCAAAAATGCGTCACAATCACTGAATAATCAACAATTCATCTCAATGCTGGAATAAGCAACAATTCATCACAGTACCAAAATAATAAACAATTCATCACAATCCTGGTATAATCAACAATGAATCACAATCCACAATAATCATCAATTCTTCACAATCCCGGAATGATCATCAATTATTCACAATCCTGGAATAATCATCAATTCATGACAATGCCGAAATAAGCATCAATTCATCACAATCCTGGAATAAACAACAATTCAACACAATCCCGGAATAATCAACAATTTATCACAATCACGGATAATCAACAATGCATCCCATTCCCTGAATATTCAACAATTCAATACAATGCTGGACTAATCAACTATTCATTACAATACCAGAACAATCAACAAGTCATCACAATGCTGGAATAATCAACAATTCATGACAATACCAAAATAATCAACAATTCATCACAATCCCATAATGAACAACAATTCAACACAATCCCAGAATAATCAACAATTCATCACAACCACAGAACAATCAACAATTCAACACAATCATGGATAATCAAAAATGTATCACAATCCATGAATAATCAACAATTTAAACAATCCTGGAATAATCAACAATTCATTACAATACCAGAATAATCAACAATTCATCACAATCCCAGAATGATCACCAATTCTTCACAATCCAGGAATAGTCATTAATTCATGACAATACCGAAATAATCAACAATTCATCACAATCCAGAATAATCAACAATTCATCTCCATTCAGGAATAATGACCAATTCATCATAATCCTGGAATAATCATCAATTCATCCAAATCACGGAACCGTCAAATATTCATCACAAACCTGGAATAATCATAAGTTCATCATGATCCCAGAATAATCAGCAATTCATCACAATCCTGGAATAATCAACAGTTCTTCCAAATCCAGAATAATCAACAATTCATCACAATCGTGGAAGAAGTAACAATTAATCATAATCTCTGAATAACCAGCAATTCAACAATATCCCGGAATAATCAACAATTCATCACAATCCCCGAACAATCAGCAATTCAACACAATCCTGGAATAATCAACAATTCATCACAACCAGAATAATCAACAATTCATCAGAAATCCATGATAATCAACAATTCATTACCAATCCCAGAATAATAAACAATTAATGACAATCCCAGTATAATCTACAATTCATCATGATCCAGAATAATCAACAATTCATCACATTCCCAGAATAATGAAAGATTCATCACAATACCAGAATAATCACCAATTCAAGACAATCATGAAATAATCAAAAGTCAAATAAACAATTACTGACAATCCTGGTATAATCTACAATTCAGGACTAATCAACAATTCATCACAATCCTGGAATAATCAACAATTCATCACAATCTCGCAATGATCCACAATTCTTCGAAATCCAATAATAATCAACAATTTCGTCACAATCCTGGAATAATCACCAATTCATCACAATCCTGCAATAATCTCGAATTCACCACAATCCAGAAAAATCAGTAATTTATCACAATCCCTGTATAACTAACCATTCATCACATTTCAGAATAATCAACAATTCATCAGAATCCTCACAATTCCTCACAAACTGGAATAATCAACAATTCATCACAATCCCAATAAAATCAACAATTCATCACAAACTGGAATTATGAACCATTTATCACAATCCCAATATAATCAACAATTAGCACTATCCCGGAATGATAACCAATTCTTCACATTCAAGGATTAATCACCAATTCATGACAATCCCGGAATAATCAATAAATCATCATAATCCCAGAATAATCAACAATTCTTCACAATCCAGAATAATCAACAATTCATCAAAATCCCAGAATAATCAAAAATTCATCACAATCCCTGAATGGTCACCAATTCATCACAATTCCGTAATAATCACCAATTCAGGACAATCACTTAATAATGAGCAATTAATCAGAATCCCAGAATAATCAACAATTCATCACAACCGGAATAAACAACAACTCATCACAATCCATAATAATCAACAATTCTTCACAATCCTGGAGTAATCAACAATTCATCACAATCCTGGAATAATCAACATTTTTTCACAACCCAGAATAATCAACAAATCATCACAATCCCAGAATGGTCACCAATTCATGACAATCCTGTAATAATCACCAATTCATGCCAATCCCGGAATAATGAACAATTAATCACCATCCCATAATAAACAACAATTCATCACATCCGGAATAATCAACAATTCATCACAATCCAGAATAACCAACAGTTCATCACAATCTTGGAATAATGAACTCTTCATCACAATCCTGGAATAATCAGCAATTCATCACAATCTCAGAATAATCATGAAATCATCAGAAATCCATAATAATCAACAATTCTTCACCATACGGAAAAATAAACAATTCATGACAATCCCGGTATAATCTACAATTCATCACAATCCAGAATAACCAGCAGCTCATCTCATCCCGGAAAAATGAACGATTCATCACAATACCGGTATAATCACCAATATAGCATAATCACGATATAATCGTAAATTCTTCACAATTCTGGAATAATCAACAATTCATCACAATCCCGGAATAATCAACAATTCATCACAATCCCAGAATCATCAACAATTCATCACAATCCCAATATAATCAACAATGAACACAAGCAGAATAATCAATAATTCATCAGAAATCCATAATAATAAAAAATTCTTCACATTCATGGAATAATCACCAATCCATTACAGTCCTGGAATAATCAACAAATCATCACAATCCTGGAATAATCAACAATTCATCACAGTCCCAGAATAATTACCTATTCATCACAACAACGGAATAATCAGCAATTCATCACAATCCCGGAATAATAAACAATTACTGACAATCCCAGTATAATCTACAATTCATCACAACCAGAATAATCAACAATTCATCACAATCCCGGAATAATAAACAATTACTGATAATCCCAATATAATCTACAATTCATCACAATCCAGAATAATCAACAATTCATCACAATCCCAGAATGGTCACCAATTCATGACAATCCCATAATAATCACCAAGTCATGACAATCCCGGAATAATGATCAATTAATCACCGTCCCATAATAATCAATAATTCATCACATCCGGAATAATCAACAATTCATCACAATCCAGAATAATCAACAGTTCAGTACAATCCAGGAATAATGAATGATTCATCAGAATCCTGAAATAATCAGCAATTCATCACAATCTCAGAATAATCACGAATTAATCAGAAATCCATAATAATCAACAATTCTTCACAATCCAGAAAAATAAACAATTCATGACAATCCCGATATACTCTACCATTCATCACAATCCAGAATAATCAACAGTTCATCACATCCCAGAATAATGAATGATTCATCACAATACCGGGATAATCAGCAATTCATCACAATCTCACAATGATTCACAATTCATCGAAATCCAATAATAATCAACCATTCATCACAATCCTGTAATAATGAGCAATTCATCACAATACCAGAATAATCATCAATTCATCACAATCAGGCAATAATCCACAATTCATAAAATTCCAATAATAATCAACAACTCTTCAAAATGCTGGAAAAATCAACAATTCATGACAATCCCGGAATATCTACATCTTATCACAATCCAGAATAATCAACTATTCATCACAATCACAGTATAATCAACAATTATTCGCAATCCTGGAATGATCAGCATTTCATCAGAATCCCAGAATAATCAACAATTCATCAGAAATCCATGATAATCAACAAATCATCACAATCCCAGAATAATCAACAATTCTCCACAATCCAAAATAAGCAACAATTCATCACAATCCCAGAATAATCAACAGTTCATCACAATCCCGGAATGATCAGCAATTCATCACAATCCCAGAATAATGACAGATTCATCACAATACCAGAATAATCACCAATTCAAGACAATCACGAAATAATCAAAAGTCAAATAAACAATTACTGACAATCCCAGTATAATCTACAATTCATCACAATCCAGAATAATCAACAATTCATCACAATCCCAGAATAATCAACAATTCATCCCAAACCGGGTTAATGAACAATTCATCACAATCCCAATATAATCAACAATTCATCACAAACCGGAATAATCAACAATTCATCACAATCCCAGAATAATCAACAATTCATCACAATCCCGGAATAATCAAAATTCATCACAATCCCGGAATAATCAACAATTCATCACAAACCGGATTAATGAACAATTCACCACAATTCCAATATAATCAACAATGAACACAACTAGAATAATCAACAATTCATTATAGTCCTGGAATAATCAACAAATCATCACAATCCCAGGATAATCAACAATTCATCACAGTCCCAGAATAATTATCTATTCATCACAACAATGGAATAATCAACAATTAATCACAATCCCAGAATAATAAACAATTACTGACAATCCCGGAATAATAAACAATTACTGACAATCCCAGTATAATCTACAATTCATCACAATCCAGAATAATCAACAATTCATCACAATCCCAGAATGGTCGCCAATTCATGACAATCCCATAATAATCACCAATTCATGACAATCCTGGAATAATGAACAATTAACCACCGTCCCATAATAATCAATAATTCATCACATCCGGAATAATCAACAATTCATCACAATCCAGAATAATAAACAGTTCATTACAATCCCAGAATAATGAACGATTCATCAGAATCCTGAAATAATCAGCAATTCATCACAATCTCAGAATAATCACGAATTAATCAGAAATCCATAATAATCAACAATTCTTCACAATCCAGAAAAATAAACAATTCATGACAATCCCGATATACTCTACCATTCATCACAATCCAGAATAATCAACAGTTCATCACATCCCGGAATAATGAATGATTCATCACAATACTGGGATAATCACCAATTCATCACAATCTCACAATGATTCACAATTCATCGAAATCCAATAATAATCAACCATTCATCACAATCCTGTAATAATGAGCAATTCATCACAATACCAGAATAATCATCAATTCATCACAATCAGGCAATAATCCACAATTCATAAAATTCCACTAATAATCAACAACTCTTCAAAATGCTGGAAAAATAAACAATTCATGACAATCCCGGAATATCTACATCTTATCACAATCCAGAATAATCAACTATTCATCACAATCCCAGTATAATCAACAATTATTCACAATCCTGGAATGATCAGCATTTCATCAGAATCCCAGAATAATCATCACAATCAACAGTTCATCACAATCCCGGAATGATCAGCAATTCATCACAATCCCAAAATAATGAAAGATTCATCACAATACCAGAATAATCACCAATTCAAGACAAGCACGAAATAATCAAAAGTCAAATAAACAATTACTGACAATCCCAGTATAACCTACAATTCATCACAACCAGAATAATCAACAATTCATCAGAAATCCATTATAATCAACAATTCACCACATTCCCAGAATAATAAACAATTACTGACAATCCCGGTATAATCTACAATTCATCACAATCCAGAATAATCAATAAATCATCACATTCCCAGAATAATGAAAGATTTATCACAATACCAGAATAATCACCAATTCAAGACAATCATGAAATAACCAAAAGTCTTCACAATCTCGCAATGATCCACACTTCATCAAAATCCAATAATAATCAACAATTTGTCACAATCCTGGAATAATCAACAATTCATCACAATCCCAGTATGATCACCAATTCCTCCCAATCCCGCAATAATCTCGAATTCACCACAATCCAGAAAAATTAGTAATTTATCACAATCCATGTATAATAAACCATTCATCACATTTCAGAATAATCAACAATTCATCGGAATCCTGGAATAATCAACAATTCCTCACAAAGCAGAAAAATGAACAATTTATCACAATCCCAATATAATCAACAATTAGCACAATCACAGAATGATAATCAATTCTTCACATACAAGGATTAATCACCAATTCATGACAGTCCCGGAATAATCAATAAATCATCACAAACCTGGAATAATCACCAATTCATCACAATAACAGAATAATCAACAAATCATCACAATCCCAGGATAATCAACAATTCTCCAAAATCCAGAATAAACACTTCATCACAATCCCAGAATAATAAAAAATTCATCTCAATCCTGGAAAAATCAACAATTGGCACTCCATCCACCACCTTCAACATTCACTCCCTCCACCACCGGTGCACTGTGGCTGCAGTGTGTACCATCTACAAGATGCACTGCAGCAACTCGCCAAAGCTCCTTCAACAGCACCTTCCAAACCCGTGACCTCTACCACTTAGAAGGACAAGGGCAGCAGACGCATGGGAACATCACCACCTACAAGTTCCCCTCCAAGCCACACACCATCCTGACTTGGACCTGTATCACTGTTCCTTCACTGTCGCTGGGCCAAAATCCTGGAACTCCCTTCCTAACAGCATTGTGGGTGTACCTACACCATATAGACTGCAGCAGTTCAAGAAGGCAGCTCACCACCATCTTCTCAAGGGCAATTAGGGATGGGCACTAAATGCAGGCGTAGCCAGCCAGTGATGCCCACATCCCATCAATGAAAATTTTTTTTTTTTTAAATTGATCACAATCCAGAATAATCAACAATTCATCGCAATCCTGGAATAATCAACAATTCATCACAATCCCAGAATGGTCACCAATTCATGGCAATCCCATAATAATCAATTCATGACAATCCCAGAATAATGAACAATTAATCACCATCCCATAATAATCAACAATTCATCACATCCGGAATAATGAATGATTCATCACAATCCTGGAATAATCAGCAATTCATCACAATCTCAGAATAATCATGAATTCATCAGAAATCCATAATAATCAGCAATTCATCACAATCTCAGAATAATCATGAATTCATCAGAAATCCATAATAATCAGCAATTCATCACAATCTCGGAATAATCACGAATTCATCAGAAATCCATAATAATCAACAATTCTTCACAATCCAGAAAAATAAACAATTCATGACAATCCCAGTATAATCTACAATTAATCAAAATCCAGAATAATCAACAGTTCATCACAATCCCAGAATAATGAATGATTCATCACGATACCGGTATAATCACCAATTCAGCACAATCACGAAATAATCGTAAATTCTTCACAATTCTGGAATAATCAACAATTCATCACAAACCCGGAATAATAAACAATTCATCACAATCCCGGAATAATCAACAATTCATCACAATCTCACAATGATTCACGATTCATCGAAATCCAATAATAATCAACAATTTATCACAATCCTGTAAAGATCAGCAATTCCTCACAATCCCGTAATAATAATGAATTCACCACAATCCAGAAATAATCAGCAATTCATCACAATCCCAATATAATCAACATTTCATCAAAAACTGGAATAATCAACAATTCATTGCAATCCCAATATAATGAACAATTCATCACAATCCCAGAATGATAACCAATTCCTCACATTCACAGAATAATCACGAATTCTTCACAATCCCAGAATAGTCAACAATTCATCACCATCACAGAATAATCAAGAATTGGTCACAATCCAGAATAATCAACAATTTCATCACAATCCCATTATAATCAACAATTCTTCACAATCACGGAATGATCAACAATTCATCATAAACCGGGATAATCAGCAATTCACCACAATCCAAAATAATGAACAATTCATCACAATCCCAGAAAGATAACCAATTCTTCACATTCACAGAATAATCACCAATTCATGACAATCCCGGAATTATAAAAAAACCATTACGATCCTGGAATATTCAACAATTCTTCACAATCCGGAATATTCAACAATTCTTCACAATCCAGAATAATCAACAATCCATCACAATCCCGGAAAAATCAACTATTCATCACAATCCCGTATTAATCACCAACTCATCACAATCCCAGAATAATCAAAAATTCATCTAAATCACAGAATAAACAACAATTCATCACAATCCCAGAATAATCAACAATTCATCACAATCCCAGAAAAATCAGCAATTCAGCAAAATCCCAGAATGGTCACCAATTCATCACAATCCCGTAATAATCACCAATTCATGACAATACCGGAATAATGAACAATTAATCACAATCCCAGTATAATCAACAATTATTCACTATCCCAGAATGATCAGCAATTACAATCCTAGAATAATCACCAATTCATCAGAAATCCATAATAATCAACAATTCTTCACAATCCCGGAATTATAAACAATTCATGACAATCCCGGTATAATCTACAATTCATCACAATCCAGAAAATCAACAATTCATCACAATCCCGGAATAATGAACGATTGATCACAATACCAGAATAATCACCAATTCATTACAATCCCAGAATAATCAACAATTCATCACAATCCCAGAATAATCAACAATTCATCAAAATCTCACAATGATCCACAATTCATCGAAATCCAATAATAATCAACAATTTTCACAATCCCAGAATAATCACCAATTCATCACAACCCTGGAATGATCACCAATTCCTCACAATCTCGTAATAATTACGAATTCACCACAATCCAGAAAAATCGGCAATTTATCACAATCCCTGTATAATGAACCATTAATCACAATTGAGTGCAGTGAAGATTCACCAGACTGATACCTGGGATGGCAGAATGATGTATGAGGAGAGATTGGGTCAATTGGGCTTATATTTGCTGGCATTTAGAAGAATGACAGGGGATCTCATTGAAACTTATAGGCCTAGAAATTCATTACAGCCACTTTTGGGGCGGTAAAGTCGGGCGGCCGCTAAAGTTTGCGCCCGGCGCAAATTTGAGGCCACTTCTCCGATATTCATTAGCTTCGCCCTAAGAGTTTGCTCGAGCGCTAAAACTGGCGATGCATGCCTCTCTTTAGGCGCTAAGCCGGAGGTGCTGAGCGAGAGCGCTGAGGCCGGGCGCAGCGCAGATGCGGCCATTTCTTGATTGACAGCAGACACCCTGCCGCCGGCCAGCTCTTAAGGGGGAAGGGTCGACTTGGTCTGCTGCCACGCCCTGGATAGTGGAGCCCTGCAGCTAGGCCTGAACACTGCTGCTGGACCCAAATAGCACCTGAAACCATGGAGAAGGCCCGTGAATGAGCGCAGCGCTTCTCAGAGCTTGATCTGAGGGTGCTGGTTAGCGCTGTGGAGAAGAGATGCCATATTTTGTTTCCGGACAATGGCAGGAAGCCGCTGGCCCGCGTCTACCGGAGAGCCTGGAGGCATGTCGCCACCAAGGTGTCATCCAACAGCGAGGTCCCCAGGAGCGGTGTCCAATGCCGCAAAAAGCTAAATGACCTCTCCAGGATTGTCAGGGTGAGTACCCTTTCCAGTGTCCTCCTCATCCTTGCATGTGCACCTCACATTATGGGCAAAGGGACCTGAAAGCCCTAATGGCCAGCCCTCATGCAGCAGCTATGGGACAGTCATGAACATCAATTGCACATTGTGCACTTAACACACTGGCCAGGCTATTCGACCATGGGAGGCAGTGCACACAAGATCAGGGCTACACACTGGCCAGGCTATTCGACCATGGGGGGCAGTGCACACAAGATCAGGGCTACACACTGTACTTAGAGGCCGTCCTTTCTCTTGCAGGCCAAGCTGGCCAATAATAAGAGGAGCCGGACTGCGACCGGGGGAGGCGGACCCCAGATCCAGCCGCTCACCGAGCTGCAACATCGCATGGAGCGCATCATGGGTGCCCGGGTGATTGGCCCCATTGCATCTGGAGATGCCGACCCTGTTCTGGGCACCAATGGTAAGGACATCACCTTTTGGACCTCTCTTGTCCCACTTGCACATCAGATCTACATCCTTTCCCACTGTCCGACCAATATGCTGAATGCCACCACTCATGCATCCCTCGCTGACGCCCTCTCCTCACTCTAAAGCTACTCTTGTGCCTTCCTGCTTTCAGATGGTGAGGAGGAGGTCCCTGAAGTTGCCAGTGACAGCCCCTCAGAAGAGGAGGAGGAGGAGGAGCAAGAGGAAGGCGGCCCATCAGGGGAACCCTCAGCCGCAGCAACCCATGCCAATGTAGGGGACACGTCTTCCCTGGAGGGGAGCGTGGGGGAAGTGTCGGAGGGGAGGGTAGCTCCTGGGACCAGCGGCCTGCAGAAATGCAGGAGGGGGGTGGGAGCTCAGCGGCCTTCTCCCCAGAGGGGGGAAGGGTCGGAGGGGAGTCCAATTGCTGGGCCCAGCGGCGTCCAGCAATGCAGGAAGGGTCAGCCAGCTCGGCGGCCTTCTCCCCAGAGGGAGAGTCCGGCCTCCAGTCCAGAGACAGCCAATGCCGAGGAGATGTGCCGCCTCGAGGACTTGTCCGCAGACTCGGAGCGCCGGCACACGGAGCTCATGGGGGTAGTGGCACGGTTGCCTGAGGCCATCGAGTCCCTGTCTCGGAGTGTGACTGAGTTCGGGGCCTCACAGGCCACCAGTCAGGCGGGATTCGGGGCAGCTCAGGCAGCGAGTGGCCAGGTGATCAGTGGTGCCGTGCAGTCACTGGGTGCTCTGATGTGGTCACTGAACAGGTCAACACGGGCACTCACTGCTGCCACACTCGCTGTGTCAGCCAGGCATCGCCAGGGCACCCGGCGCGCTGCAGCAGCACAGCGGTCTGTCCCTCGGCAGATTGGTGCGCATGCTGCAGTGCTGGCCCGGCTGAGTGCCAATGTCTCAGGCAACCAGCGAGCGCCTGCCATCCGCCAGCTTGCCTCCATTCCTCCAGCCGCCACTGCCACTCCCCCCAGTGGAGCTGCCAGGAGCTGCTGCAGCGACTGATGCTGGCCAGCCACAGCTGCAGCATTCACCAGCTGGCCCCTCGACGGCCAGACCTCGTCTAGGCCGACCCCCAAGGGCATCTGCCGTCACGACATGTGCCCCTCAGGAGCCTGCCCCCAGCCTTGCAGCAGCCAATGGCCTCACTTTGAGGAGGAGCAGCAGGGCGTGCAGGGGCCGCCAAAGTTTGCAGAAGGCATCACCCTCGCGGGCCACTAAGTAGAGGGTGTGTCCAAATGTTGTGTTTTCTGGAATGTGTGTTTTGTGAAGGCCGAGGATGAAGGCCATTTTTGTTTACATCTTTTGTTAATGCTCCCCAGGTTGTGGGAGTGAGTCATGTGTGTGAGTGTTTTTTGGGGGTTTCGTCTGTTTTTGGTTTTCATGTGGGAAGGGCCCTGAGTTTGTACAATAAACCATTTTATTTATTCACATTGTCCATGTTTGATCTTTGAAGTGTTTGTTGCCTTAACCAGCTGATGGCTTGTGGAGCGGCTGCAACCATGTTCTTTCATTGGCACAAGCCATTCCCTGACAGGGGGCCTAGAAGTGACGGTCAATAAGCCGCCGACGGGCGGCCCTTGGACCTTCTGCCTCCCTCCTGGGCTGGTACTCCTCGTCCTCCTCCTCCTCCTGCTCCTCCTCCTGAGGTGGTGGTCCAACGTGAGGTGGCAATGCCTGAGTCCTGCGGATAGCCAGGTTGTGCAGCATGCAGCAAACGACGACGAATTGGGAGACTCGCTCCTGCGAATACTGGAGGGCTCCCCCGGAGTGATCCAGACAGCGGAACCATTGATTGAGGATGCCGATTGTTTGTTCTATGATGTTCCTGGTCGCTTGATGGCTCTCGTTGTATGCCTCTTCAGCAGGGGTCGTGGGCGCGCGGAGCGGGGTCATGAGCCAGGTGCACAAAGGATAGCCTTTGTCCCCGATAAGCCATCCTCTTGGGTGAGGCTGTGCCTGGAACATGTCAGCCACAGTTGTCTGTCACAGGATAAAGGCATCGTGGCTGCTGCCTGGAAAGCGGGCATTGACAGCTAGGATGCGCTGCCTGTGGTCACACACCAGCTGTACGTTGAGGGAATGGTAGCCCTTCCGGTTGCGGTAATCCTCGGCATGCTCCAGAGGTGCCCGCAAAGCCACATGCGTGCAGTCAATGGCACCTTGCACCATGGGAAGCCCGCTATTCTTGCAAATCCCACTGCACGCTGCTGCTGCTTCTCCAGGGTCATGGGGAAGGAGATGAATTGACGTCTCCTTCTGAAAAGGGCATTGGTCAACTGGCGGATGCAGCAATGCACGGCGAACTGGGAGATGTTAGCGATGTCCCCAGCAGCGGATTGGAAGGAGCCGGTGGCATAGAAGTTGAGAGCCACCGTCACCTTCACTGCCACCAACAGAGATGTCCTGCGCATCAGCTGTGGACGCAGATCTCTGTGAAGCAGCTGGCAGATGTCTGCAACCACCTCCCTTCTGAATCGCAGCCTCCTAACACACTGCGCGACAGACATGGTCAGATAGGCGGACTGCTGGCGGTATACCCTGGGTGGGTAAGGCCTCACTTGGCGACGCCTGTTGCCCCCTCTGCGTCTAGCCAGGGCTGCCACTCTCTCACGGCATCTGTAAGCCCTTCCGGCATAAGGCTGAAACTCAGCATTGGCACCCAATGCAGCCCCCATTATATGCTGGCAAACACTGAGATCTCAATGAAGGCAAAGATAATTGCTAAGCTCTGGCCTGAGCCAAAAATACCTGTCCTAGTGTTGGGCCAAAGCAGTAAGCTCTCCTCCTTGGTCTCTCTCCAAAAAAACGTTGCACAAGAGTGAATGCTGCAAAATGGCTGGCCTTTATAGTGCAGGGTAAGTGCCCTTTAATTTGCGCTCCCCGCGGCCCGCCTCGGCTGTGTACCGTTCCACTTCACAGTCGTTAGGGCCACCCGGCGCACAATGGGGTGGCGCGAGTGAAGTTCCGGTTCCGGGCGCACAAAGGGCGTTGCACGACGAAATGACGTCATGATCTGCGCGCGCAGCAGGGCGCGCGCTAAGACTTTGCGCCGGCGCTAAATGTCTACTGAAGTTGGGGCGAGGCGCAGATCGCGCTGCGCCCGGGCGCTAAGCGCCTAGCGCTCGAGATCTATTCCTCCTTAGGCGCTAACGGCTGGCGCGCCCAACTGAATTTCTAGGCCATAAAATTCTAACAGCACTTGACAGACTAGATGCAGGAAGGATGTTCCCGATGGCAGGGGAGTCCAGAACCAGGGGTCACAGTCTATAGATAAGGGGTAAGCCATTTAGGACTGAGATGAGTAGGAATTTCTTCACCCAGAGAGTAGTGAACCTATGGAATTCTCTACCACAGAAGGCAGTTGAGGCGAACTTATTAAATATATTCAATAAGGAGTTAGGGGCTAGAAATTCAGTGGGCTTTGCGCCCAATTACTGCCCAAATAGGGTTTCTGCGCCAGTGTAAGAGGGTGCGCTGATATTCAGCGCTGCGGTAATGGCGGCGGTAGCCGGTAGCGCTGCGCCGACACCGATGACATCATCGGTGTGCGCAGTGCCCCGGTTCCGCCCCGCTTCCGGCCCAAACCCCATATTTAGTTGCGGCCGCCTCTTCTGCAGCGGCTGCAAACAGCGATTGAAAGACGGGGCCATACTGCTGCGCTACTGGGATGCTTTAAGGTGGAGGTGCGGCCGGCTGCTTTTTCTGCGGCCGCCTGCCCGCACCTCCTTTCCCGGCCTCCTCCACCCCCCCCCGCGGCATTGCCGGCTGCTTTCCACGAGCCCGGCACTTCTCCGTGGTGCCGGGCTCATTTGCCGGCACAATCCAGCGGCGATCTCGCTGTTGCAGGCACCTCCCCCTTAAGAGAAGGAGGAGGCCTGCAGTACCGCAGCCTGCCGCTCCGCAGCGGGTGGCACAGCGGGGCCTACAGCGCAGAAATTCAGTTTCAGCGCCCCAAGCGGGGGCGGGCACACCTGGAATAGCGCCCGGTTCCGACTTGGGGCGCAAAAGCCGAATATCTGACGGGCACACCTGGCTCCGCGCGCAGCGCTAACTTTTGGGCGTTAGCCTGCTGGCGGGCCTTAACTGAATTTCTAGGCCTAGATATATTTTTAAGGCTAAAGGGATCAAGGGATTGGGGAGAAAGCAGGGACAGGTTACTGAATTTGAATGATCACCCATGATCTCATTAAATGGCAGAACAGGTTTGAGGGGCCAAATGGCCTACTCCTGATCCTATCTTCTATGTTTCTGTATTTCTATGTTTCTATGTTTCTATAATCAACAATTCATCACAATCCCAGAATGATCACCACTTCTTCACAATCTTGAAATAATCACTAATTCATGGCCATACCGGGATAATTAACAATTCATCACAATCCAGAATAATCAACAATTCATCACAATCTCAGTATAATCAACAATTCATCACAATCCTGGAATAATGAACAATTTCTCACAAACCAAAATAATCAATAATTGATCATAATTCCATAATAATCAACAATTCAATAACATTCTGGAATAAACAACAATTCATGACAATCCCAGAATAATCAACAATTCTTGGGAATCCTGGAATAATCAACAATTCTTCATAATCCTGGAATAATCAACAATTCATCACAATCCTGGAATAATCAACAATTCATCACAATCCCGGAATAATTAAAAAATCATCAAAATAATGGAATAATAAGCAATTCATCACAATCCTGGAATAATCAACAATTCAACACAATCCCGCAATAATCTACAATTCATCACAATCCCTGAACAATCAACAATTCATCATAATTTGGAATAATCAACAATTCATTACAATCCTGAATAAACAACAATTCATCACAATCCTGAATAATCAGCAAGTCATCACAATCCCAGAATAATCAACAATTCATTACAATCCCAGAAAAATCAACAACTCATCACAATCCTGAATAATCTACAATTCATCCGAATAATCAACTGTTCCTCACAATCCCGGAATAATCAACAGTACTTCACAATCCAGGAATAATCAACAATTCATCTCAATCCCAGAATAATCAGCAATTCATCACAATCCCAAAATAATCAAAAATTCATTATAAACCCAGAATAATCAATAATTCATCACAATCCTAGAATAATCAACAATTCATCATGATCCCAGAATTATAAGTAATCACCATAATCTGGAAGAATCAACAATTCATCACAATCCTGGAATAATCAACAATTCATCATAGTTCCACAATAATCAACAATTCATCACAATCCCAGAATAATCAAAAATTCATCATAATTTGGATTAATCAACAATTCATCACGATCCTGAATAATCAACAATTCATCATAATCCAGGAATAATCAGCAATTCATCACAATCCCAGAATAATTAACAATTCATCACAATGTCAGATTAATCAACAATTCATCATAATTTGGAATAATCAAAAATTCATCCCAATCCTGAAAACATTCAAATTAATCAAAATCACAGTATAATCAGCAATTCAATGAAATCCTGGAAAAATGAACAATTTGTCATAATCCTGGAATAATCACGAATTCATCACAATCCTGGAATAATCAACAATTCACCACAAGGCAGAAATAATCAACAATTCATCACAGTCCTGATTAATCAAAAATTCACCAAAATCACAGAGAAATCAACAATTCAACAGAATCCCTGTATAATCCACCATTAATCACAATCCTGGATTAATCAACAATTCATCACACTCCCGGAATAATCAAAAATTCATCACAATCACAGAATAAACAACAATTCATCACAATCTCAGAATAATGAACAATTCATCACAATCCCGGAATAATCAACAATTCATCAGAATTCCAGAATAAAATCAACAATTCATCACATTCCCAGAATAATCAACAATTCATCACAATCCTGGAATAATCATCAATTCATCACAATCCTGAATAATCAGCAATTCTTCAAAATTCAAGAATAATGAACAATTAAACACAATCCCGGAATAACTGACAATTGATCAGAATTCTGGAATAATCAACAATCTTCACAATCCCAGAATAATCAACAATTCATCAGAATTACAGAATAATCAAGAATTCATCACTATCCCAGAATAATCAACAATTCTTCACATTCGCAGAATAATCAACAATTCATTTCAATCCCGGAATAATCAACAATTCATCACAATCCAAAATAATCAGCAATTCATTACAATCCCGGAATGATCACCAATTCCACACAATCCCAGAAGTGTCAACAATTCATCCCAATCCTTGAACAATCAACATTTCATCACAATCCCAGAATAAATAAAAATTCATCAAAATAATGGTATAATTAGCAAATCATCACAATCCTGGAATAATCAACAATTCAACACAATCCTGCAATAATCTACAATTCATAATAATCCCTGAATAATCAACAATTCATAATTTGCAATAATCAACAATTCATCACAATCCTGAATAAGCAACAATTCATCACAATCCTGAATAATCAGCAAGTCATCAAAATCCCAGAATAATCAACAATTCTTTACAATCCCAGAAAAATAAACAATTCATCACAATCCTGAATAATCTACAATTCATCTGAATAATCAACTGTTCCTCACAATCCAGGAATAATCAACAGTTCATCACAATCCTGGAATAATCAACAATTCATCACAATCCAAAATAATCAACAATTCAACACAATCCCGGAATTATCACCAATTCATCACAATCCCTGAACAATCAACATTTCATCAGCATCCCTGAATAAATAAAAATTCATCAAAATAATGGAATAAACAATTCAACACAATCCCACAATAATCTATAATTCATCACAATCCCTGAATAATCAACAAATCATCATAACTTGGAATAATCAACAATTCATCACAATCCTGAATAATCAGCAAGTTATCACAATCCCAGAATAATCAACAATTCATTACAATCCCAGAAAAATCAACAATTCAACAAAATCCTGAATAATCTACAATTCATCCAAATAATCAACTGTTCCTCACAATCCAGGAATAATCAACAGTTCATCACAATCCTGGAATAATCAACAAATCATAACAATCCCTGAATAATCAGCAATTCTGCACAGTCCCAGATTAATCAACAATTCATTACAAACCCAGAATAATCAATAGTTCATCACAATCCCAGAATAATCAACAATTCATCATGATCCCAGAATTATAAGCAATCACCACAATCTGGAAGAGTCAACAATTCATCACAATCCTGGAATAATCAACAATTCATCACAATGCCAGAATAATCAACAAGTCATCACAATCACGGAACAATCAACAATTCATCACAATCCCGGAATAAATAAAAATTCATCAAAATAATGGTATAATCAGCCATTCATCACAATCCTGGAATAATCAACAATTCAACACAATCATCCAATAATCTACAATTCATGATAATCCATGAATAATCAAAAATTCATCATAATTTGGAATAATCAACAATTCATCACATTCCTGAATAAGTAACAATGCATCACAATCCTGAATAATCAGCAAGTCATCAAAATCCCAGAATAATCAACAATTCTTTACAATCCCAGAAAAATAAACAATTCATCACAATCCTGAATAATCTATAATTCATCTGAATAATCAACTGTTCCTCACAATCCAGGAATAATCAACAATTCATCACAATCCTGCAATAATCAACAATTTATCACAATTCCAGAAAAATCAGCAATTTATTGCAATCCCAGAATAATCAACAATTGGTTACAAACCCGGCATAATCAATAACTCATCACAATCCCAGAATAACCAACAATTCATCATGATCCCAGAATTATAGGCAATTACCACACTCTGGAAGAATCAACAATTCATCACAATCCTGGAATAATCAACAATTCATCACAATCCAAGAGTAATCAACAATTCATCACAATCCCAGAATAATCAGCAATTCATCACAATCCCAGAATAATCAACAATTCGTTAAAACCCCGAATAATCAATAATTCATCACAATCCCAGAATAATCAACAAATCATCATGATCCCAGAATTATAAGCAATCACCACAATCTGGAATAATCAACAATTCATCACAATCCTGGAATAATCAACAATTCATCACAATCCCAGAATAATCTACAATTCATCACAATCCCAGAATAATCAACAATTCATCATAATTACACAATAATCAACAATTCATCACAATCCCTGAATAATCAAATATTCATCATAATTTGGATTAATCAACAATTCATCACGATCCCAAATAATCAACAATTCTTCATAATCCCAGAATAATCAGCAATTCACCACAATCCCAGAATAATTAACAATTCGTCACAATGCAGAATAATCAACAATTCATCATAATTTGGAATAGTCAAAAATTCATCCCAATCCTGAAAAATTTCAAATTAATCAAAATCACTGTATAATCAGCAATTCAATGCAATCCCAGGATAATGAACAATTTGTCACAATCCCGGAATAATCACGAATTCATCACAATCCTGGAATAATCAACAATTCATCACAATCCCAAAATAATCAACAATTCATCACAGCCCTGATTAATCAAAAATTCAACAAAATCCCAGATTAACCAACAATTGAACAGAATCCCCGAATAATCCACCGTTCATCACAATCCTGGATTAATCAGCAATTCATCACACTCCCGGAATAATCAAAAATTAATCACAATCACAGAATAAACAATTCATCACAATCCTGAATAATCTTCAATTCTTCGCAATCCCACAATAATCAACAATTCATCACAATCAAAGAATATTCAACAGTTCATCACAATTCCAGAAGAAGCAGCAATTCATTACAATCCCAGTGATTACAATCCCAGGATAATCAAAAATTCTTCACAAACCCTGAATAATCAACAATTCATCACAATCATGGATAATCAAAAATGCATCACAATCCATGAATAATCAACAATTCAACATAATTTGGAATAATCAACAATTCATCACTATCCCGGAATAATCAACAATTCAATACAATCCCAGAATAATCAACAATTCATCACAATTCTGGAATAATCAAAATTCATCACAATCCCAGAATAAACAACAATTCATCAGAATTCCAGAATAATCAACAATTCATCACAGCCCAGAATAATCAACAATTCATCACAATCCCAGAATAATCAACAATTCATCACATTCCAGGAATAATCACCAATTCATCACAATCCCGGAATAATCACCAATTCATCACAATCCAAGAATAATAACCAATTCATCACAATCCCTGAATAATCAAAAATTCATCAAAATCCTGAAATAATCAACAATTCAACCCAATCCCAAATAATTAACAATTGATCACAATTCCAGTATAATCAAAAATTAATCATAAAACCAGAATGATCAACAATTCTTCAGAATCCCCGAATAATCAACAAATCGTCACTATCCCAGAATAATCAACAATTCATTTCAATCCCAGAATAATCAACAGTTCATCACAATCCAAAATTATCAGCAATTCATTACAATCCCGGAATGATCACCAATTCCACACAATCCCAGAAGTGTCAACAATTCATCCCAATCCTTGAACAATCAACATTTCATCACAATCCCGGAATAAATAAAAATTCATCAAAATAATGGTATAATCAGCAATTCATCACAATCCTGGAATAATCAACAATTCAACACAATCATCCAATAATCTACAATTCATGATAATCCCTGAATAATCAACAATTCATCATAATTTGGAATAATCAACAATTCATCACAATCCTGGAATAATCAACAATTCATCACAATCCCAGAATAATCTACAATTCATCACAATCCCAGAATAATCAACAATTCATCATAATTACACAATAATCAACAATTCATCACAATCCCTGAATAATCAAATATTCATCATAATTTGGATTAATCAACAATTCATCACGATCCCAAATAATCAACAATTCTTCATAATCCCAGAATAATCAGCAATTCACCACAATCCCAGAATAATTAACATTTCGTCACAATGCAGAATAATCAACAATTCATCATAATTTGGAATAATCAAAAATTCATCCCAATCCTGAAAAATTTCAAATTAATCAAAATCATTGTATAATCAGCAATTCAATGCAATCCCAGGATAATGAACAATTTGTCACAATCCCGGAATAATCACGAATTCATCACAATCCTGGAATAATCAACAATTCATCACAATCCCAAAATAATCAACAATTCATCACAGCCCTGATTAATCAAAAATTCAACAAAATCCCAGATTAACCAACAATTGAACAGAATCCCCGAATAATCCACCGTTCATCACAATCCTGGATTAATCAGCAATTCATCACACTCCCGGAATAATCAAAAATTAATCACAATCACAGAATAAACAATTCATCACAATCCTGAATAATCTTCAATTCTTCGCAATCCCACAATAATCAACAATTCATCACAATCAAAGAATATTCAACAGTTCATCACAATTCCAGAAGAAGCAGCAATTCATTACAATCCCAGTGATTACAATCCCAGGATAATCAAAAATTCTTCACAAACCCTGAATAATCAACAATTCATCACAATCTCAGAATAATCAACAATTCATCACAATCCAAGAATAATCAACAATTCATCACAATCATGGATAATCAAAAATGCATCACAATCCATGAATAATCAACAATTCAACATAATTTGGAATAATCAACAATTCATCACTATCCCGGAATAATCAACAATTCAATACAATCCCAGAATAATCAACAATTCATCACAATTCTGGAATAATCAAAATTCATCACAATCCCAGAATAAACAACAATTCATCAGAATTCCAGAATAATCAACAATTCATCACAATCCCAGAATAATCAACAATTCATCACAATCCCAGAATAATCAACAATTCATCACATTCCAGGAATAATCACCAATTCATCACAATCCCGGAATAATCACCAATTCATCACAATCCAAGAATAATAACCAATTCATTACAATCCCTGAATAATCAAAAATTCATCAAAATCCTGAAATAATCAACAATTCAACCCAATCCCAAATAATTAACAATTGATCACAATTCCAGTATAATCAAAAATTAATCATAAAACCAGAATGATCAACAATTCTTCAGAATCCCTGAATAATCAACAAATCGTCACTATCCCAGAATAATCAACAATTCATTTCAATCCCAGAATAATCAACAGTTCATCACAATCCAAAATTATCAGCAATTCATTACAATCCCGGAATGATCACCAATTCCACACAATCCCAGAAGTGTCACCAATTCATCCCAATCCTTGAACAATCAACATTTCATCACAATCCCGGAATAAATAAAAATTCATCAAAATAATGGTATAATCAGCAATTCATCACAATCCTGGAATAATCAACAATTCAACACAGTCATCCAATAATCTACAATTCATGATAATCCCTGAATAATCAACAATTCATCATAATTTGGAATAATCAACAATTCATCACAATCCTGGAATAATCAACAATTCATCACAATCCCAGAATAATCTACAATTCATCACAATCCCAGAATAATCAACAATTCATCATAATTACACAATAATCAACAATTCATCACAATCCCTGAATAATCAAATATTCATCATAATTTGGATTAATCAACAATTCATCACGATCCCAAATAATCAACAATTCTTCATAATCCCAGAATAATCAGCAATTCACCACAATCCCAGAATAATTAACAATTCGTCACAATGCAGAATAATCAACAATTCTTTACAATCCCAGAAAAATAAACAATTCATCACAATCCTGAATAATCTATAATTCATCTGAATAATCAACTGTTCCTCACAATCCAGGAATAATCAACAATTCATCACAATCCTGCAATAATCAACAATTTATCACAATTCCAGAAAAATCAGCAATTTATTGCAATCCCAGAATAATCAACAATTGGTTACAAACCCGGCATAATCAATAACTCATCACAATCCCAGAATAACCAACAATTCATCATGATCCCAGAATTATAGGCAATTACCACACTCTGGAAGAATCAACAATTCATCACAATCCTGGAATAATCAACAATTCATCACAATCCAAGAGTAATCAACAATTCATCACAATCCCAGAATAATCAGCAATTCATCACAATCCCAGAATAATCAACAATTCGTTAAAACCCCGAATAATCAATAATTCATCACAATCCCAGAATAATCAACAAATCATCATGATCCCAGAATTATAAGCAATCACCACAATCTGGAATAATCAACAATTCATCACAATCCTGGAATAATCAACAATTCATCACAATCCCAGAATAATCTACAATTCATCACAATCCCAGAATAATCAACAATTCATCATAATTACACAATAATCAACAATTCATCACAATCCCTGAATAATCAAATATTCATCATAATTTGGATTAATCAACAATTCATCACGATCCCAAATAATCAACAATTCTTCATAATCCCAGAATAATCAGCAATTCACCACAATCCCAGAATAATTAACAATTCGTCACAATGCAGAATAATCAACAATTCATCATAATTTGGAATAGTCAAAAATTCATCCCAATCCTGAAAAATTTCAAATTAATCAAAATCACTGTATAATCAGCAATTCAATGCAATCCCAGGATAATGAACAATTTGTCACAATCCCGGAATAATCACGAATTCATCACAATCCTGGAATAATCAACAATTCATCACAATCCCAAAATAATCAACAATTCATCACAGCCCTGATTAATCAAAAATTCAACAAAATCCCAGATTAACCAACAATTGAACAGAATCCCCGAATAATCCACCGTTCATCACAATCCTGGATTAATCAGCAATTCATCACACTCCCGGAATAATCAAAAATTAATCACAATCACAGAATAAACAATTCATCACAATCCTGAATAATCTTCAATTCTTCGCAATCCCACAATAATCAACAATTCATCACAATCAAAGAATATTCAACAGTTCATCACAATTCCAGAAGAAGCAGCAATTCATTACAATCCCAGTGATTACAATCCCAGGATAATCAAAAATTCTTCACAAACCCTGAATAATCAACAATTCATCACAATCATGGATAATCAAAAATGCATCACAATCCATGAATAATCAACAATTCAACATAATTTGGAATAATCAACAATTCATCACTATCCCGGAATAATCAACAATTCAATACAATCCCAGAATAATCAACAATTCATCACAATTCTGGAATAATCAAAATTCATCACAATCCCAGAATAAACAACAATTCATCAGAATTCCAGAATAATCAACAATTCATCACAATCCCAGAATAATCAACAATTCATCACAATCCCAGAATAATCAACAATTCATCACATTCCAGGAATAATCACCAATTCATCACAATCATGGATAATCAAAAATGCATCACAATCCATGAATAATCAACAATTCAACATAATTTGGAATAAACAACAATTCATCACTATCCCAGAATAATCAACAATTCAATACAATCCCAGAATAATCAACAATTCATCACAATTCTGGAATAATCAAAATTCATCACAATCCCAGAATAATCAACAATTCTTCACAAACCCTGAATAATCAACAATTCATCACAATCTCAGAATAATCAACAATTCTTCACAATCCAAGAATAATCAACAATTCATCACAATCATGGATAATCAAAAATGCATCACAATCCATGAATAATCAACAATTCAACATAATTTGGAATAAACAACAATTCATCACTATCCCAGAATAATCAACAATTCAATACAATCCCAGAATAATCAACAATTCATCACAATTCTGGAATAATCAAAATTCATCACAATCCCAGAATAAACAACAATTCATCAGAATTCCAGAATAATCAACAATTCATCACAATCCCAGAATAATCAACAATTCATCACAATCCCAGAATAATCAACAATTCATCACATTCCAGGAATAATCACCAATTCATCACAATCCCGGAATAATCACCAATTCATCACAATCCAAGAATAATAACCAATTCATCACAATCCCTGAATAATCAAAAATTCATCAAAATCCTGAAATAATCAACAATTCAACCCAATCCCAAATAATTAACAATTGATCACAATTCCAGTATAATCAAAAATTAATCATAAAACCAGAATGATCAACAATTCTTCAGAATCCCCGAATAATCAACAAATCGTCACTATCCCAGAATAATCAACAATTCATTTCAATCCCAGAATAATCAACAGTTCATCACAATCCAAAATTATCAGCAATTCATTACAATCCCGGAATGATCACCAATTCCACACAATCCCAGAAGTGTCAACAATTCATCCCAATCCTTGAACAATCAACATTTCATCACAATCCCGGAATAAATAAAAATTCATCAAAATAATGGTATAATCAGCAATTCATCACAATCCTGGAATAATCAACAATTCAACACAATCATCCAATAATCTACAATTCATGATAATCCCTGAATAATCAACAATTCATCATAATTTGGAATAATCAACAATTCATCACAATCCTGGAATAATCAACAATTCATCACAATCCCAGAATAATCTACAATTCATCACAATCCCAGAATAATCAACAATTCATCATAATTACACAATAATCAACAATTCATCACAATCCCTGAATAATCAAATATTCATCATAATTTGGATTAATCAACAATTCATCACGATCCCAAATAATCAACAATTCTTCATAATCCCAGAATAATCAGCAATTCACCACAATCCCAGAATAATTAACATTTCGTCACAATGCAGAATAATCAACAATTCATCATAATTTGGAATAATCAAAAATTCATCCCAATCCTGAAAAATTTCAAATTAATCAAAATCATTGTATAATCAGCAATTCAATGCAATCCCAGGATAATGAACAATTTGTCACAATCCCGGAATAATCACGAATTCATCACAATCCTGGAATAATCAACAATTCATCACAATCCCAAAATAATCAACAATTCATCACAGCCCTGATTAATCAAAAATTCAACAAAATCCCAGATTAACCAACAATTGAACAGAATCCCCGAATAATCCACCGTTCATCACAATCCTGGATTAATCAGCAATTCATCACACTCCCGGAATAATCAAAAATTAATCACAATCACAGAATAAACAATTCATCACAATCCTGAATAATCTTCAATTCTTCGCAATCCCACAATAATCAACAATTCATCACAATCAAAGAATATTCAACAGTTCATCACAATTCCAGAAGAAGCAGCAATTCATTACAATCCCAGTGATTACAATCCCAGGATAATCAAAAATTCTTCACAAACCCTGAATAATCAACAATTCATCACAATCTCAGAATAATCAACAATTCATCACAATCCAAGAATAATCAACAATTCATCACAATCATGGATAATCAAAAATGCATCACAATCCATGAATAATCAACAATTCAACATAATTTGGAATAATCAACAATTCATCACTATCCCGGAATAATCAACAATTCAATACAATCCCAGAATAATCAACAATTCATCACAATTCTGGAATAATCAAAATTCATCACAATCCCAGAATAAACAACAATTCATCAGAATTCCAGAATAATCAACAATTCATCACAATCCCAGAATAATAAACAATTCATCACAATCCCAGAATAATCAACAATTCATCACATTCCAGGTATAATCACCAATTCATCACAATCCCGGAATAATCACCAATTCATCACAATCCAAGAATAATAACCAATTCATTACAATCCCTGAATAATCAAAAATTCATCAAAATCCTGAAATAATCAACAATTCAACCCAATCCCAAATAATTAACAATTGATCACAATTCCAGTATAATCAAAAATTAATCATAAAACCAGAATGATCAACAATTCTTCAGAATCCCTGAATAATCAACAAATCGTCACTATCCCAGAATAATCAACAATTCATTTCAATCCCAGAATAATCAACAGTTCATCACAATCCAAAATTATCAGCAATTCATTACAATCCCGGAATGATCACCAATTCCACACAATCCCAGAAGTGTCACCAATTCATCCCAATCCTTGAACAATCAACATTTCATCACAATCCCGGAATAAATAAAAATTCATCAAAATAATGGTATAATCAGCAATTCATCACAATCCTGGAATAATCAACAATTCAACACAGTCATCCAATAATCTACAATTCATGATAATCCCTGAATAATCAACAATTCATCATAATTTGGAATAATCAACAATTCATCACAATCCTGGAATAATCAACAATTCATCACAATCCCAGAATAATCTACAATTCATCACAATCCCAGAATAATCAACAATTCATCATAATTACACAATAATCAACAATTCATCACAATCCCTGAATAATCAAATATTCATCATAATTTGGATTAATCAACAATTCATCACGATCCCAAATAATCAACAATTCTTCATAATCCCAGAATAATCAGCAATTCACCACAATCCCAGAATAATTAACAATTCGTCACAATGCAGAATAATCAACAATTTATCATAATTTGGAATAATCAAAAATTCATCCCAATCCTGAAAAATTTCAAATTAATCAAAATCATTGTATAATCAGCAATTCAATGCAATCCCAGGATAATGAACAATTTGTCACAATCCCAGAATAATCACGAATTCATCACAATCCTGGAATAATCAACAATTCATCACAATCCCAAAATAATCAACAATTCATCACAGCCCTGATTAATCAAAAATTCAACAAAATCCCAGATTAACCAACAATTGAACAGAATCCCCGAATAATCCACCGTTCATCACAATCCTGGATTAATCAGCAATTCATCACACTCCCGGAATAATCAAAAATTAATCACAATCACAGAATAAACAATTCATCACAATCCTGAATAATCTTCAATTCTTCGCAATCCCACAATAATCAACAATTCATCACAATCAAAGAATATTCAACAGTTCATCACAATTCCGGAAGAAGCAGCAATTCATTACAATCCCAGTGATTACAATCCCAGGATAATCAAAAATTCTTCACAAACCCTGAATAATCAACAATTCATCACAATCTCAGAATAATCAACAATTCATCACAATCCAAGAATAATCAACAATTCATCACAATCATGGATAATCAAAAATGCATCACAATCCATGAATAATCAACAATTCAACATAATTTGGAATAAACAACAATTCATCACTATCCCAGAATAATCAACAATTCAATACAATCCCAGAATAATCAACAATTCATCACAATTCTGGAATAATCAAAATTCATCACAATCCCAGAATAAACAACAATTCATCAGAATTCCAGAATAATCAACAATTCATCACAATCCCAGAATAATCAACAATTCATCACAATCCCAGAATAATCAACAATTCATCACATTCCAGGAATAATCACCAATTCATCACAATCCCGGAATAATCACCAATTCATCACAATCCAAGAATAATAACCAATTCATCACAATCCCTGAATAATCAAAAATTCATCAAAATCCTGAAATAATCAACAATTCAACCCAATCCCAAATAATTAACAATTGATCACAATTCCAGTATAACCAAAAATTAATCATAAAACCAGAATGATCAACAATTCTTCAGAATCCCCGAATAATCAACAAATCATCACTATCCCAGAATAATCAACAATTCATTTCAATCCCAGAATAATCAACAGTTCATCACAATCCAAAATTATCAGCAATTCATTACAATCCCGGAATGATCACCAATTCCACACAATCCCAGAAGTGTCAACAATTCATCCCAATCCTTGAACAATCAACATTTCATCACAATCCCGGAATAAATAAAAATTCATCAAAATAATGGTATAATCAGCAATTCATCACAATCCTGGAATAATCAACAATTCAACACAATCATCCAATAATCTACAATTCATGATAATCCCTGAATAATCAACAATTCATCATAATTTGGAATAATCAACAATTAATCACAATCCTGAATAAGCAACAATTCATCACAATCCTGAATAATCAGCAAGTCATCAAAATCCCGGAATAATCAACAACTCTTTACAATAGCAGAAAAATAAACAATTCATCACAATCCTGAATAACTTATAATTCATCTGAATAATCAACTGTTCCTCACAATCCAGGAATAATCAACAATTCATCACAATCCTGCAATAATCAACAATTCATCACAATTCCAGAATAATCAGCAATTTATTGCAATCCCAGAATAATCAACAATTGGTTACAAACCCGGCATAATCAATAACTCATCACAATCCAAGAGTAATCAACAATTCATCACAATCCTGGAATAATCAACAATTCATCACAATCCTGGAATAATCAACAATTCATTACAATCCCAAAATGATCAACAATTCAGCACAATACTGAATAATCAAAAAGTCCTCAAAATCACAGAACAATCAACAATTCAACAGACTCCTGCAATAATCAACCAATCATCACAATCCCAGAATAATCAACAATTCATCACAATCCCAGAATAATCAAAAATTTATCACAATACTGAATAATCTAAAATTCATCAAAATCCTGGAATAATGAACAATTCAACACAACCCTGGAATAATCAACAATTCATCACAAGCCTGGAATAATCAACAATTCATCACAATCCCGGAATAATTAAAAATTAATCACAATCCTGGAATAATCAACAATTCATCACAATCCTGGAATAATCAACAATTCATCACAATCCAAAATAATCAACAATTCATCACAATCCCGGAATTATCACCAATTCATCACGATCCCTGAACAATCAACATTTCATCAGAATCCCGGAATAAATAAAAATTCATCAAAATAATGGAATAAACAATTCAACACAATCCCACAACAATCTACAATTCAACACAATCCCTGAATAATCAACAAATCATCATAACTTGGAATAATCAACAATTCATCACAATCCTGAATAATAAGCAAGTTATCACAATCCCAGAATAATCAACAATTCATTACAATCCCAGAAAAATCAACAATTCAACACAATCCTGAATAATCTACAATTCATCCAAATAATCAACTGTTCCTCACAATCCAGGAATAATCAACAGTTCATCATAATCCTGGAATAATCAACATATCATAACAATCCCAGAATAATCAGCAATTCTTCACAGTCCCAGAATAATCAACAATTCATTACAAACCCAGAATAATCAATAGTTCTTCACAATCCCAGAATAATCAACAATTCATCATGATCCCAGAATTATAAGCAATCACCACAATCTGGAAGAGTCAACAATTCATCACAATCCCAGAATAATCAACAATTCATCACAATGCCAGAATAATCAACAAGTCATCACAATCACGGAACAATCAACAATTCATCACAATCCCGGAATAAATAAAAATTCATCAAAATAATGGTATAATCAGCAATTCATCACAATCCTGGAATAATCAACAATTCAACACAATCATCCAATAATCTACAATTCATGATAATCCCTGAATAATCAAAAATTCATCATAATTTGGAATAATCAACAATTCATCACAATCCTGAATAAGTAACAATTCATCACAATCCTGAATAATCAGCAAGTCATCAAAATCCCAGAATAATCAACAATTCTTTACAATCCCAGAAAAATAAACAATTCATCACAATCCTGAATAATCTACAATTCATCTGAATAATCAACTGTTCCTCACAATCCAGGAATAATCAACAGTTCATCACAATCCTGCAATAATCAACAATTCATCACAATTCCAGAATAATCAGCAATTCATTGCAATCCCAGAATAATCAACAATTGGTTACAAACCTGGCATAATCAATAACTCATCACAATCCCAGAATAACCAACAATTCATCATGATCCCAGAATTATAGGCAACTACCACAATCTGGAAGACTCAAAAATTCATCACAATCCCAGAACAATCAACAATTCATCACAATCCAAGAGTAATCAACAATTCATCACAATCCTGGAATAATCAACAATTTATCACAATCCCGGAATAATCAACAATTCATCATAATTTGGAATAATCAATAATTCATCACAATCCTGGAATAATCAACAATTCATTACAATCCCAGAATGATCAACAATTCAGCACAATACTGAATAATCAAAAAGTCCTCAAAATCACAGAACAATCAACAATTCAACAGACTCCTGGAATAATCAACCATTCATCACAATCCCAGAATAATCAAAAATTTATCACAATACTGAATAATCTAAAATTCCTCAAAATCCTGGAATAATGAGCAATTCAACACAACCCCGGAATAATCAACAATTCATCACAAGCCTGGAATAATCAACAATTCATCACAATCCCAGAATAATGACCCATTCATCACAATCCCGGAATAATTAAAAATTAATCAAAATCACAGAATAATTAACAATTCGTCACAATCCTGGAATAATCAACAATTCATCACAATCCCGGAATTATCACCAATTCATCACAATCCCTGAACAATCAACATTTCATCAGAGTCCCTGAATAAATAAAAATTCATCAAAATAATGGAATAAACAATTCAACACAATCCCACAATAATCTATAATTCAGCACAATCCCTGAATAATCAACAATTCATCATAACTTGGAATAATCAACAATTCATCACAATCCTGAATAATCAGCAAGTTATCACAATCCCAGAATAATCAACAATTCATTACAATCCCAGAAAAATCAACAATTCAACACAATCCTAAATAATCTGCAATTCATCCGAATAATCAACTGTTCCTCGCAATCCAGGAATAATCAACAGTTCATTCCGATCCTGGCATAATCAACAATTCAACACAATCCCAGGATAATCAACAATTCATTAAAAACCCAGAATAATTAATAATTCATCACAATCGCAGAATAATCCACAATTCATCATGATCCCAGGATTATAAGCAATCACCACAATCTGGAATATTCAACAATTCATCACAATCCCAGAAAGATCAACAATTCTTCACAATCCTGGAATAATCACCAATTCATCACAATCCCTGAATAATCAACAATTCATCACAATCCCGGAATAATCAACAATTCATCACAATCCAGAAAAATCAACAATTCGTGAAAATCCCAGTATAAACAACAATTCAACATAATCCCAGAATAATCAACAATTCATCACAATCCCAAAAAATTCACAAATCATCCCATTCCTTAATAATTATTGATTCATCACAATCCCAGAATAATCAACAATTCTTTGCAATCCTGAATAATTAACAATTCAACATAATCCCAAAATAATCAGCAATTCAACATCATCCCAGAATGATCAACAATTCATCACAATCCCAAATAATCAACAATTCTTTGCAATCCTGGAATAATACATAATTCACAATCCCAAAATAATCAACAATTCATCAGTATTCCAGAATAATCTACAAGTCTTCACAATCCCAGAATAATCAACAATTTTTCAGAATCCCAGATGAATCAACAATTCATCGCAATCCCAGGATAATCAACATTTCATTACAATCCCGGTACAATATACAATTTATCACAATCCCGGAATAATCAGCAATTCATCACAATCCCAGGATAATAATCTATTCTTCACAATCCCAGAATAATCAACTATTCCTTACAATCCCAGAATAACCAACAATTCATTACAATCCCTGAATAATCTACCATTTATCACAATAATGTAATAAACAATTCAGCGCAATCCCCAGATAATTAACAATTCATCACAATACCAGAATAATCAACAATTCTTCAAAATCCCAGAATAATCAACAATTCATCACAGTCCAAAATAATCAGCAATTCATTACAATCCCGGAATGATCACCAATTACACACAATCCCAGAAGTGTCAACAATTCATCCCAATCCTTGAACAATCAACATTTCATCACAATCCCAGAATAAATAAAAATTCATCAAAATAATGGTATAATTAGCAAATCATCACAATCCTGGAATAATCAACAATTCAACACAATCCTGCAATAATCTACAATTCATAATAATCCCTGAATAATCAACAATTCATAATTTGCAATAATCAACAATTCATCACAATCCTGAATAAGCAACAATTCATCACAATCCTGAATAATCAGCAAGTCATCAAAATCCCAGAATAATCAACAATTCTTTACAATCCCAGAAAAATAAACAATTCATCACAATCCTGAATAATCTACAATTCATCTGAATAATCAACTGTTCCTCACAATCCTGGAATAAGCAACAGTTAATCACAATCCAGGAATAATCAACAATTCATCACAATTCCAGAATAATCAGCAATTCATTGCAATCCCAGAATAATCATCAATTGGTTACAAACCCGGCATAATCAATAACTCATCACAATCCCGGAATAACCAACAATTCATCATGATCCCAGAATTATAGGCAATCACCACAATCTGGAAGAATCAACAATTAATCACAATCCCAGAATAATCAACAATTCATCACAATCCCAGAATAATCAACAATTCGTTATAAACCCGAAAAAACAATAAGTAATCACACTCCCAGAATAATCAACTATTCCTTACAATCCCAGAATAACCAACAATTCATTACAATCCCTGAATAATCTACCATTTATCACAATAATGTAATAAACAATTCAGCGCAATCCCCAGATAATTAACAATTCATCACAATACCAGAATAATCAACAATTCTTCAAAATCCCAGAATAATCAACAATTCATCACAGTCCAAAATAATCAGCAATTCATTACAATCCCGGAATGATCATCAATTCCACACAATCCCAGAAGTGTCAACAATTCATCCCAATCCTTGAACAATCAACATTTCATCACAATCCCAGAATAAATAAAAATTCATCAAAATAATGGTATAATTAGCAATTCATCACAATCCTGGAATAATCAACAATTCAACACAATCCTGCAATAATCTACAATTCATGATAATCCCTGACTAATCAACAATTCATAATTTGGAATAATCAACAATTCATCACAATCCTGAATAAGCAACAATTCATCACAATTCTGAATAATCAGCAAGTCATCAAAATCCCAGAATAATCAACAATTCTTTACAATCCCAGAAAAATAAACAATTCATCACAATCCTGAATAATCTACAATTCATCTGAATAATCAACTGTTCCTCACAATCCTGGAATAAGCAACAGTTAATCACAATCCAGGAATAATCAACAATTCATCACAATTCCAGAATAATCAGCAATTCATTGCAATCCCAGAATAATCATCAATTGGTTACAAACCCGGCATAATCAATAACTCATCACAATCCCGGAATAACCAACAATTCATCATGATCCCAGAATTATAGGCAATCACCACAATCTGGAAGAATCAACAATTAATCACAATCCCAGAATAATCAACAATTCATCACAATCAAAGAGTAATCAACAATTCATCACAATCCCAGAATAATCAGCAATTCATCACAATCCCAGAATAATCAACAATTCGTTATAAACCCAAAAAATCAATAAGTCATCACAATCCCAGAATAATCAACAATTCATCATGATCCCAGAATTATAAGCAATCACCACAATCTGGAAGAATCAACAATTCATCACAATCCCAGAATAATCAACAATTCATCACAATGCCAGAATAATCAACAAGTCATCACAATCACGGAATAATCAACAATTCATCACAATCCCGGAATAATCAACAATTCATCATAATTCCACAATAATCAAAAATTCATCACGATCCCGAATAATCAACAATTCATCCCAATCTTGAATAATCAACTATTCATCACAATCCTGGAATAATCAACAATTCATTACAATTCCAGAATGATTAACAATTCATCACAATACTGAATAATCAAAAGATCATCAAAATCACAGAACAATCAACAATTCAACAGACTCCCGGAATAATCAACCATTCATCACAATCCCAGAATAATCAAAAACTTATCACAATACAGAATAATCTAAAACTCATCAAAATCCCAAAATAATAAGCAATTCAACACAATCCCGGAATAATCAACAATTCATCACAATCCCGGAATAATTAAAAATATGTCAAAATCCCAGAATAATCAACAATTCATCACAATCCTGGAATAATCAACAATTCATCACAATCCAAAATAATCAGCAATTCATCACAATCCTGGAATGATCACCAATTCCTCACAATCCCGGGAGAGTCAACAAGTCATCCCAATCCCTGAAAAATCAACCTTTCATCACAATCCCAGAATAAATAAAAATTCATCAACATCATGGAATAATCAGCAATTCATCACAATCCTGGAATAATCAACAATTCAACACAATCCTGCAATAATCTACAATTCATCACATCCCTGAATAATCAACAATTCATCATAATTTGGAATATTCAACAAGTCATCACAATCCCAGAATAATCAACAATTCATTAACATCCCAGAATGATCAACAAGTCAGCACAATACTGAATAATCTAAAAGTCCTCAAAATCACGGAACAATCAACAATTCAACAGACTCCTGGAATAATCAACCATTCATCACAATCCCAGAATAATCAAAAATTTATCACAATACTGAATAATCTAAAATTCCTCAAAATCCTGGAATAATGAGCAATTCAACACAACCCCGGAATAATCAACAATTCATCACAAGCCTGGAATAATCAACAATTCATCACAATCCCAGAATAATGACCCATTCATCACAATCCCAGAATAATTAAAATTAATCAAAATCACAGAATAATTAACAATTCATCACAATCCTGGAATAATCAACAATTCATCACAATCCAAAATAATCAACAATTCATCGCAATCCCAGAATTATCACCAATTCATCACAATCCCTGAACAATCAACATTTCATCAGAGTCCCTGAATAAATAAAAATTCATCAAAATAATGGAATAAACAATTCAACACAATCCCACAATAATCTATAATTCATCACAATCCCTGAATAATCAACAATTCATCATAACATGGAATAATCAACAATTCATCACAATCCTGAATAATCAGCAAGTTATCACAATCCCAGAATAATCAACAATTCATTACAATCCCAGAAAAATCAACAATTCAACACAATCCTGAATAATCTACAATGCATCCAAATAATCAACTGTTCCTCACAATCCAGGAATAATCAACAAATCATAACAATCCCAGAATAATCAGCAATTCTTCACAGTCTCAGAATAATCAACAATTCATTACAAACCCAGAATAATCAATAGTTCATCACAATCCCAGAAAAATCAACAATTCATCATGATCCCAGAATTATAAGCAATCACCACAAACTGGAAGAATCAACAATTCATCACAATCCCGGAATAAGCAACAATTCATCACAATGCCAGAATAATCAACAAGTCATCACAATCACGGAATAATCAACAATTCATCACAATCCCAGAATAATCAACAATTCATCATAATTCCACAATAATCAGCAATTCATCACGATCCCGAATAATCAACAATTCATCCCAATCTTGAATAATCAACTATTCATCACAATCCTGGAGTAATCAACAATTAATTACAATCCCAGAATGATCAACAATTCATCACAATATTGAATAATCAAAAAATCATCAAAATTACAGAACAATCAACAATTCAACAGACTCCCGGAATAATCAACCATTCATCACAATCCCAGAATAATCAAAAACTTTTCACAATACAGAATAATCTAAAATTCATCAAAATCCCAAAATAATGAGATCACAATCCTGAAATAATCAACAATTCATCACAATCCAAAATAATCAGCAACTCATCACAATCCTGGAATGATCACCAATTCCTCACAATCCCGGGAGAGTCAACAATTCATCCCAATCCCTGAACAATCAACATTTCATCACAAATTAAAAAAAAAAAATATTCGTTGATGGGATGTGGGCGTCGCTGGCTAGGCCTGCATTTAGTGCCCATCCCTAATTGCCCTTGAGAAGATGGTGGTGAGCCACCTTCTTGAACCGCTGCAGTCCATATGGTGTAGGTACACCCACAATGCTGTTAGGAAGGGAGTTCCAGGATTTTGGCCCAGCGACAGTGAAGGAATGGCGATACAGGTCCAAGTCAGGATGGTGTGTGGCTTGGAGGGGAACTTGTAGGTGGTGATGCTCCCATGCATCTGCTGCCCTTGTCCTTCTAATTGGTAGAGGTCGCGGGTTTGGAAGGTGCTGTTGAAGGAGCTTTGGCGAGTTGCTGCAGTGCATCTTGTAGATGGTACACACTGCAGCCACAGTGCGCCGGTGGTGGAGGGAGTGAATGTTGAAGGTGGTGGATGGAGTGCCAATCAAGCGGACTGCTTTGTCTTGAATCATGTCGAGCTTCTTGAGTGTTGTTGGAGCTGCACTCATCCAGGCAAGTGGAGAGTATTCCATCACACTCCTGACTTGTGCCTTGTAGATGGTGGAAAGGCTTTGGGGAGTCAGAAGGTGAGACACTCGCCACAGAATTCCCAGCCTCTGGCCTGCTCTTGTAGCCACAGTATTTATATGGCTGGTCCAGTTCAGTTTCTGATCAATGGTAACCCCCAGGATGTTGATAGTGGGGGATTCGGCGATGGTAATTCCATTGAATGTCAAGGGGAGATGGTTAGAGTCTCGCTTGTTGGAGATGGTCATTGCCTGGCACTTGTGTGGTGCGAATGTTACTTGCCACTTGTCAGCCCAAGTCTGAATGTTGTCCAGGTCTTGCTGCATATGGACACGGACTGCATCAGTATCTGACGAGTCTCAAATGGTGCTGAACAGTGTGCAATCATCAGCGAACATCCCCACTTCTGACCTTATGATGAAGGGAAGGTCATTGATGAAACAGCTGAAGATGGTTGGGCCTAGGGCACTGCCCTGAGGAACTCCTGCAGTGATGTCATGTGATTGAGATGAATGACCTCCAACAACCACAGCCAACTTCCTTTGTGCTAGGTATGATTCCAACCAATGGAGAGTTTTCCCCTTGATTCCCATTGACTTCAGTTTTGCTAGGGCTCCTTGATGCCACACTCGATCAAATGCTGCCTTGATGTCAAGGGCAGTCACTCTCACCTCACCTCTTGAGTTCAGCTCTTTTGTCCATGTTTGGACCAAGGCTGTAATGAGGTCAGGAGCTGAGTGGCCCTGGCAGAACCCAAACTGGGCATCATGCAACATGCGATAGACAGAGCTAAGCGATCTCACAACCATCGGATCAAATCAAAGCTCTGCAGTCCTGCCACATCCACTCGTGAGTGGTGGTGGACAATTAAACAGTTACCAGGAGGAGGAGGCTCCAAAAATATCCCCATCCTCAATGATAGTGGAGCCCAGCACGTGAGTGCAAAAGACAAGGCTGAAGCATTTGCAACTATCTTCAGCCAGAAGTGCCGAGTGGATGATCCATCTCGGCCTCCTCCTGAGGTCCCCAGCATCACAGATGCCAGTCTTCAGCCCATTCAATTCACTCCACGTGATGTCAAGAAACAGCTGAAGACACTGGATACTGCAAAGGCTATAGGCCCTGACAACATTCCGGCAATAGTACTGAAGACTTGTGCTCCAGAACTAGCTGTGCCCCTAGCCAAGCTGTTCCAGTACAGCTACAACACTGGCATCTACCCGGCAATGTGGAAAATTGCCCAAGTATGTCCTGTCTACAAAAAGCAGGACAAATCCGACCCGGCCAATTACCGTCCCATCAGTCTACTCTCAATCATCAGCAAAGTGATGGAAGGTGTCATCGACAGTGCTATCAAGCGGCACTTACTCAGCAATAACAATCCCAGAATAAATAAAAATTCATCAACATAATGGAATAATCAGCAATTCATCACAATCCTGGAATAATCAACAATTCAACACAATCCTGCAATAATCTACAATTAATCACATCCCTGAATAATCAACAGTTCATCATAATTTGGAATATTCAACAAGTCATCACAATCCCAGAATAATCAACAATTCATTACAATCCCAGAAAAATCAACAATTCATCCGAATAATCAACTGTTCCTCACAATCCCAGAATAATCAACAGTTCATTCCGATCCTGGCATAATCAACAATTCAACACAATCCCAGAATAATCAACAATTCATCACAATCCCAGGATAATCAACAATTCATTAAAAACCCAGAATAATTAATAATTCATCACAATCCTAGAATAATCCACAATTCATCATGATCCCAGAATTATAAGCAATCACCACAATCTGGAATATTCAACAATTCTTCACAATCCCAGAAAGATCAACAATTCTTCACACAGAATAATCACCAATTCATCACAATCCCTGAATAATCAACAATTCATCACAATCCCAGAATAATCAACAATTCATCACAATCCAGAAAAATCAACAATTCTTGAAAATCCCAGTATAAACAACAATTCAACATAATCCCAGAATAATCAACAATTCATCACAATCCCAAAAAATTCACAATTCATCCCATTCCTTAATAATTATCAATTCATCACAATCCCAGAATAATCAACAATTCATTGCAATCCCGAATAATCAACAATTCAACATAATCCCAGAATGATCAGCAATTCATCACAATCCCAAATAATCAACAATTCTTTGCAATCCTGGAATAAAACATAATTCACAATCCCAAAATAATCAACAATTCATCAGTATTCCAGAATAATCTACAAGTCTTCACAATCCCAGAATAATCAACAATTTTTCAGAATCCCAGATGAATCAACAATTCATCGCAATCCCAGGATAATCAACATTTCATTACAATCCCGGTACAATATACAATTTATCACAATCCCGGAATAATCAGCAATTCATCACAATCCCAGGATAATAATCTATTCTTCACAATCCCAGAATAATCAACTATTCCTCACAATCCCAGAATAACCAACAATTCATTACAATCCCAGAATAATCTACCATTTATCACAATAATGTAATAAACAATTCAGCACAATCCCCAGATAATTAACAATTCATCACAATACCAGAATAATCAACAATTCTTCAAAATCCCAGAATAATCAACAATTCTTCACAATCCCGGAATAATCAACATTTCATTGCAATTAGGAATAATCAACAATTCATCGAAATCCTGGAATAATCAACAATTCATCACAATCCCAGAATAATGAACAATTCATCACAATCCCGGAATAATCAACATTTCATTGCAATTAGGAATAATCAACAATTCATCGAAATCCTGGAATAATCAACAATTCATCACAATCCCAGAATAATGAACAATTCATCGCAATCCTAGAATAATCAAAAATTCATCGCAATCCTGGAATAATCAACAATTCATCACAATCATGGAAAAATCAACAATTCTTCACAATCCCAGAATAATCAATGTTTCATCGCAATCCTAGAGTAATCAACAATTCATCACAATCCCAAAATAATCAACAATTCTTCACAATCCCAGAATAATCAACATTTCATTGCAATCCCGCAATAATCAACAGTTCATCGAAATCCTGGAATAATCAACATTTCATTGCAATCCCGCAATAATCAACAATTCATCGAAATCCTGGAATAATCAACATTTCATTGCAATCCCTGAATAATCAACAATTCAACACAATCCCCCAAGCACTGCACAATATTCAAATCAGCACTATGTTCAAACCAATGTTCAGATCCTTGCAATCGTTCCAGTCTGGTTCACTGTATTTCACATCTAACCCTTTCATACATTAAAAGCGAATGAATAAACCAAGGGCCTTACTTTTTGTAGTCGTGCTTGCAGTACAGCTGCCTGTCCCGGCAGTAGCAGGTACCAGAGAGTGCCTGCAGACATGCTTTGCATTTCAAACATGCTTCGTGCCAGGATCGCTCATTGACCCGCAGGAAGTAGCGGTCAGTGATGGTAACATTGCAGCCCGCACACATCTGCCCTGGTTTCAGCTCTGAGCCTAGACAACAACATTCTGAAATGAGTTTACATAATAATTTCCTTTCTCATCCTCCAGTTTTACCCCCAGCCCCTCCACCAGTGTTTCCTCTCTAGTTTCTTTGGGTGCATGGCACCTGTAAGGGGCTGTACGGTCCATTCACAGTTTCGTGCATGTGAAACTTAACATTGAAAAAGCCGGTCCCAGGCTGCATGGGGCTGGCAGAAGCCTGCTTGGCCATGCGGTCGTGCAGCTTAGAGGGAATGTTGCCCTCTACCACCTTAAGCATCCACTCCTTCTACCACGGGCGCACCGTGGCTGCAGTGTGTACCATCTACAAGATGCACTGCAGCAACTCACCAAGTTTTTTTTATCGACAGCACCTCCCAAACCCGCAAACTCTACCACCTTAAAGGACAAGGGCAGTAGGTGTGTGGGGACCCGATACCCCATGCACTATACCTGATATCCCATGTCCTACATCCAATGTTCCATGCCTGATGTGTTGATAGAAACATACATAGAAACATAGAAGATAGGAGCAGGAGTAGGCCATTTGGCCCCTCGAGCCTGCTCCGCCATTCAATGAGATCATGGCTGATCATCCAAACTCAGCACCCCGTACCTGCCTTTTCCCCATATCCCTTGATACCTTTAGCTCTAAGAAATATATCTAACTCCTTCTTGAATATATTTAAAGACTTGGCCTCAACCGCCTTCTGTGGTAGAGAATTCCACAGGTTCACCACTCTCTGGGTGAAGAAATTCTTCCTCATCTCTGTCCTAAATGGCTTACCCCTTATCCTTAGACTATGACCCCTGGTTCTGGACTCTCCGACCATCTATGCTACTACCACTGGGCACGAACGTGGATGTTGGAAAGCCATTTATCGGAAAAAGCAGGCTTATGAAGAGTAATGGATTCTGAGGACAATGAGCAGCTACTCACCGGAATCAAGGGTTGGACCAGTTTGTTTCAAACACGTGGGTGTCTCTTCTATTTTCATGTTGCCTGGCACATTCAATAAGACAAACCTATCAAATTAATAGATAAATATGAAGTCAATAGGAAACAAAATATGTCTGTTGAATCTGACCAAATAATAATCAGCTGGGTATGAAGTAGATTTGGGCCTGTGACAGACTGCTGTACATCTGGCACTATGAACATCACGAAAGCAGATTATCTGGTCATTATCATATTGCTGTTTGTGGGAGCTTGCTGTGCGCAAATTGGCTGCTGCGTTTCCTACACTACAACAGTGACAACACTTCAAAAGTACTTTATTGGCTGCAAAACGTTTTGCGATGTCCGGTGGTCGTGAAAGACGCTATATAAACGCAAGTCTTTCTTTTTCTAAAGTCAAAGAAGAAACAGCATCCTTTGAACCTGGATCAGTTTGGCTCACTGATTTAAATTGCTATGGCTGCATTGATGTAAATTGCACGAGTTTTCTGTAACCTGAGGAGCAAGTTAATTGTCCAATAGTCTGGTTACACCTTCCCTAACATTGTTCAACGGGTTTGGCTCTCCGGAGATGCAAATACAGTACCCTGCTGATTAGAATGTGTTCATTGCTGACGAGCTTCACACTCACATAATAGGGCAAATTCAATCATCCTATGCTCCCAACATGGGACCTTTCTTGATGGGAGCGCAAGTAGGAGACTGCGGCTACAAATATGACTCTGCCGTAGATACCTCCTTGGGTTCAGTGGTGTAAGTTACTCTCCCATAAGAAGTTGTCACACCCACTACGTGCTGGAGTTGACTCACACTGTCCAATATCTACTTATATGAAAGCATAACCCGGGGATGTAACAATGCGGTCGATAGTGTAAAACGGATGATAGCGACTCAACAGCCCGGTTTACATCTCTCCCGGTTTTTATTTCCCTCTTACACTATCGCACAGAATCATGATCTACCCCAAAGTGTCTCCATTCACATATGGACTAGATAGTCTACCTTGCACTGGTATCCTCATGTATGTTTCCTCAAACGTTTTCAAAGACACGCTGAGAAACAACTGGCATGACGAGGCCAGGTATGAATCATTAAGTTGCTCTCGTTCAGTGAGTGAACCGATGGAGCCACAGTAACGATCAGATTTGCTTAGTTCAATCAGTACAACTTAGAAACATAGAAACTTACAGCACAGAAGGAGGCCATTCGGCCCGGCGTGCTCAGTCTCACATCCCCCGCTTTTAGTCTTTAACCCTGTCAGTTCCTCATCCTCAAATACCCGTCCAACTCCCTTTTATGGAACCAGCTTCCACCACCTTCTCAGGTAGAGCGTTCCAGATCCCGCCAACTCTCTGAGTGAACACATTTCTCCTCATCTCCCCTCTAGATCTTCTTCCAATTATTTTGAATCTATGACCTCTAGTTAAGTCAATATGTAATAATACAAAATAATGAACAATGAACGCTTCCCCACATTAGTGGGTCAGTTGCTTGACTTGTAAAAAAATAACTTCTCACCACCCTGCTGCACACTGAGCTCCTAGGTCAAGTACAGCATGAATTAAATGCAACGCAAAGCTCCCTCCACACTGCAAAGAACATACCTCAGCCCACTAAAGCACGAATGTGACATTTTCTTTTCCTACACCAGCCATTCTCTGTCCCCACTGACTGAGATTGTTAGTTCTATGCTACGGACCTATGCCCATCAGCAACTATTATTGGATCTACTCAGGATCATTTCACATAGAATCCTTATAGGCAGCAGATGGAGGAGACGTTCATCCAGCAATCTGCGCTGGAATTGAACTCAAGTCCCAGAGGTACACAGGCCATTCGGCCCAACCAATCCAAGTCAGCATTTACCCTTCACACCAGCAAATAGCTCTAATCACATTTACCCGCCCTGTACCCATGTCCCTTCATCTCCTTTTCCTTCATCCACCTCTCCAATCTAATCTTGAATGTTGACACCTCAACCACGAACCTTGGGAGTGAATTCCACAGCCTCACAACTCTCTGTGTGAAGAAGGTTTTCCAATCCTCTGTTCGAAATCTCTAACCTTTAATCATGTATCTATGGCCCCTCGTTCTAGACCCTCAACTATTGGAAACTGTTTCCAGCCACCCTGTCAGATCGCTTCATAATTTGAAACATTTCTATTATATCGCCGGTAATCTGTACTGTTCTAACGAACCAGGATCCAGTTTCAATTATTTTATCAAGTCTGTTACATAAAACAGCAACTAATCTATTCCAACTCCAGTCCTGAACTTACTTGAAAACTTGACAAGTTTTTAAAAGGTGTGATTTTTTTTTGTCACCAGATCACTTAAAGGTACACTGTCATTTGCTAGCATGCTCTCCAAATCATGGCACGGATTTCAGAGAAACCGCGGCACGTGCAATAAAGGCACTAAATCTGCTCTGAGAAATTCATCTTTAAGACTGCCGATGACACCAAACTTGGGGGTGTGGCAAACAGTGATGACGATACCAATTGACTGCAACAGGACATAGAAAGGCGAGCAGAATGGGTAGACAAGTGACAGATGGAATTTAATACAGGTGATGCATTTTGGCAGAAGGAACAGGGAGAGGCAATATACACTTAATGACACAGTTTTAAAGAGTGTGCGGGGACAGAGGGACCTGGGAGTTAATGTGCATAGTTCCCTGAAGGTGGTGGGACATATTGAGAGAGTGGTTAATTTAAAGCATATGGGATTTTGGGCTTCATAAATAGAGGTATTGAGTACAAAGGTAGAGAAGTTATGCTGAACCTTTATAAAGCGCTGGTTAGGCCACAACTAGAGCATTGCATTCAGTTCTGGTCACCACACTTTGGGAAGGATGTGAAGACCCTTGAGAGGGTGCAGAGGAGATTTAGCAGAATGGTTCCGGGGATGGGGATCTTAGTTACAGGACAGGTTAGAGAAGTTGGATTTGTTTTCATTAGAGCAAAGGAGGCTGAGGGGTGATTTGATAGAGGTGTACAAGATTAGGACAGGTTTGGATAGGCTAGACGGGGGAAAGCTGTTCACACTAGTTGATGGCACAAGGACTAGGGGACACAGATTTAAGGTTTGGGGCAAGAGATACAGGGGGATGTGAGGAAAAGCTTGTTTGTGCAGCGAGTGGTGAGGATCTGGAATTCGTTGTCGACGGAAGTGGTGGAAGCGGAGACACTCACTGTTTTCAAGGGGAGACTGGATAGGCACTTGAGGGAAATAAACTTGCAGGGCTACGGGGATAGAGCGGGGGAATGGGACTGACTGGATTCATCTACAGAGAGCCAGCACGGACTCGATGGGCCGAATGGCCTCCTTCTGTGCCGTTATGACTCTATGACTATGACTTAAAACAGAAGTAAGGATCCACACCTGCAGGACCCATATCGATGGCAGTTCATTCTCACCCACTGAGCTGATGAGACAGGGAGAGGCAGCAGAGCTCTGAGAGCTGATTGATCCATCCCAGAGTCACCAATCAGGCTGCAGTGCCCCATTATTTTTATTTTGGCCGTGGCTCAGTGGGTAGCACTCTCGCCTGTCACTCAGAGGGTTATGTGGGGTAGCACTCTCACCTGTCACACAGAGGGTTATGTGGGGTAACACTCTCGCCTGTCACTCAGAGGGTTATGTGGGGTAGCACTCTCGCCTGTCACTCAGAGGGTTATGTGGGGTAGCACTCTCGCCTGTCATTCAGAGGGTTATGTGGGGTAGCACTCTCGCCTGTCACACAGAGGGTTATGTGGGGTAGCACTCTCGCCTGTCACTCAGAGGGTTATGTGGGGTAGCACTCTCACCTGTCACTCAGAGGGTTATGTGAGGTAGCACTCTCACCTGTCACTCAGAGGGTTATGTGGGGTAGCACTCTCGCCTGTCACTCAGAGGGTTATGTGGGGTAGCACTCTCGCTTGTCACTCAGAGGGTTATGTGGGGTAGCACTCTCGCCTGTCACTCAGAGGGTTATGTGAGGTAGCACTCTCACCTGTCACTCAGAGGGTTATGTGGGGTAGCACTCTCGCCTGTCACTCAGAGGGTTATGTGGGGTAGCACTCTCGCTTGTCACTCAGAGGGTTATGTGGGGTAGCACTCTCGCCTGTCACACAGAGGGTTATGTGGGGTAGCACTCTCGCCTGTCATTCAGAGGGTTATGTGGGGTAGCACTCTCGCCTGTCACACAGAGGGTTATGTGGGGTAGCACTCTCGCCTGTCACTCAGAGGGTTATGTGGGGTAGCACTCTCGCCTGTCACACAGAGGGTTATGTGGGGTAGCACTCTCGCCTGTCACTCAGAGGGTTATGTGGGGTAGCACTCTTGCCTGTCACTCAGAGGGTTATGTGGGGTAGCACTCTCGCCTGTCACTCAGAGGGTTATGTGGGGTAGCACTCTCGCCTGTCACTCAGAGGGTTAGCACTCTCGCCTGTCACTCAGAGGGTTATGTGGGGTAGCACTCTCACCTGTCACTCAGAGGGTTATGTGGGGTAGCACTCTCGCCTGTCACTCAGAGGGTTATGTGGGGTAGCACTCTCGCCTGTCACTCAGAGGGTTATGTGGGGTAGCACTCTCGCCTGTCACTCAGAGGGTTATGTGGGGTAGCACTCTCGCCTGTCACTCAGAGGGTTATGTGGGGTAGCACTCTCGCCTGTCACTCAGAGGGTTATGTGGGGTAGCACTCTCGCCTGTCACTCAGAGGGTTATGTGGGGTAGCACTCTCACCTGTCACTCAGAGGGTTATGTGGGGTAGCACTCTCGCCTGTCACTCAGAGGTTTATGTGGGGTAGCACTCTCGCCTGTCACTCAAAGGGTTATGTGGGGTATCACTCTCGCCTGTCACTCAGAGGGTTATGTGGGGTAGCACTCTCGCCTGTCACACAGAGGGTTATGTGGGGTAGCACTGTCGCCTGTCACTCAGAGGGTTATGTGGGGTAGCACTCTCGCCTGTCACTCAGAGGGTTATGTGGGGTAGCACTCTCGCCTGTCACTCAGAGGTTTATGTGGGTAGCACTCTCGCCTGTCACTCAGAGGGTTATGTGGGGTAGCACTCTCGCCTGTCACTCAGAGGGTTATGTGGGGTAGCACTCTCGCCTGTCAATCAGAGGGTTATGTAGGGTAGCACTCTTGCCTGTCACTCAGAGGGTTATGTGGGGTAGCACTCTCGCCTGTCACACAGAGGGTTTTGTGGGGTAGCACTCTCGCCTGTCACTCAGAGGGTTATGTGGGGTAGCACTCTCGCCTGTCACTCAGAGGGTTATGTGGGGTAGCACTCTCGCCTGTCACTCAGAGGGTTATGTGGGGTAGCACTCTCGCCTGTCACACAGAGGGTTATGTGGGGTAGCACTCTTGCCTGTCACTCAGAGGGTTATGTGTTCAAGTCGCATTCCAGAGACTTGCAGCACAAAAATCCAAGCTGATGCGTCTGTGCAGCACTGAGGAAGCACTGCACTGTCGGAGGTGCTGTCTTTCAGTTGAGAAGTTAAACCAAGGCCTGGTCTGCCCTTTAAGGTGGGTGTAGAAGAACAGGGGAGTTCTCCCCGTGTCCTGTAAAGTACTTGTCCCTCAAGCAACATCGCTAAAACAGCAACAACAACAACAACTTGTATTTATATAGCGCCTTTAACGTAGTAAAACGTCCCAAGGCGCTGCACAGGAGTATTTTAAGACAACAAATTTGACAGCGATCCACATAAGAATAAATTAGGGCAGGTGACCAAATGTTTGGTCAAAGAGGTAGGTTTTAAGGAGTGTCTTAAAGGAGGAAAGGGAGGCAGAGGGGCGGTGAGGTTTAGGGAGGGAATTCCAGAGCTTAGGGTCTAGGCAACAGGAGGCACGGCCGCCAAAGGTTGAGCGATTATAATCAGGGATGCTCAAGAGGGCAGAATTAGAGGAGCACAGATATCTTGTGGGGTTGTGGGGCTGAAGGAAATGACAGAGATAGGAAGGGGCGAGGCCATGAAGGGATTTGAAAATAAGGATGAGAATTTTGAAATCGAGGTGCTGCTTAACCTGGAGCCAATGTAGGTAAGCGAGTACAGGGGTGATGGGCGAATGGGACTTGGTGCAGGTTAGAACATGCGCAGCTAAGCTTTGGGTGACCTCAAGTTTACGTAGGGTGGAATGTGGGAGGCCAGCCAGGAGTTCATTGGAATAGTCAAGCCCAGAGGTAACAAAGGCATGGATGAGGGTTTTAGCAGTGGGTGAGCTGAAGCAAGGGCGGAGACGGGCGATGATACGGAGGTGGAAGTAGGCGGTCTTTGTTCTGCTGCGGATATGTGGTCGGAAGCTCATTTCAGGGTCAACTATGACACCAAGGTTGTGAACAGTGTGGTTCAGCCTCAGACAGATGTTAAGGAGAGGGATGGAGTCAGTGGCGAGGGAACGGAGTTTGTGGCGGGGACTGAAAACAATGGCTTCGGTCTTCCCAATATTTAATTGGAGAAAATTATTGCTCATCCAGAACTGGATGTCGGACAAGCAGTCTGACAATTGAGACACCATGGAGGGGTCGAGAGAAGAGGTAGTGAGGTAGAGCTGGGTGTCCTCAGCATACATGTGGAAACTGACGCTGTGTTTTTGGATGATGTCACCAAGGGTCAACATGTAGATGAGAAATAGGAGGGGGCCAGGGATAAATAAAAAATGGAGCCAGGCGAGTGCAGTCCCACCCAGCTGGACGATGGTGGAGAGGGGCTGGAGGAGGTTGAAGTGGTTCACTTTGTCAAAGGGTGCAGACAAGTCAAGAAGGACGAGGAGGGATAATTTACCTTTGTCACAGTCACAAAGGATGTCATTTGTGACTTTGATGAGAGCCATTTCGGTACTGTGGCAAGGGTGGAAACCTGATTAGAGGGATTCAAACATGGAATTGTGGGAAAGATGGGCACGGACTTGGGAGGAGACAACACGTTCAAGGACTTTGGAAGGAAAGGGAGGTTGGAGATGGTGCTGATATCCGAAAGGCGCTGTATAAATGCAAGTTGTTAAAAAAATATATGAATACTAATTCAGTGAAGTGGTTTAATTGTTTTAATTTTTGGCGAGTGTCAAGTTCATTGCAGCTGATGGCTCCCCTGCCTTAACAAACCACTCCAGCGAACTCCAAGCACAGCCTGAGTGAAGGGTTGAGGCCATGGAATGGAAATGATTCTGCCCCTGTTTTATCCGCTGAATTAATTCTGTTGGTGCATTTCCCGACCTCAGATTTGCACCAATTACACGCCCGATTGTCCCTGTTACACTCAAGAGCTGCCTTGTAGTCAGAGAGAGAGAGAGAGTTGCTGATCTACAAGACAAGTAATGTAATTCATTAGGTCTTAGAGCTCATCTTGTTGAAGTGTTGTGCTATTTAATAAAACTATCGACAGGGAATGCCCATTGGTAATATTAGAAGGTAAATGACTAATACATTTGTGTAATGTGCTCTGCTGCTAAAACGGCAGCTTTGACACATGCAGAATATACAGGAGAGGGAAAAGATCATTTAGAGAGCGTTGATAGAAACACTCAGCATTGTGCGCCAGACGGGTAATTTCTAAATTAGCCAGCCCCATGCATTGACTAAACTTGTACAGTGTAATCTTATATTACACCTCGATGTGTGCTCGCACTACCTATCCGGGACACTTACACTGCAACGGTGTTTGGGAGGGTGTGTGTGAATTTAACTCTATAGACTGCTGGCAGATCCAGGGGAATTTCAGGCTCCCTGGGCGAGCCATTATTAAGTTTTTGGCTCACAAACCGCAATGCTCACAGAAACACTGATGTCACAGGAATGAGGCGACTCACAGATCAGCAGCAGATCTGCTAATATTAGCCCAACGCCGCTAACTTAAACAAATAAGAATAAAACTTCAAAAAATACTTCAGCTCACCCCGTCTTTCTTTGTCCTATTCTGTCTATCTCTCTCTCTCTCGCTTTGTCTCCCTGTCTGTCTCTCCCTGCCCTTCCTACACTCTGTCTCTGTCTCTGAATCACTCTCCCTGAATCACTCGCTCTGTTTCTCTCTCTTGTTCTCTCTCTCTGCCTCTCACCATCTGCCCTTTTCTTTCAATCCTATTTTATTGTTTTCAATGAGTTTATCTTTAACCAACCAATTTTTTCAAAAACAAAGATTTCAACATTTTTGCCAATTATCCACAATTTAGGTAGGAACAAGATGCATACTGGCCTGTGATTGGATCAGAAACCAATAATCGCACCCACAGGATGGGAAAGGCAATCACAGGTGGGTGAGATGACTGGACTCAATGCAGCAGCAGGGGCTGATGTGGGTGTGTCGCTATTACATATACTGCAGCAACTGGAACAATATTTAATTTGTGCTCATCGATATGAGGATCGTTACTATCTGGGAAATGGAACAGTTTCCATTCAGGCTAGCAAGTGTCAGCATCAAACACTCCCAGGGCAGGTACAGCACGGGTTAGATACAGAGTAAAACTCCCTGTACACTGTCCCATCAAACACTCCCAGGGCAGGTACAGCACGGGTTAGATACAGAGTAAAGCTCCCTCTACACTGTCCCATCAAACACTCCCAGGGCAGGTACAGCACGGGTTAGATACAGAGTAAAGCTCCCTCTACACTGTCCTATCAAACACTCCCAGGGCAGGTACAGCACGGGTTAGATACAGAGTAAAGCTCCCTCTACACTGTCCCATCAAACACTCCCAGGGCAGGTACAGCACGGGTTAGATACAGAGTAAAGCTCCCTCTACACTGTCCCATCAAACACTCCCAGGGCAGGTATAGCACGGGTTAGATACAGAGTAAAGCTCCCTCTACACTGTCCTATCAAACACTCCCAGGGCAGGTACAGCACGGGTTAGATACAGAGTAAAGCTCCCTCTACATTGTCCTGTCAAACACTCCCAGGGCAGGTACTGCACGGGTTAGATACAGAGTAAAGCTCCCTCTACACTGTCCTGTCAAGCACTCCCAGGACAGGTACAGGACGGGGTTAGATACAAAGTAAAGCTCCCTCTACACTGTCCTGTCAAACACTCCCATGGCAGGTACAGCACGGGTTAGATACAGAGTAAAGCTCCCTCCACACTGTCCTGTCAAACACTCCCAGGGCAGGTACAGCACGGGTTAGATACAGAGTAAAGCTCCCTCTACACTGTCCTGTCAAACACTCCCAGGGCAGGTACAGGACGGGGTTAGATACAAAGTAAAACTCCCTCTACACTGCCCCATCAAATACTCCCAGGGCAGGTACAGCACGGGTTAGATACAGAGTAAAGCTCCCTCTACACTGTCCTGTCAAACACTCCCAGGGCAGGTACAGGACGGGGTTAGATACAAAGTAAAACTCCTTCTACACTGCCCCATCAAACACTCCCAGGGCAGGTACAGCACGGGTTAGATACAGAGTAAAGCTCCCTCTACACTGTCCTGTCAAACACTCCCAGGGCAGGTACAGCACGGGCTAAACTATCCATCAGATTATTAAACAGAGAGACTGTCCTCAATAAACTGTCTATTGGATTATTAAACAGATTAATTCATGCATTGAGAAGCATATGGATACAGCAGTATAATGTATTTCAATATTATTAATAAATTACTAATAAATCCAATAGGGAAATCAGGAGAAACTTCTTTACCCAGAGAGCAGTGAGAATGTGGAACTCGCTACCGCAGGGAGTGGTTGCATTTAAGGGGAAACTAGGTAAGCACATGAAGGAGAAAGGATGGGGTGAGATAAAGAGGGTGGGAGGAGGCTCGTGTGGAGCACAGACGCCAACATAGAGCTGTTGGGCCGAATGGCCTGTTTCTGTGCTGTAAAATTCTGGAGAATATGCTGAGAAAATGAGTCTAATTATAGAATATTGTGAATATTTGTTTCCAAACAGGGAATAGTATTGCTGTCAGCATCATATACTAAAAATATTAAATATACTGAGAATAATCTATGCACAGTGAGAATATATATACTGGGATTATATATAATATACCTATATCGTTATACTGATGAAATGTATCCTAAAAATGTATGCACTCAGATTATATATACAGAATATTATATTTGTTTGTAATATATATTTCAAATAACATATATGTACACTGAGGTTAATATATCTGCTGAATATATATATATATATAACGTAATATATGTGCACCTGGAATAATATTTATGCATTACTATATATGATAGTTATACGAAAAGTGACATTTTCTTCAAATTAATATTGATAGTGAAAACATTCAAAGAATTTAAAATTCTGAATTGTCACAATTTAAACCATTGGATTTTAACTGTGCAGTATCTCACGGGGACAATACCCCATGTCCATGGTGTTATTTCTGTGGCATTGAGTTTAATCTTGCTCCTTGTGCTTTGTGAGTTGGTAAATTCTATTATTTCTGATGTAAGGTGTTGTCGGGAGTGAGTGCCGGGCCGGAGCCGGGGCGGTAAAGGTATGGGTCGCCAAGAGATGGGATGCTCTCTCTGACTGAGGTTTAGGATTTCATTAATGGGACAGATTGCACGGGAGAGGTCCGGGGCAGCAAAGGGGCCCGGAAGGAGCCTGGGTGTAGAATTCCCACCATTTAAAGATCCTAAAAAATATAATAAATTATACATGAAAGCACGAGTGTTTCATCAATAATAAAAAAACTCCGACTAAATTGGTTTGTTTCATTGCTTGTGCTATATTTCAATGCCATGTGCTGCGTAAATCCCACATGTTAAAGGAGGGGTTAACTGGGTCTGTACAAATCTCTTGAACTATTAAATGACCTCAACCCACAGACATCTCCCCTTGCCTCTCGCCCCTGCACTTTGTTTGCAGATGCCGCATTGAACACATGCTGAAAGACAAGTTAAATTATTGCACGTTTGAAACTCTTTCAGGAGGATTATTCGGGGGCTCTCTGATCATTCCCGGTCCATCTCCCACATTCCTGGGAAATCGTTTCAGTTTGGGGAATTCCAAACTCATTTCTTGCAGTAAATGAGCTACAGCGTTCTATTTACCAACACCTTCCTGGGATTTATTTATAATGTTATCACCTAACAATGATAAAACTGGATTTTCATTTTAAACCAGGTTTGGGATTTTAAATGACTGAATTTGCTGAGATTGTCAGTGAATCTCCCGGATTTTTCTGTCCAGCTTGTAAAAGCTATTCCATTCCAGAGCAGTGTTCAGATCGGAGGCACTGAGCGAACCAGGGTACCGGGTGGGGGGTTCCAGGAGCGGGGCAGCGGAGGCTCGAGTGAAGCGCAGAGTCCAGCCGCCCAGAGAGCGCTCACCGAGCGGGCAGACATGGGGACCGGGCCGCCCGGCGCGGCCGCTAACGAAACCAGCGTGTGGATAGAGGGATAGAAAACAGGCTTAAACTGGGATAGTGGCGAAAAAGGGAAGGAATTAGGAGAAATAACCAAAAAGTGTTAACTGAAGGAATAGAAAGAAATCAAGACGCTCAAAATATGTCAAACATCTTCATATATATTCTAATTTAATACAATGTAATTTAATATAATATATAAATACCTAGCTAATCTAATATAAATATATCGATATAAAAATCTAATATAATTATCTATCTAATCTAAGTGTTTATATCTGTATACAAAACTCTACAAATAATATCATATAAAGAAATATATTGATATAATAGAAATACTTAGAATATAAATGTATAATATGAAAGAGCTCTATAATTTAATATCAATCTCGCTATGTAATAAGCACCACTAATATAAATATCTCTATATAATAAAAGAAAGATTTGCATTTATATAGCGCCTTTCATGACCACTGGATGTCTCAAAGCGCTTTACAGCCAATGAAGTACTTTTGAAGTGTAGTCGCTGTTGTAATGTAGGAAACCAAGCAAGCTCCCACCAACAGCAATGTGATAAGGATCAGATAATCTGTGTTTAGTGATGTTGATTGAGGGATAAATATTAACCAGGGACACCGGGGATAACTCACCTGCTCTTCTTCGAAATAGTGCCATGGGATCTTTTACCGGAGAGAGCAGGGGTTTAACATCTCATCCGATTGACACCTGGAACAGTGCAGCACTGCCTCAGCGCTGCGCCGGAGTGTCAGGCTAGATTTTTGTGCTCAAGTCTCTGGACCTGGGACTTGAACCCACAACCTTCTGATTCAGAAACGAGAGTGCTACCAACTGGGCCACAGCTGACACTAAATAAATCAATCTCTCTCTATATATAATATATAATTATCTCTCTGTAATAAAGATAACTAATAAATATCTCTCTACATACAATATAAATATCTCAGATATAATATAAATCTTTGTGTAGAACGAATCTTTCTGTATGTCTCCAAATTTGTAGTACTTGAAGTGCTGGTTTTGTGTACCAGATAATGTACAGACAGGAGAAGGAGTATAAAGGAATATCTAATAGAAACCTGGACACTGAGCCCAGTTTACAGCATCGGGGGGTAGGGGTGAACTGAATGCATGAAGCGGTCGATCGGATTCCACTTCAGACTGTTTGAGGCGATTGTACTGGAAATGAACTCAGGCCCCGAATTCTAATCCCCGGGCCGGAACAAACTCCACACCTTAACCTCGGCAAAGTTCAATCTTTCAGAGCCCAGGTGGATTAGGGATAGACAGAAATACAGAGCCGGATACAATCCCTCAGTTCCCCCTCTGTGTGTGTGGGGACGGGGGTGTTCAATCACTTCGCAGTTTAAAAGTGTTTTTTCGATGCCCAGTGATCGGAGAGGGGTCCAAGCACGGGACAGGGGCTGGAATATCCCGGGACAGAAACTCACACACAGACAGAAATTAACCAGCCCCTGAAATTAACATATCCACCAGCTCGGGTTCAATTGCCTGTTTTTCAGGGTGGGTTATTTTTCTGGAGACTGTGAACTTGTTTGGAACCCGATCGCGCACACGTTGAATCCCGTTTCTTCCTGCACCGGACCAGACCGGGGTCCGAGCCGTGCACCTGGGCTGGCGAATCCCAGGGCTCCGGGATGGTGCTTTTTCCAACTTGGATTTAATTTCAACGCTCAAATGTTAATGGCAATGATACAGAAAAACCTCAGAAATAATTTTGTTTTAGATGTAAGGCGGGTTTAAACTGAATGAATGGGCAGTAACCGAACTAGGATCTGACCACCTCCCTCTCCCGGCTCAATCCTCCAGTGTCCCGGGCTCCTTGTCCCGATCCCGGGGCTCTGGGATCACCTGGCGCCGGCTCTATGATCCCAAAGCCCGAGAGCACAGTCACTGAATATTGCATCCGGCTCCAAACCAGAATAATCAGCCACTCTCCCCCAAACCCCCTGCAAAAGTCCCCTTTATCGCCAAAAGTCTCCCCCTCAAACTCTCTGCTGTTTGCTCTCCTGCGGGCATTTTGCAATAAAACAGACGTCGCTCCCTCTCTCAGCAAGCCAGGTCCACAGCTCACTGAGCTCCAATGTAGCATATCGAGACATTGGGATAGCCTCGATGGCAGACAGGAGCTTACCTGGGTGCAGAGTCAATCGGTGACACCAGTGTCTGTCTCCCCTAGCCTCAAACTGTTTCTGAGTGAGTGCAGGGTCCACTGATCCGACTCCCCGGCCTCTGCTCCGAGTCACAGAGAGAGAGAGGAACAGGCGCTGTGATCCACTCAACTTGTGCAGAATCTGTCCAGCGGCGGGTCGCCGACACCATTCGGGTTGAATGCGGAACTGGGCACTCGGAGAGCTGCGCTCAGCACCAGCCTCTCACCTTCACCCTAGATCCTCACAATCCACTCCTCATCCTAGATCCTCACAATCCACTCATCAACTTCACCCGACGGAGACTGCCCGGCGCTCCCTGCGCTCATTGCTGCTCGCTGAGAATTCCTTATCAGTTCTGCTGGAAAATATATAGCCCTATGATCAGAATATCAGCAGATGTTAGCGCCATTCGTTCCCCTTTATAACCTTTCCTGAAAGCGAACATCATCTTTGTGGGGTTTGGATCTATAGCGTTTGTTTCTTTGGGGTGTGGCTCTATAGGGTTTGGATCTATAGTTTAGTCTATAGGGTTTGGATCTATAGGGTTTGAAGCTATAGGATGTGAACCTACAGGGTTTGGCTTTATAGGGGTTTAGTCTATAGGGTTTGGATCTATGCGGTTTGGTCCTTTGGGGTGTGGATCTATAGGGGTTGGTCCTATAGGGTTTGTATCTATATGGTTTGTATCTATATGGTTTGGATCTATATGGTTTGGATCTATAGGGGTTGGATCTATAGGAGTTTAGTCTATAGGGTTTGGATATGTAAGGGTTTAGTCTATAGGGTTAGGACCTATAGGGGTTTGGATCTACATAACATAAGAACATACGAATCAGGAACAGGAGCAGGCCATATGGCCCTTTGAGACTGCTCCGCCATTCAATACGATCATAGCTGTTCATCAACATCAACACCACTTTCCCGCCCGATCCTCATATCCCTTGATTCCCCTAGAGTCCAAAAATCTATCGATCTCAGCCTTGAATATACTCAGTGACAGAGCATCCAGAGTCCTCTGGGGCAGAGAATTCCAAAGATTCGCAACCCTCTGAGTGAAGAAATTCCTCCTCATCTCAGTCTTGAAAGGCCGACCCCATATCCTGAGACTATGCCCCCTAGTTCTAGGCTCTCCAGCCAGGGGAAACAACCTCTCAGCATCTACCCTGTCAATTGCTCTCACAATCATATATGTTTCAATGAGATCACCTCTGATTCTTCTAAACATCAGAGAGTATCGGCCCAATGTACTCAATCTCTTCTCATAGGACAACCCTCTGACCCCAGGAATTAATCTAGTGAACCTTCGTTACACCCCCTCTAAGGCAAGTACATACTTTCTTAGATAAAGAGACCAAAACTGTGCACAGTACTCCAGATGTGGTCTTACCAAAGCCTTGTACAATTGTAACAAGACTTCCTTACTCCTGTACTCCAAACCCTTGCAATAAAGGTCAACATGCCACTTGCCTTCCTAATTGCTTGCTGTACCTGCATGCTAACTATCTGTGTTTATTGCACTAGGACACCAAAATCTCTCTGAACACCAACATTTAATAGTTTCTCACCATTTAAAAAGATTCTGTTTTACTATTCTTCCTACCAAAATGAATAACCTCACATTTCCCCACCTTATACTCCATCTGCCACCTCCTTGCCCACTCACTTAATCTGTCTATATCCCTTTGCAGGCTCTTTGTATCCTCTTCATAGCTTACTTTCCCACCTAACTTTGTATTGTCAGCACTTGGTCTCCACATCTAAGTTATTAATATAGATTGGAAATAGCTGAGGCCCAAGCACTGATCCTTGCAGTGCCCAATAGTTATAGCCTGCCAACCTGATAAAGCCCTGTTTATCCCTACTCTCTGTTTTCTGGCCATTAACCAATTACCTATCCATGCTAATACATTACCCCCAACCCCAGGAGCCCTTACCCTGCGTAACAACCTTTTATGTGGTACCTTATCAAATGCCCTTTGGAAATCCAAATAAACCACATCCACTGGTTCCCCTTTATCTACAATAGCAAAATACTGTGGATGCTGGAAATCTGAAATAACAACAGAAAATGCTGCAAACACTCAGTAGGTCGGCAGCATCGAGGAGAGAGAAACAGAGTCAATGTTCCGAGTCGGGGTTCCTTTTCCAACTCTGACGAAGGGTCCCCGACTAGAAACTATGGGCTGGATTTTGATACTGGGGCGGGCTGGGTTCGTGTAATCCGCATTTCGTGTTATCCACCCGATTCTAAATCGATGTGGGAAAATGATGCAATTTTAACTTAAGTGGGCAACTGAGTTCCACTGTGTGGGAACCCATGGCCAATGAGTTTTTCCAGTCTGAAAGTCGCCTCCGATGACGTCATCATTGCTGCTGCATTTAAGGTTTGCAACAAGCCTTGCTTCTTCTGCAGACTGCCAACCTTTTGGCCTTTCATGTTAGAGGGACCTGGAGGCAGAATGACCAGCCAGAGACCTAGGTCTGCTCCCAGGTTTGATGATGTTGCCCTGCAGGCTTTAGTGGAGGGAGCAAGAGCACATAAGGAGGTGCTCTTCCCTTCTTCAGGGAGGAAGAAGCCTCCCCAGCAGACCAAGGCTGTGTGGATCCAGGTGGCCCAGCAAGTCAACACTTTGTCCATAACCCGCAGAACCTGGCTTCAGTGCAGGAAGAGGTTTCATGACCTTCTGCGCACTGGAAAAGTGAGTATGAATTTCCCATCACCCTCAATCTGATCCCCATTGCCTTTCCTCACCAGCACTCAGCTTTAGCAATCTCTTCCTCCACATCCCACTCGACACTGACATCCATGCACCCTTAGCCATTCCCTCTCTTTCTATGGTCACATTCACCTAACTATTCGACTATGCAGCCCTCACACTCCCTATCACTGTGATGCTATGAAAACAACTGACAACACACAGGGAGGGCCCTTGGTCTTGCCACCTCACTCCATCTTTGTCTCCTTCTAAGCATCTATGTTATGGATTCTCTACACTCACTCCTTCATTCTCACTCAATCTCCACTTGTCTCCCTCATTGCAGGAAAAGAGAGCTCACAATAAGAGGGAAAGAGCGAGGACAGGAGGAGGGCCACCCTCAGTAGCCCAGCTCATCCCCTGGGTGGATGCGATCCTGGAGATCGTGGGAGTGAAGGACGATGCACAAGTGGGGGACGGACAGACGGATGCATCACAGCAAGCTGGTGACAGAATAATTTTCCATCTCTCTCATTGACATTGCATGAGTCGCTGATAATGATTCTGAAGCTCTTACAGATGGACTTATGATCATCTGCAATATGCAATGTGCATGTAACCTTGGCATCACATCTCTGACTCTTTCCTTTACTCCCCCACACGACCATCGCAACCACCCATCCCCGCTAGCCAGGAGGAAGAGCCTGAGCATCCAGACTCCTCAGAGGAAGCTGCAACCTCTGAGGGCACAGCGTCAGCAGAATTGAGTGCACCCAGCACCAGAGCAGACACTCACACTCGGTGGTACCCTCGTGAGATAGTGCAGTGTTGTCACCTGGTGTATCATAGCTCACAAGTGAGCATCAGCAGATGGTGGAGACAGGGAAAGCAGTGGAGTGTCCTAGTTTGAGGGCGCAGGACTCTCCCAGCTCGGCTCAGCTGCATGTCGACCCTCTGCCTCTGGGTCCATCCACAAGATCAGCAGTGCTGCAACTCCAGGAACAAATGCAGGAGTCTCTGGCAGGTTTTGTCTCCAGGGTCGCTGCGAGTGTGGAGCGAATGGAGGAGTCCATTGCAAACATGAGCAGAGCCTTTGTGGAGTAATTGGCACATGAATGCATTGCCATGGAAAGGATGGCAACCTCCGTGGAGGTGATAAGTCACCAGAGTGCAGAAAACATGGTGAGTGTTCTGAATAGAATGATATCTCTGGAGGAGCGATGGTCATCTATTGAACAGAGAAACCAGACCTTCATGGAAGTCCTTCTGAGTAGGACTGCCAGTGCAGATACGGCTCCCCATGGCCCCCCTGATGTGCAACAAGGTGCTCTCAAACCACTTGCAAGCGCTGAGGGGGACCTGACCCATGAGAGGGAAGTTGGTGGCAGACATCAAGGAAGTGGGGGCTCCTCTCCAAGCACTCACACTTCTATGCCACTGCAGAGCCCTCGGTCAGAGCCCCACCAGAGTCCACACCCAACTGAGATCGATGTCTCAACCCCTGCACAGCTGCAGGAGCAGCAGACTGTTGGCGAGCCCTCACAGGTTCGCAACCCCAGAGGACGCCTGCCAAAGGTGTTGAGACAGGAGCAGCAGGAAACTGAGCAAGAGGCCTCCACATCTGCTGAAGCCACAGAGGAAGCACCATATAGGAGCACATGTAAGAGAAAGATACTGCGCAAATAGTCACAAGGGTAGTCACTTGGGTGAAATTTGATGTTTAATGTTAAAAAGCCATCAGATGGTTACTGTAAATAAAAAATCTGATGGCTACTGCTGCAGTTGTGGCTAATGGGCCTTCCACATTGAGGGCTTAGGATTACTTGCAATTGTCAGTATGGTGGTCAGAGTGCTAGGAATCCACTGGTTCTTGGCCATTTTCGATGCTCTGGTAAGAAGCTGTGAGGCAAAAGTGCTTGATTGGCTAAGTTAAGTAAATCTGGCCAAGATGAGTGCATTCCTTGCATCCCGGGCAGCAACGTGGTCGCGCGCTGGCGCCTTCTGGCCTGTGCAGCTTCAGGTGGGTGAGCAGCAGCTTGGCGCTCCTGTTGTTGCTGCTGATGTTGGTGCTGCTGTTGTTCATGGTTCTGCTGGTGCCACAGCTGTTTTTCAGCCTCATCTGATGTCCAGAAGGGAAGGAAATAAATGGCTCCCATGCTTCTGGTAGATGTCTCAGTTGAGGAAGCGCTCAATCAAGGTGGCGAGAGGGGTTTCTCAGGAGGTCACACTGGAGATTGGTGTCAGGCTCTAACCTTCCACAGCTGTGGTTATGCCTTCTAAAAGTTCCCCCAGACCTGAGACAACAAAGTTCTGCCACCTGCAAATGATGACTAATCAAATATCCTATTTAATGGTGGAACTGCAGCTAATAGTCAGCAATCCAATAGTGCTCCCGCCAGGTTTCACCGTCGTGTTTCAGAGCTGGTGTGCTTCACGTGGGAAAAGGGTTAAAATCACAAAGGCCTTTAGAAATGGCACTATAGAGGCAATTTAGTGCTTGTTAAGGGCCTTAATGGGCTATCCCGCCTCTTGGAGGTGGGACGGAGACGGGACCATTAGACACAATTTAATGAAAATTGCTTGGAGGCAGGATGGAGGTGGGGTTGGGCCCGCCCGCCAGTCTTTGCAATTTTAACCCCCCACACGCCTCCAATCCCGCCTCAACGGCCCAATGAAAATTGAGCCCATTGACTCTGTTTCTCTCTCCTTGATGCTGCCTGACCTGCTGAGTGTTTCCAGTATTTTCTGTTGTTATTCCCCTTTATCTACCCTGCTAGTTACATCCTCAAAAAACTCTAATAAATTTGTCAAACATGATTTCCCTTTCATAAAACCATATTGACTCTGCCTAATCACTTCCTTAATAATGGATTCCAGCATTTTCCTGACGAATGATGTCAGGCTAACTGGCCTGTAGTTCTCTGTTTTCTCTCTCCCTCCTTTCTTTAATAGTGGGGTAACATTTGCTACCTTTCAATCCACTGGGACCATTCCAGATCTGGGGAATTTTGGAAAATCACAACCGATGCATCCACTATCTCTGTAGCCACCTCTTATAGAACCCTAGGATGTAGACCATCAGGTCCAGGGGATTTGTCAGTTTTAATCCCATTAGTTTCTCAAGTACTTTTTCACTACTGATAATATTTACTTTAAGTGCCTCACTCTCATTAGCCCCCTGGTTCCCCATTATTTTTAGAATGCTTTTTGTGTCTTCTATTGTGAAGATAGATACAATATATTTGTTTAAAATTCTCTACCATTTCCTTGTTCCCCAATATAATTTCTCCTGTCTCTGCCTGTAAGGGACCAATGCTTAGTTTTGCTACTCTCTTCCTTTTTACATACTTGTAGAAGCTCTTAAAATCTGTTTTTATATTTCTTGGTAGTTTACTCTCATTATATTTTGTCCCTTTTTATCACTTTTTTGGTCATCCTTTGCTGGTTTCTAAAGCTCTACCAATCCTCAGGCTTACTATTATTCTTCACAACGTTATAAGCCTTGTCTCTTAAATTAATACTATCCTTAACTTCTTTAGTTAGCTATGGATGGATCACTTTTCCCATGGGTTTTTTATTTCTCAATGGAATGTGTATTCATTGAGAATTTTTGAATATTTCTTTAAATGTTTACCATTGCTTATCCACCATCATACCTTTTAATCTATTTTCCCAATCTACCTTAGCCAACTAGACCCTCATACCAATGTAATTGAATTTATTTAAGGTCCAGGATCTAGTTTCTGACTTAAGAATGTCACTTTCAAACTCAAAGTGAAATTCTATCATATTATGATCACTCTTCCCTAGAGGATCCTTTTCCTAGAGATTAATAATTAAGTCTGTCTCATTACACAAAACAAGATCTAAAATAGCCTGCTCCCTGGTTGGGTCCATGAAATATTTTTCTAGGAAACTCTCAAATGCATTCCATGAACTTGCCCTCCAGACTACCCTTGCCAATTTGAATTGTCCAGTCTTCATGTCTATTAAAGTCCCCCGTGATTTTTGCATTACCCTTGTTACAATTATTTCTTGATTAATACTTCGTCCAATGGTATAGCTACTGTTAGGGGGCCTATAAACTACTCCCACCAGTGTTTTCTGCCCCTTGTTATTTCTTATCTCCACCCATTCATACTAATTCTACTTCCTGATCTTCTGAGCCAAGATCCTTTCTCACTACTGTCCTTATATCATCCTTTATTTTCATTGGCTACCCCTGCTCCTTTTCCAGTCTGCCTATCTTTTCAAAACGTCAAGCACCTTGGAATATTTAGTTCCCAACCTTGGTCACTTTGCAGCCCTGTCTCTGTAGTGGCTATTAGATCATACCAATTTATCTCTATTTGTGCCACTAATTCATCTATCGTGTTACAAATGTTTCATGCATTCAGACAAAGAGCCTTAAGTTTTAACTTTTTACCATTATTCCCTGTTTTCACCTTACTCACTAATGCAATATTACTATTAAACTCTCTGTCCCTTCCTATCACACTCTGTTTATCTATACCCAAATCGCTACACTGCTCCATTGCCTTGACATTTCTCGTCCGATTTCTAAATTGTCCCTCACCAGCCCCTAACACTTTTCAGTTTAAAGCCCTATCTACAGCCCTAGTTATTCAAATCACCATGATGCTGGTCCCAGCGTAGTTAGAGGGATTGGATCTTTGTGGTTTGGATCTATAGGGTTTGGATCTATAGGGTTTGAATCTTTGGGGTTTGGATCTATAAGGTTTCAATCTATAGGGATTGGACCTATAGGGTTGGGATCTATAGGAGTTGGATCTATAGGGTTTGGATATTTTAGGTTTGGAACTATATGGTTTGGATCTATAGGGTTTGGATCTATAGGATTTGGATAGACGGTGTTTGGATCTTTGGGGTTTGGATATATAGGGTTTGGATCTATAGGGTTTGGATCTATAGGGCTTGTATATATAGGGGTCGATTTTGTCGAACCTGTCGGGAAGAAGGCAGACTTCCCCTTTCGGGTTTCTGACCCGCCTACTTCAACGTCCGGCCAATCTGCGCGATTTTCCCTTGATTGACCTTGTTGAGCCCACCCAGCAGGCTCAGCAGGCCAATTAAGGGCCACCCAGCAACAGGTGACATCACAGACTGAAATTTCATCTGTCAAGATTTCTGACAGATGAAATATCAGTGTTTTACAGCTGTTTGAGGCTGTCAAACACTGACAGTCTGATTTCTAAGCTGAGTCCTTCTGCACAGACTCATTTAGAAATCTCAGCTGAAGGCTGTCACTTTTCACAGATCGCAGCCATTCAGCTTTCAGTTCCGGCTGAGTGCTGCACTCCCGACGGCTACAGGAAGAAAGGCTGTTAAGGTAAGTAAAGGTAAGTAAAAGTTCTTTACACACTTTAGACACACCAAACACACTTACCTTTACATTCATGCACCCATCACTCACCTGAGCGCCGACATCGCGACCCCTCCAACTCATTCAACCCGACGGCCCACCTGCTCTAACCTGGCGTGGTTTGGAGCCATCAGGAAACCCACACGAAACCCCTCAAAATGGGGATTAGGCTAAAAACTGCCTGTTAACTACCTGTTAACAGGCAGTTAATTGGCACTAATCCCTTCCCGCCTGGTTTCGGTGGGTCCCAGTGCGGGGCAGGTACCCGCCGCCCCTGAAACTTATGTGGTGAGGGGTATTGGGCGGGATGGTGTCGCGACCCCCAAAGTCGGGATTTTCTCCCCCACACGCCTGAAACCCCGCCTGACGGCTCCCCGAAAATCTAGCCCGAGTTTGGATGGATAGGGTTCTGATAGTTAGGGTTAGGACCTATAGGGTTCGAATGATCCAAACCCCATAGATCCAAAACCTATAGATCCAAACCCTATAGATCCAAATCCCATAGATTCAAACCCTTAAGATCCAAATCGTATAGGTCCAAATCCCATTGATTCAAGCCCCAAAGATCCAAACCCTATAGATCCAACCCCAAAGATCCAAACCTTATAGTTCCAAACCCTAAATATCCAAGCCTCAAAGATGCAAACACTTTGGATCCAAACTGCAAAGATTCAAACCCTATAAGTCCAAACCCTATATATCTAATCCCCATAGATCCAAGCATCAAAGATGCAAAGCCTATAGATCGAAACCCCAATGATCCAAACCCTATAGATCCTAATGCCATAGATCCGCACCCTATAGGATTTTGGGGTTTGTGTCTATAGGGTTTGTATCTATAGGGTTTGAATCTTTGTGGTTTGCATCTTTGTGGTTTGGATCTATAGGGCTGGGATATTTGGAGTTTGGGTCTATAGGGTTTGGCTCTATCAGGTTTGGATCTGTCGGGTTTGGATAGTAAGGGTTAGGACCTATAGGGTTTGAATGTATAGGGTTTGGATCTGTAGGGTTTGGATCTTTAGAGTTTGGATCTATGGGTTTTCGATCGATAGAGTTTGGATCTTTGGTTTTGGATCTTTGGAGTTTGGATCTATGGGGCTTTGATCTATAGGGTTTGGATGTATAGGGTTTGGATCTTTGGGGTTTGGATCTATGGGGTTTCGATATATAGGGTTTGGATCTGTAGGGTTTGGAATTGGGGTTAGGATCTACAGGGTTTGGATCTATAGGGTTTATATCTATAGGGTTTGAATCAATAGGGTTTGGATCTATGTGGTTTGGATCATTGGTGTTTGGATCTATAGGGTTTATATCTATAGGGTTTGGATCAACAGGGTTTGGCTCTATGGGATTTGGATCTTTGGGGTTTGGATCTGTAGGGTTTGGATCTTTGTGGTTTGAATCATTGGGGTTTGGATCTATAGAGGTTGGACCATTGGGGTTTGTATCTATGGTGTTTTGGATCTATAGAGTTTGAATAAATAGGGTTTGGATCTTTGGGGTTTGCAATTCTGGGGTTTGGGTCTTTAGGGCTTGGATCTTTGGGGTTTGCACCTATAGGGTGTGAATCTGTAGTGTTTGGGTCTACAGGGTTTGTATCTATAGGGTTTGGATCTATGGGGTTTGGGTCTATGTGGTTTGGATCTTTGAGGTTTGGATCTGTAGGGGGTTTGGATCTTTGGTGTTTGGATCTTTGGTGTTTGGATCTTTGGTGTTTGGATCATTGGAGTTTGGATCTCTGGGGTTTGGATCTATAGGGTTTGTCTCTATACGTTTTGGATCTATAGGGTTTGGATATTTGGGGTTTGGATCTTTAGGGCTTGTATCTTTGGGGTTTGCATCTATATGGTTTGAATCTGTGGTGTTTGGATCTATAGGGTTTGGATCTATAGGATTTGGATCGATAGGTTTTGCATCAATACGGTATGGATCTATAAGTTTTGGATCATTAGGTTGTGGATCTTTGTGGTTTGGACCTTTGGCATTTGGATCTATAGGTTTTGGATCTATCAGGTTCAGATCTATATGGCCTGAGGATTGGTAGAGCTTTAGAAACCAGCAAAGGATGACCAAAAAAGTGATAAAAAGGGACAAAATATAATGAGAGTAAACTACCAAGAAATATAAAAACAGATTTTAAGAGCTTCTACAAGTATGTAAAAAGGAAGAGAGTAGCAAAACTAAGCATTGGTCCCTTACAGGCAGAGACAGGAGAAATTATATTGGGGAACAAGGAAATGGTAGAGAATTTTAAACAAATATATTGTATCTATCTTCACAATAGAAGACACAAAAAGCATTCTAAAAATAATGGGGAACCAGGGGGCTAATGAGAGTGAGGCACTTAAAGTAAATATTATCAGTAGTGAAAAAGTACTTGAGAAACTAATGGGATTAAAACTGACAAATCCCCTGGACCTGATGGTCTACATCCTAGGGTTCTATAAGAGGTGGCTACAGAGATAGTGGATGCATCGGTTGTGATTTTCCAAAATTCCCCAGATCTGGAATGGTCCCAGTGGATTGAAAGGTAGCAAATGTTACCCCACTATTAAAGAAAGGAGGGAGAGAGAAAACAGAGAACTACAGGCCAGTTAGCCTGACATCATTCGTCAGGAAAATGCTGGAATCCATTATTAAGGAAGTGATTAGGCAGAGTCAATATGGTTTTATGAAAGGGAAATCATGTTTGACAAATTTATTAGAGTTTTTTGAGGATGTAACTAGCAGGGTAGATAAAGGGGAATAACAACAGAAAATACTGGAAACACTCAGCAGGTCAGGCAGCATCAAGGAGAGAGAAACAGAGTCAATGGGCTCAATTTTCATTGGGCCGTTGAGGCGGGATTGGAGGCGTGTGGGGGGTTAAAATTGCAAAGACTGGCGGGCGGGCCCAACCCCACCTCCATCCTGCCTCCAAGCAATTTTCATTAAATTGTGTCTAATGGTCCCGTCTCCGTCCCACCTCCAAGAGGCGGGATAGCCCATTAAGGCCCTTAACAAGCACTAAATTGCCTCTATAGTGCCATTTCTAAAGGCCTTTGTGATTTTAACCCTTTTCCCACGTGAAGCACACCAGCTCTGAAACACGACGGTGAAACCTGGCGGGAGCACTATTGGATTGCTGACTATTAGCTGCAGTTCCACCATTAAATAGGATATTTGATTAGTCATCATTTGCAGGTGGCAGAACTTTGTTGTCTCAGGTCTGGGGGAACTTTTAGAAGGCATAACCACAGCTGTGGAAGGTTAGAGCCTGACACCAATCTCCAGTGTGACCTCCTGAGAAACCCCTCTCGCCACCTTGATTGAGCGCTTCCTCAACTGAGACATCTACCAGAAGCATGGGAGCCATTTATTTCCTTCCCTTCTGGACATCAGATGAGGCTGAAAAACAGCTGTGGCACCAGCAGAACCATGAACAACAGCAGCACCAACATCAGCAGCAACAACAGGAGCGCCAAGCTGCTGCTCACCCACCTGAAGCTGCACAGGCCAGAAGGCGCCAGCGCGCGACCACGTTGCTGCCCGGGATGCAAGGAATGCACTCATCTTGGCCAGATTTACTTAACTTAGCCAATCAAGCACTTTTGCCTCGCAGCTTCTTACCAGAGCATCGAAAATGGCCAAGAACCAGTGGATTCCTAGCACTCTGACCACCATACTGACAATTGCAAGTAATCCTAAGCCCTCAATGTGGAAGGCCCATTAGCCACAACTGCAGCAGTAGCCATCAGATTTTTTATTTACAGTAACCATCTGATGGCTTTTTAACATTAAACATCAAATTTCACCCAAGTGACTACCCTTGTGACTATTTGCGCAGTATCTTTCTCTTACATGTGCTCCTATATGGTGCTTCCTCTGTGGCTTCAGCAGATGTGGAGGCCTCTTGCTCAGTTTCCTGCTGCTCCTGTCTCAACACCTTTGGCAGGCGTCCTCTGGGGTTGCGAACCTGTGAGGGCTCGCCAACAGTCTGCTGCTCCTGCAGCTGTGCAGGGGTTGAGACATCGATCTCAGTTGGGTGTGGACTCTGGTGGGGCTCTGACCGAGGGCTCTGCAGTGGCATAGAAGTGTGAGTGCTTGGAGAGGAGCCCCCACTTCCTTGATGTCTGCCACCAACTTCCCTCTCATGGGTCAGGTCCCCCTCAGCGCTTGCAAGTGGTTTGAGAGCACCTTGTTGCACATCAGGGGGGCCATGGGGAGCCGTATCTGCACTGGCAGTCCTACTCAGAAGGACTTCCATGAAGGTCTGGTTTCTCTGTTCAATAGATGACCATCGCTCCTCCAGAGATATCATTCTATTCAGAACACTCACCATGTTTTCTGCACTCTGGTGACTTATCACCTCCACGGAGGTTGCCATCCTTTCCATGGCAATGCATTCATGTGCCAATTACTCCACAAAGGCTCTGCTCATGTTTGCAATGGACTCCTCCATTCGCTCCACACTCGCAGCGACCCTGGAGACAAAACCTGCCAGAGACTCCTGCATTTGTTCCTGGAGTTGCAGCACTGCTGATCTTGTGGATGGACCCAGAGGCAGAGGGTCGACATGCAGCTGAGCCGAGCTGGGAGAGTCCTGCGCCCTCAAACTAGGACACTCCACTGCTTTCCCTGTCTCCACCATCTGCTGATGCTCACTTGTGAGCTATGATACACCAGGTGACAACACTGCACTATCTCACGAGGGTACCACCGAGTGTGAGTGTCTGCTCTGGTGCTGGGTGCACTCAATTCTGCTGACGCTGTGCCCTCAGAGGTTGCAGCTTCCTCTGAGGAGTCTGGATGCTCAGGCTCTTCCTCCTGGCTAGCGGGGATGGGTGGTTGCGATGGTCGTGTGGGGGAGTAAAGGAAAGAGTCAGAGATGTGATGCCAAGGTTACATGCACATTGCATATTGCAGATGATCATAAGTCCATCTGTAAGAGCTTCAGAATCATTATCAGCGACTCATGCAATGTCAATGAGAGAGATGGAAAATTATTCTGTCACCAGCTTGCTGTGATGCATCCGTCTGTCCGTCCCCCACTTGTGCATCGTCCTTCACTCCCACGATCTCCAGGATCGCATCCACCCAGGGGATGAGCTGGGCTACTGAGGGTGGCCCTCCTCCTGTCCTCGCTCTTTCCCTCTTATTGTGAGCTCTCTTTTCCTGCAATGAGGGAGACAAGTGGAGATTGAGTGAGAATGAAGGAGTGAGTGTAGAGAATCCATAACATAGATGCTTAGAAGGAGACAAAGATGGAGTGAGGTGGCAAGACCAAGGGCCCTCCCTGTGTGTTGTCAGTTGTTTTCATAGCATCACAGTGATAGGGAGTGTGAGGGCTGCATAGTCGAATAGTTAGGTGAATGTGACCATAGAAAGAGAGGGAATGGCTAAGGGTGCATGGATGTCAGTGTCGAGTGGGATGTGGAGGAAGAGATTGCTAAAGCTGAGTGCTGGTGAGGAAAGGCAATGGGGATCAGATTGAGGGTGATGGGAAATTCATACTCACTTTTCCAGTGCGCAGAAGGTCATGAAACCTCTTCCTGCACTGAAGCCAGGTTCTGCGGGTTATGGACAAAGTGTTGACTTGCTGGGCCACCTGGATCCACACAGCCTTGGTCTGCTGGGGAGGCTTCTTCCTCCCTGAAGAAGGGAAGAGCACCTCCTTATGTGCTCTTGCTCCCTCCACTAAAGCCTGCAGGGCAACATCATCAAACCTGGGAGCAGACCTAGGTCTCTGGCTGGTCATTCTGCCTCCAGGTCCCTCTAACATGAAAGGCCAAAAGGTTGGCAGTCTGCAGAAGAAGCAAGGCTTGTTGCAAACCTTAAATGCAGCAGCAATGATGACGTCATCGGAGGCGACTTTCAGACTGGAAAAACTCATTGGCCATGGGTTCCCACACAGTGGAACTCAGTTGCCCACTTAAGTTAAAATTGCATCATTTTCCCACATCGATTTAGAATCGGGTGGATAACACGAAATGCGGATTACACGAACCCAGCCCGCCCCAGTATCAAAATCCAGCCCATAGTTTCTAGTCGGGGACCCTTCGTCAGAGTTGGAAAAGGAACCCCGACTCGGAACATTGACTCTGTTTCTCTCTCCTCGATGCTGCCGACCTACTGAGTGTTTGCAGCATTTTCTGTTGTTATTTCAGATTTCCAGCATCCACAGTATTTTGCTATTGTAGATAAAGGGGAACCAGTGGATGTGGTTTATTTGGATTTCCAAAGGGCATTTGATAAGGTACCACATAAAAGGTTGTTACGCAGGGTAAGGGCTCCTGGGGTTGGGGGTAATGTATTAGCATGGATAGGTAATTGGTTAATGGCCAGAAAACAGAGAGTAGGGATAAACAGGGCTTTATCAGGTTGGCAGGCTATAACTATTGGGCACTGCAAGGATCAGTGCTTGGGCCTCAGCTATTTCCAATCTATATTAATAACTTAGATGTGGAGACCAAGTGCTGACAATACAAAGTTAGGTGGGAAAGTAAGCTATGAAGAGGATACAAAGAGCCTGCAAAGGGATATAGACAGATTAAGTGAGTGGGCAAGGAGGTGGCAGATGGAGTATAAGGTGGGGAAATGTGAGGTTATTCATTTTGGTAGGAAGAATAGTAAAACAGAATCTTTTTAAATGGTGAGAAACTATTAAATGTTGGTGTTCAGAGAGATTTTGGTGTCCTAGTGCAATAAACACAGATAGTTAGCATGCAGGTACAGCAAGCAATTAGGAAGGCAAGTGGCATGTTGACCTTTATTGCAAGGGTTTGGAGTACAGGAGTAAGGAAGTCTTGTTACAATTGTACAAGGCTTTGGTAAGACCACATCTGGAGTACTGTGCACAGTTTTGGTCTCTTTATCTAAGAAAGTATGTACTTGCCTTAGAGGGGGTGTAACGAAGGTTCACTAGATTAATTCCTGGGGTCAGAGGGTTGTCCTATGAGAAGAGATTGAGTACATTGGGCCGATACTCTCTGATGTTTAGAAGAATCAGAGGTGATCTCATTGAAACATATATGATTGTGAGAGCAATTGACAGGGTAGATGCTGAGAGGTTGTTTCCCCTGGCTGGAGAGCCTAGAACTAGGGGGCATAGTCTCAGGATATGGGGTCGGCCTTTCAAGACTGAGATGAGGAGGAATTTCTTCACTCAGAGGGTTGCGAATCTTTGGAATTCTCTGCCCCAGAGGACTCTGGATGCTCTGTCACTGAGTATATTCAAGGCTGAGATCGATAGATTTTTGGACTCTAGGGGAATCAAGGGATATGAGGATCGGGCGGGAAAGTGGTGTTGATGTTGATGAACAGCTATGATCGTATTGAATGGCGGAGCAGTCTCAAAGGGCCATATGGCCTGCTCCTGTTCCTGATTCGTATGTTCTTATGTTATGTAGATCCAAACCCCTATAGGTCCTAACCCTATAGACTAAACCCTTACATATCCAAACCCTATAGACTAAACTCCTATAGATCCAACCCCTATAGATCCAACCCCTATAGATCCAAACCATATAGATACAAACCATATAGATACAAACCCTATAGGACCAACCCCTATAGATCCACACCCCAAAGGACCAAACCGCATAGATCCAAACCCTATAGACTAAACCCCTATAAAGCCAAACCCTGTAGGTTCACATCCTATAGCTTCAAACCCTATAGATCCAAACCCTATAGACTAAACTATAGATCCAAACCCTATAGAGCCACACCCCAAAGAAACAAACGCTATAGATCCAAACCCCACAAAGATGATGTTCGCTTTCAGGAAAGGTTATAAAGGGGAACGAATGGCGCTAACATCTGCTGATATTCTGATCATAGGGCTATATATTTTCCAGCAGAACTGATAAGGAATTCTCAGCGAGCAGCAATGAGCGCAGGGAGCGCCGGGCAGTCTCCGTCGGGTGAAGTTGATGAGTGGATTGTGAGGATCTAGGATGAGGAGTGGATTGTGAGGATCTAGGGTGAAGGTGAGAGGCTGGTGCTGAGCGCAGCTCTCCGAGTGCCCAGTTCCGCATTCAACCCGAATTTCTAGGCCATAGTGTTTGGATGTATAGGCCTAGAAATTCGGTAGGCTTAGTGCCGCTTTTGAGGCGCTAGAGGGCCTAGCGCCGGAGTTATGGCCAGTTTGGAAATTGAGTGGGTCCCTAAATCGGCGTTAGGCTGTTAGCGCTGCGCCGGCACCGATGATGTCATCGGTGTGCGCAGCGTCCCAGTTGCCATGGTAACCCGCCCGAACTCCGAAATTGACTTGCGGCCGCCTCGCCCGTGGCAGCCGCAAGCAACGTTCTGGCAGAGGTGCCTTACTGGACTTTGCGCCGGTGCATTAAAGGCCCCGCGGCGGCCGGCCGCTTTCCCGCCGGCCGCCTGGCCACAGCTCCCTCCCCGGACTTCTCCCCACCCCCCCCGGGACAGATGCAAGCCCAGCACTTGTCTGAGGTGCCGGGCTCATTTTTACAATGATTTTCGCGGGCCGCGGCCGGGTGCAGGCAGCTCCTCCTTAAGGGAAGGAGGAGGCCTGCACTTCCCGAACCTGCCGCACCGCAGCGGGCGCCGCAGCGCCGGAATAGCGCCGCAATTCAGCGCGTAGCGCCAGTTTTCAGGCGCAAACAGCTTTCAGCAGCGCCGGCAGCCGTTTGGGCGCAGAACTAGTGAATTTTTGGCCCGCCCAGCGCGACTTAGCTCCGGCACTAACTTCCGGCGCTAAAGCCGTCGCTGCGCCAAAACCCAATTTCTAGGCCATAGTGTTTGGATTTGGGGGGTTTGGATCTACAGGGTTTGGATCTATAGGGTTTAGATCTATAGGTTTGAATCAACAGGGTTTGGATCTGTGGGATTTGGATCTTTGGGGTTTGTATCTTTGGGGTTTGTATCTTTGGGGTTTGAATCATTAGGGTTTGGATCTATAGGGTTTGGACCATTGGGGTTTGTAGCTATAGGGTTTATATGTATAGGTTTTGAATCTATATGGTTTGGATATTTGGGATTTGTCTCTATGGTGTTTTGGATCTATAGGGTTTGAATCTATAGGATTTGGATCTTTGGGGTTTGCATCTATAGGGTGTGAATCTGTAGTGTTTGGATCTACAGGGTTTGGATCTATAGGGTTTGGATCTTTGAGGTTTGGATCTGTAGTGTTTTGGATCTATAGGTTATGGATCTTTGGGGTTTGGATCTTTGGGATTTGGATCTTTGGTGTTTGGATCTTTGGAGTTTGAATCTCTGGGGTTTGGATCTGTAGGGTTTGTCTCTATACGTTTTGTATCTATAAGGTTTGGATATTTGTGTTTTGGATCTTTAGGGCTTGGATCTTTAGGGTTTGTATCTATATGGTTTGGATCTATAGGATTTGGATCGATAGGTTTTGCATCAATATGGTTTGGATCTGTAAGATTTGGATCATTAGGTTGTGGATCTTTGTGGTTTGGATCTTTGGCATTTGGATCTATAGGCTTTGGATCTATCAAGTTCAGATCTATATGGGTTCTATATTTGGGGTTTGGATCTATAGGGGTTGGTTCTATAGTGTTTGGATATATGGGTTTGGATCTTTAGGGTTTGGATCTTTAGGGCTTGGATCTTTAGGGTTTGGCTCTATATTGTTTGAATCTATGGGGTTTGGATCTATATGATTTGGATATATAGGGTTAGGATCTTTGGGGATTGGAGATATATAGAGTTTCGATATATAGATTTGGGTCTATAGGGGTTGGATCTTTGGGTTTGTATCTATAGAGTTTGGATATATAGGGTTTGGATCTATACTGTTTGGATATATAGGATTTGGATCGATAGGGTTAGGATCTTTGAGGTTTGGATCTATAGAGTTTCGACATATAGGGTTTGGATCTATAGGGTTTGGATCTATGGGGTTTGGATCTATGGGGATTGGATCTTTGTGTTTTCGATCTATAGGGTTTGGATCTTTGGTGTTTGGCTCTAAGGGGTATGGATCTAGAGGGGTTGGATCTTTGGGGTTTGGATGTATAGGATTTGGATCTTTGGCGTTTGGATCTTTAGTGTTTGGATCTTTGGGGCTTGGATCTATGTGGTTTAGATATTTAGGCCTAGAAATTCAGTGGGCCTTGCGCCCACTTAGCGCCTAAAGAGGTCTTTTGAGCCGGCGGGGTGGTAGCGCTGAAATTGAGTGCAGCGGTATTGGCGGCGGTAGCCATTAGCGCTGTGCCGGGACCGATGAAATCATCGGTGCGCGCGGTGGCCCGTAATGCCCCGAAACCACGCCGATCCCCATATTTATTTGCGCCCGCCTCCTCCGAAGCGGGCGCAAACAGCGAACAGAAAACGGGGCCGTCCTGCTGCCATAGTGGGGCGCTTTAAAGCTGAAGGTGCGGCCGGCTGCTTTTTCGGCGGCCGCCTGCCCACACCTCCTTCCCCGGCCTCCTCCACCCCCCCCCGCGGCATTGCCGGCTGGTTTCCGTGGAGCCCGGCACTTCTCCGTTGTGCCGGGCTCTTTTGCCGGCACTCGCGATCAGGGCTCCGGCCGTTGCAGGCACCTCCCCCTTAAGAGAAGGGGGAGGTCTGCAGTACCGCAGCCTGCCGCACCGCATCGGGTGGCGCTGCGGCAACTAGCGCGCCGATATTCAGTTGCAGCGCCCCAAACGGAGGCGGGCACACCCTGGTATAGCACCCGCTTCCGAATTGGGGTGCAGAAGACGAATATACGGCATGCGCTAATGCCTCCCCGCCCAGCGCTAACTTTTGGGCGCGAGCAAGCTGCCCGCGCCCAAGTGAATTTCTAGGCCTTAGGGTTTAGATATATAGGCCTAGAAATTCACTTGGGCGCGGGCAGCTCGCTCACGCCCAAAAGTTAGCGCTGGGCGGGGAGGCATTAGCGCACGCTGTATATTCGTCTTCTGCGCCCCAATTCGGAAGCGGGCGCTATACCAGGGTGTGCCCGCCTCCGTTTGGGGCGCTGCAACTGAATATCGGCATGCTAGTTGCCGCAGCACCACCCGATGTGGTGCGGCAGGCTGTGGTACTGCAGGCCTCCCCCTTCTCTTAAGGGGGAGGTGCCTGCAACGGCCGGAGACCCGATCGCGAGTGCCGGCAAAAGTGCCCGGCACAACGGAGAAGTGCCGGGCTCCACGGAAACCAGCCGGCAATGCCACGGGGGGGGGTGGAGGAGGCCGGGGAAGGAGGTGCGGGCAGGCGGCCGCCGAAAAAGCGGCCGGCCGCATCTTCAGCTTTAACCGCCCCACTATGGCAGCAGGACGGCCCCGTTTTCTGTTCGCTGTTTGCGCCCGCTTCGGAGGAGGCGGGCGCAAATAAATATGGGGATCGGCGCGGTTTCGGGGCGTTACGGGCCACCGCGCACACCGATGATGTCATCGGTCCCGGCGCAGCGCTAACAGCTACCGCCGCCAATACCGCTGCACTCAATTTCAGCGCTACCACCCCGCCGGCACAAAATACCTCTTTAGGCGCTAAGTGGGCGCAAGGCCCACTGAATTTCTAGGCCATAGGGTTTAGAACTTTAGAGTTTGGATCTTTGGCATTTGGACATTTGGGATTTAGATCTATAGGGTTTGGGTCTGTGGGGTTTGGAGCTTTGGGTTTAGATCATTTGGGTATGAATCTATAGAGTTTGGATATATAGGGTTTGGATCTATAAGGTTTGGATCTACGGGGTTTGGATTTTGAGGTTTGGATCTATGGGGTTTGGATCTATGGGGTTTGCATCTATATGGTTTATATCTATAGGGTTTGAATCTATAGGTTTTGGATCTTTGGTGTTTTGATCTTTGGGGCTTGGATCTATGGGGTTTGGATCTTTGGAGTTTGGATCTATGGGGTTTGGATCTATAGAGTTTGAATCTTTGTGGTTTGGATCTATGGAGTTTAGACAATAGTGTTTGGATCTTTGGGATCTGGACCTATAGTTTGGATATATAGGGCTTGGATCTATGGGGTTTGGATCTATAAGGTTTGGATCTACAGGGTTTGGATTTTGAGGTTTGGATTTTGAGGTTTGGATCTATGGGGTTTGGATCTATGGGGTTTGGATTTTGAGGTTTGGATTTTGAAGTTTGGATCTTTGGGGTTTGTAACTTTGGGGTTTGGATCAATGGGGTTTGGATCTTTGTGGTTTAGATCTTTGGGGTTTGGATCTTTGGGGTTTGGATCTTTGGGGTTTGGATCTTTGGCGTTTGGATCTTTGGGGTTTAGATCTTTGGGGTTTGGATCTTTGGAGTTTGGATCTTTGGGGTTTGGATCTTTGGCGTTTGGATCTTTAGGGTTTAGATCTTTGGGGTTTGGATCTTTGGGGTTTGGATCTTTGGCGTTTAGATCTTTGGGGTTTGGATCTTTGTGGTTTAGATCTTTGGGGTTTGGATCTTTGTGGTTTAGATCTTTGGGGTTTGGATCTTTGGGGTATGGATCTTTGTGGTTTGGATCTGTGGGGTTTGGATCTTTGGGGTTTGGATCTTTGTGGTTTAGATCTGTGGGGTTTGGATCTTTGGTGTTTGGATCTTTGTGGTTTAGATCTTTGGGGTTTGGATCTTTGGGGATTGGATCTTTGGAGTTTGGATCTTTGGCCTTTGGATATTTGGTGTTTTGATCTATAGGATTTGGATTTATAGGGTTTCGATATATAGGGTTTGGATCTATAGAGTTTTGATCTATAGGGTGTGTGTCTTTGGGGTCTGGGTCTATACAGTTTGGATGTACAGTGCTTGGATCTATGGGCTTTGCATCTATAGGCTTTGGATTTGGGGGTTTGTATCTACAGGGTTTGTATCTATAGGGTTTGGATCTTTGGAGTTTGGATCTATACGGTTTATATCTATAGGGTTTGAGTCAATATGATTTGTGTCTATAGGGTTTGTATCTATGTGGTTTGAATCTTTGGGGTTTGGATGTAAAGGGTTTATATCTATAAGGATTGGATCTATAGTTTTTGGATATTTGGGGTTTGGATATATAGGGTTGGGATCTATATGTGTTTGTGAAGTAAGATATTAAAAATTGGATATAATAGGGCTAGACAAACCAGGATTCACTTGCAACACCAATATACAAAGTGCAGGGAATGGGTTAATTCATGCTCTGAGTTAACAATAGAGGTCTGTAAAATTGTATATACCCAGCTAAGTTTTAAACATGATTAATGGACTTCAACTGCTGAGAGATTAAACCTGCAAGAACAACTCATGGAAAGATTGAGAGATGTGTGGGTTCAGCCAAGCGAGTCAACACCTATGCACTTAAGAGTCTGTTTAGTGTAAAGCACAACAGGGTTCTATCCTTCAAAGTATACTGAGGATTAACTAAAGTGTTTTTGCTTTGCAGAATTGACCCAAAAGTGAGACAGAGAGTCTGCGGTTTGCCCGCTTTAAAAGGAATGATATCTTAAGAAAACACTTAAACAGACCGAACCATCTGACCACGGGCAAATGGATGGTTGTAAAGTCATTAAAATGAGGCCCATGGTCACAAGAGGTGACGGGACCAACTGATAACGAAATGTAGGATTTGTAAGCAGCTGGAAGGATGGAATCTCATGGTTTTATAATTACAATTTAGCTATAACTCTGTATATGCTAATAAACTTATCCCCGCCTCTAGGGCAGGGCCTTAATTTTTGTATAACTGTGTTGACTTTGAGAGGCTTGTTGGAGTTGGATCCAGACGTGATCTGGAAGGCTCTCCTCAGGCCTGAGTAAACCGTTTTGACTTCAATTAGTTGGTCTGTCTTTCTTTCAACAAGCCAGTGACGTCGACCTTGTATATCACTTGGTCCGCACTTTGGGGGATTACATCAATTGGTGACGAGGATGGGATACACGATCTGAACAAGACTCTTGGACAGTGATAACCTAAGATGGGTGAGTATGTTTTAATTACCACCTGTAAAATTAGAGGTTAATCGCTGGCGAGACGTTAAGTCAGAATCAATGTATAAAAGAACATAAAAAGAAAGACACCTTTAATTGAAGGCAGTTAAAAAGTAAACTGCCCTAAAGCCGTGAGGCGGCGAAATGTCAGTTAGGGGCAGGGCGTTCCCCAAAGCCGTGAGGAGGTGAAACCTCAGATAGGGGCAGGGCATTCCCTAAGCCGAGTGGCGACAAACCAAGAGGGGCGGAAAGACCCCTACCCCGGGAGGTGGGAAATCCTTTTAGCCGAGAGGTGGTGAAACCTCAACAAATGAATGAATGGTTGCACTGTAGTGAGTGAATGAAATAAAACCCCTACAGTAACAAAGAGGTTAAAACTCCAAACCTCGGGACTAATTGGTGTGTGTTTAACGAAATGGAGTGATTGACAGGAAGTAAGCAATTAATTAGAGTAATGCTATAGGGGCGCGTAACGTAGTGTATAAACCTAATTCACCAACACCGTGAATTAAGCATAGAATGTAGCAGTTAGTTATGACTAAGAGGGTGGAAGAAGAATCCTTGGAGGACCTGGATTCTATAACCCGACTCCTGGCAGATAATTAAAAAAAAAAAGCAGTGCAGAGAGCCAAAAGGCTTAGTGGGGGGGGGGAAGAGCTAAAGATAAAGAGGCACTGGTAATCTGAGCTTGTTACAGACAATGTAAGGAATCAAAACAGAAGGGAGAGATAAAGAAGGAAAAAGATCTTATTTGCAGGCGAACCAATTTGAAACCCCAGCAAGGGAAGAAAAAAGGAAACAAACAGGGATTTGGAAACTAGGGAAAGCTGTTGCATCACCGATTTAAAAAGGAAGAAAAAGATAAACTTAAAGTTTTACCAACATGGAAGTTATTAGCATCTGTACCAAGACAAGTAAAACACGAGATTTGCTGAGTGAAAGGAACCTTAGACATATGCTGGAATTTTAGGCTGTATAAAATTGTGTGTTAAAGTGTGAATGTTTTCCTGACTAGGAATGTTTAAGAGGTTACAATATTCTTTTGTCTGAAAATCTGTCCTTTAGAAAAAAGAAATGTCTGCTGTGTGTGTTGTAGCTCCACCCACTTCTCTGTGTTAAAGAAAAAGCATTTAACCCTTCTGTCTTGTCTTGGATTTTGGGAAGTTTAAGAATGTGCGAATAAGATTGTGCCCTCAGAATGAAAAACCTACTACAATTTAAGTTAAGCTGGAGTGTAAAAACTGAGAAGAACAACAAAAAGTTTGTTTAACAAAAGATTAAGTTTCAGTCTAAGATCTAACCTTGGAGTTATGAGGTAAATTAACTTGTTAAAACCAGACTTTCATTGTGGCCACAGTGAAATTCTGGTTGGTGTAAATTGGTGTAGTCTGAATTGAATAAGATACCTCCACTCCGCAAGAATATCCGATAGTGGCAGGTCCCTCTACAGTATTTAATTGACTATGGTACTGGGAGCCCTATAGAATGTGGGACTAGAGTTAAACCTTAGAAAGTTACAGGTAGGGAAGGATGAATTAATCTACCTAGGATACATAGTAACACAAGGGAAGAGACAAATGCCCGAAGACAGAAAGGTGGGTTAATAAAGAACAGTACCTTGAGAGCCAGGGGGTAAGTAATCAGAATCAGAGTGACGTGTGGCCATTAAAGGAAGCAGATTAAAGACTTAGGGCTGCTCGATCGGGGGGTTGTGATTCTGCGTAATACAGAGGATTTAAGGAAAATTGTCCAGTAATATGAATAGGTTGGGGCTAGGAAGGGATCCTTTTAAAGGCTATTGCAGACGTAGAGCAAATGAGACTCCAGCAGCATGTGCCAACAGACTGTGGGCCACATGGGAGGAGCACTAGGACCCAGAGGACAGCTAGCTGAGCTGCACACAATCACTAGCTGCGTGCTTTGATTTATCAGTCCAGTATTTGCAAGCAGCTATGGTCAGATTTTGATCCAGAAGGTGGGGTAAATACAAAGGCTAAAGTTGTGGGGGAAATGACCCCGCACTTTGCGGTATGCCATACAGATAAAAGGAAATAAAAGGAATAGCGGGGTAATGAATAAGCCACAGGGCAAGGTTTGTGAAATGAAAGGGGGAAGCCCTCAAAGATGGCAGCAGAAAGGGACCGCGTCAGAGAGGGGATGGGGTCAGGCAAGTACCAGGGCTATTTAATTATTGCTGGAACTTTATCCCAGAATATGCAGACATGGCCCAGCTTATGCAGGATTTGATCAAAGGGAGGAAAACCATCTCAGGAGCTGGTGAACCTTGAAAAAGCTTTTGTAGAGTGAAACAAACCCTGAGGTTCGCCAAAGGAAACAGTGTAAACATATATAGATAGTCGGAATGCCTTTGGGGTGGTGTCTGATTATATATGACACCAGGAGGAGGAGGAGGACCCATAAGACACAAGAATATAATCAAGGAATTAGTAGAAACCTCTCTCCTACCCAAAGAGTGCGTAATAATAAAGTAAAACACACAAGAGGATTACTGTTGTGTATTTTGAATGTGTATTAGCATTGTCCCACATGGGATACCGTAGTGGTGATTTGCAATGCACTGTGGGAAATGTAGTGCATTGAGTGAAGAAGCACATTGTAAATAAAATGGCCGTTAACTAAACTCTCCACCCCGGAGTCCTTCGTAATTGTTATATAGGTAAGGGTATAAAACCCCTTGAGACACAACAAAACTGGCGACGAGGACGACGGACTTGCGCATCACTTTGCACTGGAATCGGTGATGTTTAAAGTAAGAAGTTCCTGTCTTTTCTTAATGGCGCGCCCGCAGTTTAGTGCTGATGCAATCGCCTCGTAAAGGTGGCGGTTCGTGTGTTACACAAATAAGAAGGGGGAGAGTAATGGTACAGTGAAACGAAGTGGAGGAAAAGGACTGTAAAAATTTTTTTTTAAAGTGGAGGAAAAGGACTGTAAAGAAAAAAAAAGGAAAACAAAATGGCTATGCTAACTGGAGCGTTTGGACTATTTGATGAAACGGCGGAGCAATGGAGTGCTTATACAGAGCGTTTCGGATTTTTCATGACTGCAAATGGCATTAAAGATGACGTGAAAGTGGCGATGTTCCTCAGTGTGATTGGAGCAAAAACATTTGGCTTGTTACGGAGTTTGATGCACCCGGATAAGCCCAGCGCTAAGACATATGATCAGATTGTGGAAGTTTTGGAAACACATTTTGCACCCAAGCCACTGCTGATTGCCGAGAGGTTCAGGTTTCACAAACGAAACCAAGGGGAGGGTGAGTCCATAGCCGAATATGTTGCAGTGCTAAAGAAGCTAACTGAGCATTGTGAGTTTGGTGAAACTCTAAATGACACTGTCCGTGATAGGGTTGTGTGTGGATTAAGATGTGAAGCAACACAGAAGCGCTTGCTCACGACTGACAAACTGACGCTTAAATCAGCAGTGGAGCTCGCTGTGTCTATGGAGTTAGCAGCTAAAGATGCACAGCTGTTGGGGGCTGCAACAAGAGTGCACAGGGTAGCAGCTACACCAGATAAGCATGCAAAGGGTGCCAGAGAGTGTTACAGATGTGGAAGGTCAGGTCATCAGCCACCTGACTGCTGGTGTAAAGACCTGACCTGTCGGAAATGTGAAAAGAAAGGACACATTGAACGTGTGTGTAAAGGGCAAAGCAAACAATCCTACACAGAGACACACAAAAACAAACAAGGAAACACATCCAACTGGCGTTCTAAAAAGAAAAACCTACACATGGTGAAACAAGAACAGGAAGACAGTGACACAGACTCTGATGGGGAGCTGAATCTCCATGTGTTAACGGTGAATGGAGGCTCATCAGGCTATGGAGTCACTCCACTACTAGAGGGAATACCGGTCAAAATGGAGCTGGATACGGGGGCCGCTGTCTCCTTGATTTCAGAGAAGCTATTCAAAGAAAAACTGAACCACCTATCACTGATGCCGGCCAAGCTCACCTTAAAGACCTACACTGGGGAAACAGTCCCAATGCTGGGTAAGACGGAGGTCAAGGTGGAGCTTAATGGACAAACCATGATGCTGCCAGTTTACGTGGTCAAGGGTGACTATCCATCCCTGATGGGCAGGCCATGGTTGGAGAAAATTCATCTGGATTGGAAAAAAGTGAATGCGGTGTCAGTCGAAGAGGCGGGGCTAGCGGCAGTGTTGAGAAAGCATGCGGCTGTATTTGACGGAGAATTGGGGAGTATGAAGGGGATTACGGTCAAACTCAAGGTGAAGCCTGACAGCCAGCCACGATTCCTGAAGGCCAGGAACGTTCCCTACGCCCTCAGACCAAAGGTGGAGGCTAACCTGGAACGTCTGGTCAAGATAGGGGTCCTGGTGCCGGTTTCACACAGTGAGTGGGCCATGCCCGTGGTACCAGTGATGAAGAGTGACGGCGCGGTTCGCTTATGTGGAGATTTCAAAGTAACAGTGAATCCTGTGCTCTCAGCTGAACAGTACCCCCTCCCCATCATTGAAGATCTTTTCGCGGGTCTAGCAGGCGGTCAGAAGCTTAGCAAGATTGATCTATGCCAAGCCTACTTGCAGATGCATGTAGAAGAGGACTCACAGAAGTACCTCACCATCACCACCCACAAGGGCCTCTACAGGTACTGCTGCCTACCCTTTGGTATAACGGCAGCACCAGCATTGTTTCAGCGGGCTATGGACCAGATCTTAAGCGGCATTCCAGGGGTACAATGTTATCTCGACGATATCCTTGTCACAGGAAAGGACGACAACGAGCATCTGCAGAACCTGACGAAGACACTGGGAAGACTTGAAGAATATGGCTTACGCGTTCGCAAGGACAAATGCAAATTTTTCAAGCCATCAGTGGAGTACCTAGGCCATGTCATCGACGTGGATGGCCTACACACAGCACCATCGAAAGTGAAAGCCATTGCCGACGCTCCTGCACCTACAAATGTCGTCCAGCTGCGGTCATTCTTAGGTCTCCTGAACTATTACGGAAAGTTTATTCCGCAGCTGGCATCACTGTTGAAGCCATTACATGAGTTGCTGTGTCAGGGCAAGGCCTGGGCGTGGACGAAGGAGTGCGAAGCTGCATTCCAGAAAGCCAAAGCAGCTTTGACTGACCCCAGAGTGTTGACGCACTTTGACCCGTCGTTGCAGATTCAGCTGGCCTGTGACGCGTCGCCTTATGGCGTCGGCGCGGTCATGTCCCACATCTTTCCCTCAGGTGAAGAGAAGCTGTTTGCATTCGCGTCAAGGTCCCTGAGCAAGACGGAGGTGAAATACCCGCAGATCGAAAAAGAGGCTTTGGGCATCATCTTTGGAATCAAAAAGTTCCATCATTACTTGTTCGGAAGGAAATTCACCTTGCTGACGGATCATCGTCCTCTTTGGTCCACACACACCCTCCCTGGCAACGTGCAGGATGCAGCGCTGGGCGCTGATGTTAAGCGCTCACAATTACAACATCAAATACCGGAGGTCAGCAGCACATGGCAATGCGGACGGATTGTCAAGACTTCTGCTGCCTGTGCCCTCTGAAGGCTGTGAGCAGAAGATTTTCTACTTTGACATGGTGAGCAATGCCCCTGTCATGGCCCAGCAGGTCAAGAAAGAGACCAGAGTGGACCCTACACTATCCAAGGTGTTGGATCGGGTGATGCGAGGAGATGGATCACGGGTGTCAGACGCACCACCTGAGCTCCTACCTTACCTGTCAAGAGGGAAGGAGTTGTCTGTCACGTCAGGATGCCTCCTTTGGGGCATGCGAGTGATCATACCACCAAAGCTGCGGAAACATGTCCTCAACGAGCTGTGCTCAGGACATTGTGGTATTGTCTGGATGAAGGAGCTGGCACGAAGCTACTTCTGGTGGCCCGGTCTGGATCATGAAATTGACAATGAGGAAGCCAGAGATGGTGCCCTTTTTGACAGAGTGAGGAGTATACTAGAAGATATAAAGAATGGGAAGGGGAGTTACTACATACATCAATGATAGGGCTGTGTATGATGATAATGTTATATGCCATAGTTTGCATCTTCAGGTATGTCTGGGGACAGAGCCACAGAACAAGGAATTAACCAGATGTACAGCATTTTGAACTGATAAAATGGATAAGAGCAGAATAATTCTAACTGGCTGGTGACGACCAGCCCCCTTTTTGTAATTACAGGAACACTGGATGTCCGGAATGAGATGGAGCATCTTCGCCTTGATCCTAGGGATGAACATAAGTATTGCCATTGTCGAGGGGGATTAGTAATAAGGAGAACACAGGATGAGGTGTATTTTAGTGTGGCACATAGAGTTACTAAGCTTCCCATTAATATGAGTACTTTTGAGATACAAAACAAATATGGACCTCCCTGTGGGTAAAACAATTAGAAGGTCCACAGGGAAAATTTATCTTACAAAGATGAAAAAAATCCTGGGAAGTATTGGAAATGGCCAGAGCAGGGTATGCGGCTGGGTTAGCAACAGTTAATAGCTTGGACATAGAAGGAGTAAACAAAGGAGTAGAAGAACTACAAGCAAAAATAGAGAAGTTACTAAAACAAGCTGCCGGAAATAGCCAGCAATTGACACTGGCAGGGAAAACAAACAATAATGTAATTGTTGGGGGTGGAAGAGATAGTAGCCCCCCATGCAGAAACAATCAATACAATTATTGATCGACTTAATAATGCTTCTCGCCAAACCGATAAGGAACTAATATGTGTCATGTATGGCTCATGGATATTGTCGAATGCTCAGCATAACATGAGGCAAATAAATAATGGACAGGTCCCTGATTGGATTACTGATGAGGATCTGGAACCTTGGATTGACACAAATAAAAGCCTATGCAAGGGGTGTAAAATGGGACAAGTACACCAGGCAGGCGATTGTCTGACCCCATGGACTAAGATGATTGGCTTTGTACTGGCCATCCCACAATTCCCAGAAGAGGGACAACCCCTATACGATGTGATTAATATAGGAGAGATACAAAGGGAAAGTGGGTTAAATATCATGATGTCCCTACCAAGGCACTTTGAGAAAGGGATGAAGATAATAACCAGAAGAATGGAACTTTAGGGGGGGTGGTAATGGACGGGTGCCACCACAAGGGAAGGACATGGGTGTGCACCCCCCCTACCCCCACCGAGGGAGACACATCCGAGTGCGGATTTGTGAAAATTACCAATTGCACCCTCGAGGTACACCCAAGGGGATACACTGGACCTGGGTAGCACCAAGGAACAATGGGACCTGTTGTGTCACCACAATTGAACAGAAATATGAATATCAAGATATGGCTTATACCATTCCCCAACCAAACCATTGTGTCGGTCTAAAGATACCTACACAGATAGGAAAACCTGGTCATTTGATAATATGGGACTTACTAAAAAGGGTTGAAACTTATGTCATACCAGAGCCCAAGGCAATTCCTAAGTTAGAGGAAGCTTGGCAGAAGTTACGGCAGGAAACGAAGGAAATTTTAAAGTATTATCATAAAATAGAAGAAGGCTTAAAGAAACAACAAAAAGACATTAGTACAACATTAGAGGAAACTCACCCACTTCCTCCTATTTTGATAATTGGGGATTAGGATGGTCGGGGACATTGGGCGCCTCCATGGTACAAGGCATAATGATATTCCTCATGATTGTTATTACGATATATTGTGTATTTTTACTGCTCCAGTACCTCTGCACCAGAATGAGTAAAGCCGAAATTGGTACAATGAAAGAAGTCAAGCCTGAGGAGAGGCAGGTAGTGAAGTTAAGAATGGAAAACTGCCCCGCTTCTCCAAGGCAAATGGTGTAAGATGTGATAGGAAGCCCTGAAATTATGAGGGATTAATTGGGCATGGTAATTAAGGACCGGGCCGGCCAACCATAAGACAGAGGTGGCAGAAGGAGGGTGGCAGAAGGAGGGTGGCAGAAGGAAGGTGATGAATGAGGATTGGTGAGTGATGACAGTCTCGAATTGGCACATCACGCACCCAACGTGGGAATGAGGGACAGGCCTGAGTGGAAAGCCTAAACCATTAATGCAGGGTCTAAGGGGCCCTGGGAATGGCTACCCCGGAAGGAACGACCACCACAAAGGAAAGCCCACCGTAAAGGAACGACCACCATACCGCGTAGAGGGGGGAGTCGGCCTCCAAATTGATAGGATATATACGCATGTATAACCTAGACTGGTAGAAGGCCAGGGAGTGCATGCTCTGGCAGACACCAGGAAGTGGAAATACATGTTGACCTGTTTTGGAGCAATTGTCCAAAAGGTCAAAAGGGGGGACTGAAGTAAGATATTAAAAATTGGATGTAATACGGCAAGACAAACCAGTATTCACTTGCAACACCAATATACAAAGTGGAGGGAATGGGTTAATTCATGCTCTGATTTAACAATAGAGGTCTGTAAAATTGTATAAACCCAGCTAAGTTTTAAACATGATTAAGGGACTTCAACTGCTGAGAGATTAAACCTGCAAGAACAACTCATGGAAAGATTGAGAGATGTGTTGGTTCGGCCAAGCGAGTCGACACCTATGCACTTAAGAGTCTGTTTAGTGTAAAGCACAACAGGGTTCTATTCTTCAAAGTATACTGAGGATTAACTAAAGTGTTTTTGCTTTGCAGAATTGACCCAAAAGTGAGACAGAGAGTCTGCGGTTTGCCCACTTTAAAAGGAATGATATCTTAAGAAAACAATTAAACAGACTGAACCATCTGACCACGGGCAAATGGATGGTTGTAAAGTAATTAAGATGAGGCCCATGGTCACAAGAGGTGACGGGACCAACTGATAACGAAATGTAGGATTTGTAAGCGGCTGGAAGGATGGAATATCATGGTTTTATAATTACAATTTAGCTATAACTCTGTATACGCTAATAAGCTTACCCCCGCGTCTAGGGCAGGGCTTTAATTTTTGTATAACTGTGTTGACTTTGAGAGGCTTATTGGTTTTGGATCCAGACGTGATCTGGAAGGCTCTCCTCAGGCCTGAGTAAACCGTTTTGACTTCAATTAGTTGGTCTGTCTTTCTTTCAACAAGCCAGTGATGTCGACCTTGTATATCAATTGGTCCGCTCTTTGGGGGCTTACATCAGTTTGGATCTTTGTGGTTTGGATCTATGGGGTTTAGATACTTAGGGGGAAAAATTCAGTTGTTTGCCCCTCCCATTAGCACCTTAAGAGGGTGCCAAGTGAGGCACAAAGCAACTAGCGCCCGGGCGCAACGATGTTTGCGCCGCTCGCAAAAGTAACTAGACATTTTGCAGCAGCGCTAAACACTACCGCCACGATCTCCTGCGCCGGCAGATCGTGACGTCAGTTGAGCGCGCAACGCCCCGTTAGCGCCCCGGACCGGAAATTGAGTGGCGCCCCCTTCCTTACCGCCTGCCGCTAGAAACGACAGGTTGAGGGGAGCGTTATGCTGTCAGAAAGGGACTAGAGGAGCGATATTTAAAGGCGACCACTTCCTGCCTTTTTTTGTCGGTGACATTTTTGCACCACGCATTCTGAGAGACAGAGAGAGACTTCTGGGGAGATTCAACGCTGTGTGAAGGAGTTTTGGGTACTGAGCAGCACTTTGCAGGTTGATTTTGATTTGCCCTTCCTTGTATCTATTTAGAAGAGACTGTGGGGGCTGCACTCTGAGCTCTTTCCCTGGTTCTCTCCATTGTTCTTTCCAGCAGATTTGATGTGCAGGTCTCTCCAGGCCGAGACTCAAGGCTGCAATGAGCAGGATGTGGAGGGAGAGCAAGATCAACCCTCCCCTTTAAGATAAAAACAGAAAATGCTGGAGAAACTCAGCAGGTCATGCAGCATCTGTGAAGAGAGAAACAGAGTTAACGTTTCAGGTCGATGACCATTCATCGGAACTCCCCTTTAAGAACTGGCCAGCGCCTTTGTGTCTGTGTTCCATTGCTGACTGACATCACATGAGCTTTGCCAGCGCTGTGAGGTAGCGCCTTGCTCCTCGGCCTTAGCGCCTTAAGAGAGGTGTGTAGTGCCTGGTTTAGCGCTCCAATCACCTCCAGGGGTGATAAAAGCCAAGTTTGCTGTCGGAGGCGATAATAAGCGCCAGGCGCTAAACTTTGTGCACCCCCAATAATGGCACCCCAAATGGGGCGATACCGAACTTTTCCCCCATAGAGCCTGGGGGACAAAAATTCATTTGGTAGCGCCATCTGTTAGTGCCTTAAGAGGGCGCTAAGTGGGGCGCAAACCAGCTAACGCCCGGGCGCAGTGATATCTGTGTCTCTCGCGAAATTGACCGGACATTTTGCGGCGGCGCTAAACAATACCGTCCGATCTCCTGCGCACGCAGATCTTGATGTCATTCGAGAGTGCAACGCCCTTGGGGCGCCCCAGACCGGAAATTCAGTGGCGCCCCCCTCCTTTCCGCCTGGCGCTACCAACGACAGGTTGACAGGAATGCTTCCCAGTCACTGTGGGGCTGGGGGGGCGGTGGGCACTATTTAATGGGGGCCTCTTCCTGGCTTTTGTGTGGTAGCCATTTTTGCACCACTCGTTCTGAGAGAGAGAAATGGATTTGGAGAGAGACAAAGAGAGAAAGAGAGACTTCTGCATTGAGTCAATGCTGTCTGAGGTAGTTTTGGCTTCTGACCATAACTTTGCAGGTACTTTGCTATTTGACCTGCATAACTTTGATTATCCAGATTCTATGGGGGCTGCAATGGGTGGGAACGTCGTCCTCCTCCATCACATTTGGAGGGCACAGAGACGCAGAGAGAGAGTGGCAATCATGGCCAGACAGAGGAGGGTCAACAGGTGTCAGTACAGGAGACCTTACCCTCCCAGGGTTTTTCGCCAACAGTTCTCCTACATTAATATGTCTGAGGAGCAGTGTTTTCGGAGGCTGCGATTCAGCAAGGAGGTGGTCACTGAGCTCTGCCACCTGCTTCAGCCAGATCTGCAGCCTCAACTGAGGAGCAGGACGTCTCTATCAGTGGCAGTGAAGATAACAGTGGCTCTCAACTTTTATGCCACCGGCTCATTTCAATCAGCTACTGGGGACATCGCCAATATCTCCCAGTTCGCTGTGCATTACTGCATCCATCAGGTAACAAATGCCCTCTTTTAAAGGAGACGAGAGTACATCTCTTTCCCCATGACCCCGGACAAGCAGCAAGAATGCGCAACGGGCTTTGCGATGATAGCGGGCTTCCCCGTGGTGCAGGGTGCCATTGACTGCACGCATGTGGCTTTGCGGGCGCCGCAAGAGAATGCCGAGGATTTCCTCAACCGAAAGGGCTTCCATTCCTTAAACGTCCAGTTGGTCTGTGACCACAGACAGCTGATACTCGCTGTCAATGCCCACTTTCCAGGCAGCAGCCACGATGCCTTCATCATGCGCCAGACCTTTTCCAGGCACCGCATCACCCAGGAGGTTGGCTTCTCGGGGACAAGGGATATCCTCTGTGCACCTGACTGATGACACCGCTCCGTTCGCCCAGCACCCCTGCTGAGCTACGATACAACGAGAGCCATCAAGCTACCAGGAACATTGTTGAGCACACAATCGGCATGCTCAATGAACGGTTCCGCTGTCTGGACCATGCTGGAGGAGCCCTGCAGTACTTGCCGGAGTGAGTCTCCCACTTCATTGTTGTGTGCTGCATGCTGCATAAGCTTGCAATCCTCAGAACCCAGCCAATGCCACCAGACATTGGAGCACCAGCAGAGGAGGAGGAGGAAGAGGAGGAGGAGGAAGATGAGGAGGATGATCATCAGCAGCACCAAGGCGGGAGGGAGGCACAAAGTGGAAGTGCCATCCGTCAAAGGCTCATAGCAAGTCGCTTCTAGGCCATCTCTGAGGGAATGGCTTCTGCCATTCAAACAACCTGAATGAAACCATCCTGCAACCCCTAAGCCGGTCAAGCCAACAATGAGTGCAAAGACCAAACATGTACATTTTGAATACAGACAATTCTTTATTTCACAAATTCTATGTGTCTCATTTCCGCATGACAAAGTAATAGAAAGAAACACAAAAAAAAGCAGTCATTCACATAACTGGCTCTCACAACCAGGAGACAATGTCCAAAACAGTAACAAAAATTTGACCACGAACCTCGGCCTTCAATAAAACAAGGAAAAACATTTTGCCACACCTCCTACTTTTTGCCCTTCGAGGGTGATCTGCTTCCCTTGCGAAATTTCCCCCTTCCCACCCTACAGCTCCTCCGTAATGGGGCCCCAGTGGCTGGAGCAAGGCTGGGGGAAGGTTGCTGAGTGTCAGAAACTGAGACTGCAGATGCCCTTGAGGGACGGCCTGGACTAGCTCTGGGCCTGGAGGGCCCGGCTGCTGACTGCACCAACTCTGCATGGGCGGCAGCAGTCTGTCCTACAGGTGATGGCAACTGCAGTGGAGAAGTGACTGTGGTGGCAGCAGGAAACTGTCATCTTGAGAGAGGACAGCAACTCCCTGCTCGACCGACACAATGGCACTCCCACGTGGGGGCAGCACTTCAGCATCCGGAGCAATCTGATGGAGCACAGATTGCTGGCCTGCTGCGGCGCGGTGAGGGCCCCGGGGAAATCTGCCCGATCCAGCAAGGGTGGCAGCAGTCAGTGCTCGCGTGGCCTCAATCTGCATCTGCATGAGACCAGCCACTGACTACATTGCAGCACTTAGCATTTGCGTGGCAGCCGCCTGTGCTACAGTGAAGTGCTCCACACTCCTTGCCAGTGATTCAATGGATTCAGGCAACCTTGCCACTGCAGCCATGAGCTCAGTGTGCCTTTGCTCCGCCTGGGCACTCATTTCAGCGAGGACCCACTCCTCGTCTGCGTCCAGTGCAGCAGGACTCAAGGCCATACACTTCCTCTGGGGAGAAGGCCCCCGAGCTTCCCTACCCCCCTCGCGTTGCTGCAGCCCGCTGGGTCCTGGAGCTTCACCCTCATCAGACCATTCCCCCCTGCTCCCCTCCAGGGAAGGTGTGTCCCCAGTATGGGCATGCGCTGCCGAGGTAGAGGGTGGCGCTGAGGATCCGGCTTCCTCTTCCTCCTCGCCTTCAGCTTCACTCCCAGTGGCAGCTTAAGGGCCCGTCTCCTCACCTGGTGAATCACCATCTGAAAGCAGGGAGGTACAAGAGTGGGTTTAGCGTGAGGACAGGGTGGCAGCAAGGGAGGCATGAGTGCAGCGATTTAGTGATTTGGATTGAAAGTGTCCAAGGCTGCTGTTGTGAGGAAGAAGTGGAAGGAGAGAGGATAAAAAGGTGATGGCCTTACCATTGCTGTCCAGAACGGGGTCAGCGTCTCCAGTGGCGACGGGACCAATCACCCGGCTTGCCACAATCCTGTGGACACGCTCCTCAAGATCGCTGAGGGGTTGAAGTTGAGGCCGCCCTCCACCAGTCCATTGCTGCTGTCTCCTATTATGAGACAGCTTGGCCTGCAAGAAAAAGGACAGCATCTGAGTAAATATGCAGCCATGATCTTGCCTGAAATGCCTCCCATAGTTGAATAGCCCTTACTGTATGCAGCCATGACCTTGCCTGAAATGCCTCCCATGGTTGAATAGCCCTTACTGTATGCAAAGTGTGGAATGTACGTGTGTGTTTGATGAAAGGGCCATAGATGTTGGGCATTGGGGCTTTCAAGACCCTCTGTGGCCATAAAGTAAGGTTGAGTTGGAGGGGTGAAGAGGTTTTGAAAAAAAGGCACTCACCCTGATGACCCGAGTGAGGTCGTTGAACTTTTTCCTACATTGGAGATGGGTCCTCGGCACCATGCTGCTTGAGGTGACTCTCTGAGCTACCTCCCTCCACACTCTTCTGTACTCGCGTGGCAAAGGCCTCCTGCCACTTTCCGGGTACAGAATGGATCTTCTGCGCTCCACCCCGCGAACCAGAGCCTCCAAAGCCCGCTCGCAGAAGCACTGTGCTCGCTCCCTGGCCCTTGCCAAAGTGTCTGGCTGCTAGATTTAACCACAGGTCTGCCCAGGCCGAGATTCAAGGCTCCAGTGAGCAGGGTGTGGCTGCAGAGCAAGCTCGACCCTCCCCTTTAAGAACTGACCAGCGCCAGTGTGTCTGTGTTCAATCGCTAACTGGCAGCACCTGCGCTGCACCCGCCCTCTGAGGTAGCGCCTCGCTCCTCGGCCTTAGCGCCTTAAGAGAGTTGTGTAGCCTGATTTAGCGCTCCAATCACCTCCAGGGGCGATAAAAACCAAGTTTGCTGTCGGAGGCGATAATTAGTGCCCGGCGCTAATCTTTGCGCACCGCCAGTAATCGCGCCTCATATCGGGCGATACCGAATTTTTCCCCCTGGATCTTTGGCGTTTGGATCTGGATCCTTGGCCTTTGGATCTTTGGTGTTTTGATCTATAGGGTTTGCAGCTACAGGGTTTAGATTTTGAGGTTTGGATCTATGGGGTTTGCATGTATATGGTTTGGATCTTTGGGGTTTGGATATATGGTTTGAATCTATAGGTTTTGGATCTCTGGGGTTTGGATCTTTGGGGCTTGAATCTATAGGGTTTGGATCTTTGGGGTTTGGATCTTTGGAGTTTGGATCTTTGGAGTTTGGATATATAGGCTTGAGATCTATAGAGTTTGGATCATTGTGGTTTGGATCTATGGAGTTTAGATATTAGGGCTAAAAATTGAGTAGCGCCAACTTCGTCGGGGCTCTACTTTTAGTGCCCCAGAAAAATTAGCCCCCCCGCGCTGGAACTTGAGTGGTTGCGCCCCAAGGGGGAAGCGGGGCGCTACTGGAAGTGTCCTGCATCCCTCTTGGGTGGCTGCGACTCAATATTGCAGCGTTATGTCCCACAGCGCCACATGCTGCGGCAGGTCGTGCCGCGGTATTGCAGGCCTTCCTCCCCTTCTTAAAGGGGAGGGGCCTTGTGCAGCGCAACCTGGGGCCCAGCTGGGCCCCCGGGGACCGGGAGTGCAGGCAAAAGAGCCTGGCACTCAAGAGAAGTGCCGGGCTCTTGGAGCGCAGCCAGCACTCCGCGGGCGGGGGGGAGGCGGGGGTGTTTCAGGAGGTTTGGGACGGGAGCGCAGGCAGGTGCTGGCAGGCGGCCAGCAACAAAAATGGCTGCCCCGCACCTCGCCTTTAAATTGTGCCTCCCCGGCCGCAGGTACGCCCCCCTGACCCCGTCGGACACAGCATCCGGCGGTAAATCAGGGGGCGCTCCCGAAGATCGTGGCCGGGGCGTGAGTGGGGCGCTGCACATGCCAGATATGTCATCGCCAGCGGCGCAGTGCCACAGAGCGCTGCTGGTTAGTGCCACCGCTAACCTCCCGCTGAATTTTGCGGGAGGTGTGGGCAGTGCCGCACCCAGGCGCTAGTTGCTTTGCGTCCCATTAGCGCCCTCTTAAGGCGCTAACGAGAGGCGCAACCAACTGAATTTTTCCCCCTATATATCCAAACCCCAAAGATTCAAACCACATAGATACAAACCCTATAGATCCAAATCATATGGATTCAAACCCTATAGATCTAAACGCTACAGATCCAAACCCCAAAGATCCAAACCCCATAGATCCAAACCTCAAAATCCAAACCATGTAGATCCAAACCCCATAGATCCCAGCCATATATATCTAAACTCTACAGATCCAAACCCCAAGATCAAAACCCTATAGATCAAAACCCCAAAGATCCAAAACCCAAAGATCCAAACCCTATAGATCCAATCCCTATAAATATTCACCGCTCCATTCCCACTCGGACCTTACCGTCCTTGGCCTCTTGTATTGTTCCACGGAAGCTCAACGTAAACTCAAGGAACAGCACCTCATCTTCCGATTAGGCACTTTACAGCCTTCCGGACTTAATATCGAGTTCAACAAGTTCAGATCATAACCTCGGCCCCTATTACATTTTTTCTTGTAAGTTTTCCACTCCTTCCCCCCCCCCTTTCCTTTTGTTTCCCTCTCACACCTGGCAGCTAACTCTTGCCCTGCCAGTACACTTCACACCTAATCTCAGCCTATTACCATCTTGTCTAGCTTCAAATACCTTTTATTGTCTCTCTTACTGCTTTTGTTTCTTTTACTTCTTTTGTCCGATCGCAGCCCTGCCTTCGATCTATTTTCTTTTCTTTCCAGTTTTGAAGAAGGGTTCGACCCGAAGCGTCAACTCAAATTTCTCTCCACGGATGTTGCCTGACCTGCTGAGTTTTTCCAGCATTTTCTGTTGTTATTTCGGATTTCCAACATCTGCAGTATTTTGCTATCATCCTATAAATATAAACCCTATATATCCAAACCCCAAAGATTCAAACCCCAAAGATCCAAACCTAATGGCCCAGAAATTCGGGTCGGGGGCTTCCCGCGGGTGCAAGCCCCCGACCTGCACTTACCTAGCGCGCCGGCCGTTGAGCTGTAGGGCCCCGTGGAATTCCGATCCGGGGCCTGGCCCAGCTGCCGGCGCGCAGTGCTTGCGTGCCCCAGGGGCGCAGTTAGTTTGATGCGTCCCCTGGGATCACGTGGGCCATGGGCAGCCAGGGAATGCTCCATTCATAAGTCTTGACAGGAAGTGCTGTCAAGACTTATAAATACTACCACCCCAAAATAGCAGTAAATCTTCAAATAAATTTTTAAAATACATCACATTTTTAAAATAAACTATAAATTACATTAAATAACTATTTTAAACAATAATTTAAATTTTTGAAATTTTAAAAAAAATATTCTAACAGGGCTAAAAATAAACTTACCTTGCTTTAAAGTATTTAAAAATAATAAACCTGTGGAAAAAATGTTTTAATTTTACTTAATTGACCACTTACCTTGTAAAAAGCTGGCCTTACGCCTGCTTTTTACATTTCTAAATTCTAAAGATATACCCTCACGAAAAACTTGTAAAAAAAACGTAAGTTCAAAGCACACGCGCAGCCTCTCCCGCGCACGCGTTCAACCTCTGAACCCCTGCTTTCAGAGGAACGGAAGTGCCGGTTTCCCGCGCATGCGCAGTGCATGCAGGAAACCGGCACTTCCATCGGGCCAACGGGTGAGTACCCCGTGCATACTCACCCGTGGAGACCCGAATTTCTGGTTCAATATATCCAAATGCTATATATCTAAACTCCATAGATCCAAAACCCATAGATCCAAACCCCAAAGGTCCAAACCCTGTAGATCCTAACCCTATACATTCAAACCCTATAGGTCCTAACCATATATATAAAAATCCTATACATCCAAACCCCATAGATTCAACCCCCAAAGATCCAAACCCCAAAGATCCAAACCCCATAGATTCAACCCCCAAAGATCCAAACCCCAAAGGTTCAAATCCCATAGACCAAACCCTATAGATCCAAACCCCTTACCTTCAAACCCCTAAGATCAAACCCCCAAAGATCCAAATCCCAAAGATCCAAACTCTATAGATACAAACCCGATAAAACTAAACCCTATCGATCCAAACCCCATAGATTCAAACAATATAGAGCCAAATCCCATAGATTCAAATGCTATAGCAACAAACCCTATAGATCCGAACCCCAAATATACAACCCGTATAGATCTGAATCTGATAGATCCAAAACCCATAGATCCAAATGCCAAAGACCAAACCACAAAGTACCACACCCTCATGATCCAAACCCTGTGGGGGAAAAATTCAGCTGGTTTGCACCTCTCATTAGCGCCTTAAGAGGGCGCTAAGTCAGGCGCAACGCAACTAGCGCCCGGGTGCGGTGATACCTGCGCCTCTCACGAAATTGCCCAGACATTTTGCAGCGGCGCTAAACAATACCGCCCGATCTCCTGCACACGCAGATCTTGACGTAATTCGAGAGTGCAACGCCCTTGTGATGCCCCGGGACAGAAATTGAGTGGTGCCCCCCTCTTTTCCACCTGGCGCTACCAACGACAGGTTGACTGGAACGCTTCCCAGTCGCTGTGGGGCTGGGGGGGCACTATTTAAAGGCGGCCTCTTCCTGGCTTTTGTGTGGTATCCATTTTTGCTCCACTCGTTCTGAGAGAGAGAGAGAGATTTTGAGAGAGACAAAGAGAGAAAGTGAGAATTCTGAATTGAGTCAACGCTGTCTGAGGCAGTTTTGGCTTCTGACCATAACTTTGCAGGTATTTGGTTTTCGACCTTCATAACTTTGATTGCCTCGATACTATGGGGGATGCAATGGATGGGGACATCGTCTTTCTCCATCACATTTGGAGGGCACAGAGATGCAGAGAGAGAGTGGCAATCATGGCCAGATGGAGGAGGGCCAACAAGCCTCTGTACAGGAGACCTTACCCTCCCAGGGTTTTTCACCAACAGTTCTCCTACATTAATATGTCTGAGGAGCAGTGTTTGCGAAGGCTGCGATTCAGCAAGGAGGTGGTCACTGAGCTCTGCCACCTGCTTCAGCCAGACCTGCAGCCTCAGCTGAGGAGCAAGACGCCTCTGTTGGTGGCAGTGAAGATAACAGTGGCTCTCAACTTTTATGCCACCGGCTCATTTCAATCAGCTACTGGGGACATCGCCAATATCTCCCAGATCGCGGTGCATTGCTGCATCCGTCAGGTCACAAATGCCCTCTTTAAAAGGAGACGAGAGTACATCTCTTTCCCCATGACCCCGGACAAGCAGCAACAATGTGCAATGGGCTTTGCGATGATAGCGGGCTTCCCCATGGTCCAGGGCGCCATTGACTGCACGCATGTGGCTTTGCGTGCGCTGCAGGGGAATGCCGAGGATTTCTGCAACCGAAAGGGCTCCCATTCCTTAAATGTTCAGCTGGTCTGTGACTGGGGATATCCTCTGTGCACCTGGCTGATGACACCGCTCCATACACCCAACACCCCTGCTGAGCTGCGATACAACGAGAGCCATTAAGCTACCAGGAACATTGCTGAGCACACAATCAGCGTGCTCAAGCAACGGTTCCATTGTCTGGACCATTCTGGAAACATAGAAACATAGAAGATAGGAGCATGAGAAGGCCATTCGGCCCCTCGAGCCTGCTTCGCCATTCAATGAGATCATGGCTGATCATCCAAATTCAGTACCCTGTTCCTGCCTTCTCTCCATATCCCTTGATCCCTTTAGCCTTAAGAAATATATCTAACTCCTTCTTGAATATATTTAATGAATTGGCCTCTACTGCCTTCTTTGGTAGAGAATTCCACAGGTTCACCACTCTCTGGGTGAAGAAATTCCTCCTCATCTCTGTCCTAAATTGCTTACCCCTTATCCTTAGACTGTGACCCCTGGTTCTGGACTCCCCGACCATCGGGAACTTCCTTCCTGCATCTAGTCTGTCTAGCCCTGTTAGAATTTTATATGTTTCAATGAGATCCCCTCTCATTCTTCTAAACTCCAGCGAGTATAAGCCCAATCGACCCAATCTCTCCTCATACATCATTCCTGCTATCCCAGGTATCAGCCTGGTGAATCTTCGCTGCACTCCCTCCATGGCAAGAACATCCTTCCTCAGATAAGGTGACCAAAACTGCACACAATACTCAAGATGTGGTCTCATCAAGGCCCTGTACAACTGCAGCAAAACATCCTTGCTCCTGTACTCAAACCCTCTCGCTATGAAGGCGAACATGCCATTTGCCTTCTTAACCGCCTGCTGCACTTGCATGCTTACCTTCAGCGACTGGTGCACAAGGACGCCCAGGTCTCGTTGCATTTCCCCTTCTCCCAATCTATTGCCATTCAGATAATAATCTGCCTTCCTGTTTTTGATACCAAAGTGGCTAACCTCGCATTTATCCACGTTATATTGCATCTGCCATGCTTCTGCCCAATCACCCAACCTGTCCAAATCATCCTGGAGTTTCTCGGCATCCTCCTCACAGCACACACGCCCACCCAGCTTTGTGTCGTCTGCAAACTTGGAGATATTACATCTAGTTCCCTCGCCAAATCAGTAATATATATTGTGAATAGCTGGGGTCCAAGGACTGATCCCTGCAGTACCCCACTAGTCACTGCCTGCCACTCGGAAAAAGAGCCGTTTATTCCAACTCTTTGCTTTCTGTCTGCCAACCAGTTCTCTATCCAAGTCAATACCTTGCCCCCAATCCCATGTGCCTTAACTTTACATGCTAATCTCTTATGCGGGACCTTATCGAAAGCCTTTTGAAAGTCCAAATACACCACATCCACTGGTTCTCCCTTATCTATTTTACCAGTTTACCTCAAAAAATTGCAGTAGATTAGTCAAGCACGATTTACCTTTTGTAAATCCATGTTGAATTTGTCTGACCTGGCCACTATTTTCCAAGTGCTCTGCTATTACATCTTTTATAATGGACTCCAGCATTTTCCCCACTACCGATGTCAGGCTTACAGATCTGTAATTCCCCATTTTCTCTCTACCACCTTTTTTGAACAGTGGGGTAACATTAGCTGCCCGCCAATCCATGGTTACTGTTCCAGAATCTATCGAATTTTGGAAGATGACCAGCAATGCATCTACTATTTCTAGGGCCACTTCCTTAAGTACCCTAGGATGTAGATTATCAGGCCCTGGGGGTTTATCGGCCTTCAATCCCGTCAATTTCCCTAACACCATTTCCCTACAAATACTGATTTCTATCAGTTCCTCCCTTTCATTAGACCCTATGTTCCCTGACATCTCTAGGAGGTTATTTGTGTCCTCCTTTGTGAAGACAGAACCAAAGTATGTATTTAATTGGTCTGCCATTCTTTGTTCCCCATTATAAATTCCCCTGATTCTGATTGCAAGGGACCTATGCTTGACTTTACCAATCTTTTTCTCTTCACATATGTATAAAAGCTTTTACAGTCAGTTTTTATGTTCCCTGAAAGCTTACTCTCATACTTTACTTTCCTCCTCTTAATTAATCCTTTTGTCCTCCTTTGTTGAATACTAAACTGCTCCCAATACTCAGGTTTACTGCTTTTTCTGGCCAATTTATATGTCCTCTCCTTGGATCTTATGCTATCCCTAATTTCCCTTGTTAGCCACGGTTGAGTCACCTTTTTTGTTTTATTTTTATGCTAAACAGGGATGAACAAATTCTGTAGTTCATCCATGCGATCTTTGAATGTTTGCCATTGCCTATCCACCGTCAACCCTTTGAGTGACATTCCCCAATCAATCCTACCCAACTCGCGCCTCATACTATCGTAGTTTCCTTTATTTAAATTCAGGACCCGAGTCTCTGAGTCAACTACTTCACTCTCCATCTTAATGAAGAATTCTATCATATTATGATCACTCCGACCCAAGGGGCCTTGCACAACAAGATTGCTAATTAATCCTTTCTCATTACATAATACCCAGCCTAAGATGGCCTGATCTCTAGTTGGTTCCTCGACATATTGGTCCAGGAAACCATTCCGTATACGCTCCAGGAATTCCTCCTCCACAGTATTGTTACTAATTTGGTTAGCCCAATCTATATGTAGATTAAAGTCACCCATGATAACTGCTGTGCCCTTGTTGCAGGCTTCTCTAATTTCCCGTTTAATGCCATCCCTGACCTCCGCATTACTGTTTGGAGGTCTATATACTACTCCCACTAACGTTTTCTGCCCTTTGGTATTTCTCAGTTCTACCCATACAGATTCTACATCATCAGAGCTAATATCCTTCTTACAATTGTGTTAATCCCCTCTTTAACCAGCAATGCTACCCTACCTCCTTTTACTTTTTGCCTATCTTTCCTGAATATTCAATACACCTGGATGTTGAGTTCCCAACCTTGTCCACCCTGGAGCCATGTTTCCGTAATCCCAATCATATCATATTCGTTTACCTCTATTTGCGCAGCTATTTCATCCACCTTATTACGAATGCTCCTCGCATTAAGACACAAAGCTTTCAGGCTTGTTTTTTTAATGCTCTTAGATGTTTTAGAATTATTATTTACTGTGGCCATGTTTGATTTAAACCCTTGATTTCTCTGTCTGCCACTTTTGTTTTTCTCCTTCCTGTCTTTTGCTTTTATCCTTGTTTCCCTTTCCTCTGTCTCCCCGCTCAGGTTCCCAACCCCCTGCCATTTTAGTTTAAACCCTCCCCCAGAGCACTAGCAAACACTCCCCCTAGGACATCGGTCCTGGTCCTGCCCAGGTGCAAACCGTCTGTTTTGTACTGGTCCCACCTCCCCCAGAACCGGTTCCAATGTCCCAGGAATTTGAATCCCTCCCTCTTGCAGCATTCCTCTAGCCACGTATTCATCTGAAATATCCTTCTATTTCTACTCTGACTAGCACGTGGCACTGGTAGCAATCCTGAGATTACTACCTTTGAGGTCCTGTTTTTTAATTTACCTCCTGACTCCCTATATTCAGCTTTTAGGACCTCATCCCAGTTTTTACCTATATCGTTGGTACCTATATGCACCACGACAACTGGCTGTTCACCCGCCCCTTCCAAAATGTCCTGCAGCCACTCTGAGACATCCAGGGAGGCAACACACCATCCTGGAGTCTCGTTTGCGGCCGCAGAAATGCCTATCTATTCCCCTTACAATAGAATCCCCTATTAATAAAACTCTACCCCTCTTTTTCCTCCTGTCACAGAATCACAGAATCACAGAAACCCCACAGTGCAGATAGAGGCCATTTCGGCCCATCAAGCCTGCACCGACACATATCCCACCCGATCCCCGTAACCCCTACACCAACACATATCCCACCCTATCCCCGTAACCCCACGTATGTAATCCCCCTAACACTAAGGGTCCTGTGCAGCAGAACCACCCCTGGTGCCAGGAAGTTGGCTGCTGCTGCCTTCCCCTGGTAAGCCATCCCCCCCATCAGTATCTAAAGTGGTATATCTGTTTGAGAGGGGGATGGCCACAGGGGACCCCTGCACCTCCTGCCTGCGCCTACTACTCTGCCTGTTGGTCACCCATTCCCTTCCTGCCTGTGCAACCCTTACCTGTGGTGTGACCAACTGATTAAACGTGATATCCACGATGTCCTCATCATTGCGGATGGTCCAGTATGTATCCAATCGCAGCTCCAGCGCCACAATGCGGCCTGTCAGTAGCTGCAGCTGGATACACTTCCTGCACACATGGTCATCAGGGACACAGGACATGTCCCTGAGTTCCCACATAGCGCAGGAGGACCATTCCATGGGGCTGAGTTGTCCTGCCATGACTTACCCTTTAATTAATTCAAATGAAATTAAACAAATCAATCCCACCAATTACACTACAGTTAAATGATATACTTAAGGGCCCTGGTTTACCAACAGTCCCCACTACACCACAGAGACCCTAGAAACTATAAACCACAGAGTTTAAGTTTGAAAAAGAGAGAAATACTGAGCAACCAATCACTTACCTGCTTTCTGGTGACGTCACACTTCGATTGCTTTTTACTTCTCTCCCTCCCTCTGAGCTCAGAGCTCTGAGATTGGTAAACCTACCTGCGCTCTGCCGCCGCCGCCTCACCCAGGTCCGCCGCCGCTGTGGGGCCTACCTGCGCTCTGCCGCCGCCACCTCACCCAGGTCCGCCGCTGTTGTGGGGCCTACCTGCGCTCTGCCGCTGCTTTTGTAGTCATTCCTCTGCCGCCGCTGCCTCACCCAGGTCCGCCACCATTGTGGGGCCTACCTGCACTCTGCCGCCGCTTTTGTAGTCGCTTCTCTGCCGCCGCCACCTCACCCAGGTCCGCCGCCGCTGGAAGAGCCCTTCAGTACTCACCTGAGTGAGTCTACCACTTCGTTGTTGTGTGCTGCATGCTGCATAACCTTGCAATCCTTAGGACCCAGTCAATGCCACCAGACATTGGAGCACCAGCAGAGGAGGAGGAGGAAGAGGAGGAGGAGGAGGAGCAGCAGCACCAAGGCGGAAGGGAGGCACACAATATACAAAGTGGAAGGGCCGTCCGTCAAAGGCTCATAGCAAGTCGCTTCTAGGTCCCTTCTGAGGAAATGGCTTCTGCCATTCAAACAACCTGAATGAAACCATCCCGCAACCCCTAAGCCGGTCAAGGCAACAATGATTGCAAATACCAAACATGTATGTAATGATCAGCAACCTGTCATTCTGGAATGGTACACTAGGTGGTGCTGTATGTATATAAGAGTGGGCTACCCACGATGCACCAGGCTACCCACAGAGCAGCAGTCAAGATGGATGCCTCTACATATACTGTACCTAGTCCACATGTGCTCAATAAAGTGTCTAGCAAAAGCTAGCTCTTCTTAATAAAAACGACTAGTTATTAATGAACATAACATGGTACCAGGATTGGTAAGATCTGCTGAATATTGTGCAATGCGACATGGAGAATTTGAAGCCACCAGAGCGTTTGAAACTCACAGGAAATATCGACTACAATTGGCAGACTTTTAAACAACAATTCGAACTCTACATTGCTGCCATCGGGTACGGTACGAAGCCAGATGCAAGGAAAATAGTGTTGCTGCTCATGGTTGCAGGCCCACAGGCAATAGAGGTATTTAATACATTTGTATTTAATCCAGAGGAGAACAGAGAAAAATTAGACGATGTGCTAAAGAAGTTTGATACACATTGTTCTCCCAAAAAGAATGAAACCTATGAGAGGTACATCTTCCATTCTCGGACACAGCAGCAAAATGAGACTTTTGACAGCTTTATGACTGATCTGAAACTGAAAGCACAGACATGTAATTTCTCTGAGCTAAAAGCATCCATGATTCGTGACCAGATTGTGTTTGGTATTCATGATAAAAAAAGTCAGGGAACGTCTGTTGAGAGAAACCGAACAATCATTGGAAATTGCTATGAAAATATGCCAAGCCAGCGTGCTAGCTCGAAAGCACGTGAAGACTTTCAGTGAAATCAATAATGATGCGATTGTAATGAGTGATAATGCTGCTGTCGGTGCTGTGTCCTACAAGGGGAAGAAACGTGGGCAGAACAGAAGTGAAAAGCAATCGGAGGATGAAACTTTTAATTGTAAACGCTGTGGTTACAAACACCAGTTAAGACAATGCCCAGTGTTTGGAAAAAAGTACACAAAGTGTAATGGAAAGAATCACTTTGCCAAACAATGCTTTTCAAAAGTAAAAACAAAGAAAGGGCAACGAGTTAATGTGATTGAGGACACTGATTTAAGTGAGACATGTTTTGTAGGAATGGTGTCATGTGACAATATCAAAAAGGATACAGAAAATGAGCATGCCCTCAGGAATTAACAATGCTGAACATAAAGTTAATGCAGTAAAAGAGGACAAATGGATGATCCCACTGCAGGTAAATGGAGCATTAGTTACATTGAAACTAGACACTGGGGCAAAAGCAAACTTAATCAGTATGAGTGACATTAACAATATGAAAGAAAAGCCCAAAATACAGAAAAAGTCAGTACTACTGAAGGACTATAATGGACAGAAAATAGATAGCTTAGGTGTATGCAGACTTAAAGTGACAGTCAAAGACAAAGTGCATCATCTCATGTTTTCTGTTGTGGCTGAAGGACTTGATTCACTACTGGGTGACAAAGTTTGTGAGGACTTAGAACTGGTCAAGAGAGTCTACCGTATAAACTGTGCCATAAGCAGACCAGATGACTCGGTGGATTCTGTAGTGAATAATTTCCAGGATGTGTTCAAAGGATTTGGAGTTCTACCATTCACTTACAAGATCCAGCTAAAGGAGGATGCTCAGCCAGTGGTACATGCTCCACAAAGAGTTCCAGCACCCCTGCGTGACCGGCTCAAGAATGAACTGGACAGAATGACCACACTAGGTGTCATCAGGAAAGTCGAAGAGCCAACAAACTGGGTTAACTCCATGGTATGTGTAAAGAAAAAGAACAATGATCTAAGAATATGCATGGATCCAAAGGACTTAAATGCAAACATAAAACATGAACACTACCAGATTCCCAAGCGAGAAGAAATCACCAGTGAAATGTCAGGTGCCAGATACTTTGCAAAGCTCGATGCCTCACAAGGATTTTGGCAACTAAAACTGGATGAAGAGAGCACCAAATACTGTACCTTCAACACACCATTGGCAGGTATTGTTTCCTCAGAATGCCTTTCGGGATAATATCTGCATCTGAAATCTTTCATAGAGCGATGGAACACATAATTGAAGGTCTGGAAGGAGTTCGGGTCTATGTTGATGACATCATCATCTGGGGCTCCACACTGAAAGAACACAATGAGAGACTGACTAAAGTGCTACAGAGCATATGCCGGAATGGACTGAAACTCAACAAAGCCAAGTGTCAGTTTGGCGTCCAGGAAGTCACTTTCCTAGGATATAATCTATCTGGTAAAGGAATAGAGCCAGATATGGAAAAAGTAAACGCCATAGACAAAATGTCCCGATCCACTGACAAAAAAGGAGTGCTACGCATCATGGGGATGATAAACTTCATTGGAAAGTTCATTCCTAACTTGTCAGCCAAGACAGCCTGTCTGCGAGACCTGCTACGTAAAACAAATGAGTTCGCATGGACAGAAAGACATGAACAAGAGTGGATAAACCTCAAAACAGTGCTGACAACCACACTTGTACTCACCTTCTTTGACCCAACAAAAAGAATCAAAGTGTCAACAGATGCATCAAAAGATGGCCTAGGTGCGGTCTTGCTACAAGCAGAGGGTGAAGATTGGAAGCCTGTTGCCTATGCCTCCAGGTCTATGACTGATACTGAGTGTCGATACACCCAGATTGAAAAGGAATGTCTAGGCTTGGTAGTTGGACTAGAAAAGTTTCATGGCTACATATATGGACATCCCACCTCCACAGCCCACTGGTTGCCATCATAAAAAAGAACCTGAATGAGATGTCTCCAAGGATTCAACGACTCGTGATGAAGCTGCAAAGATATGACTTTGAACTGATCTACACACCAGGCAAATACATAGTGTTAGCAGATGCACTATCCCGAGCACCCACAATGAGTCATGTGAGCTCTACTGAAGAAGACGTGGATGTTCATGTGAGTATGGTTACTGCTGCGCTGCCCGTGTCAGACACAAAATCAAAGCAAATAGCTGAAGAAACAGTAAAAGATACAGTATTACAAACAGTAATAGAGAACATTCATCATGGTTGGCCAAAAGGTTCCTGTCCAAAATATTTTCACATAAGGTCAGAATTGAGTGTCGCAAGTGGACTATTACTAAAACAGAACAGAATAGTCATTCCACAGGCTCTACTTCAAGACATGCTCAAAAGAATTCATGAGGGACACCTCGGAATTGAAAAATGCAAAAGGAGAGCAAGAGACACTGTTTATTGGCCTGGCATAAATAAGGACATTGAGAACATGATAGGCAAATGTGAGACATGTCAGAAACACCAAAACAAACAAGCAAAGGAACCAATGATAATAGCTGACATACCAACAGCACCATGGCAAAAGGTTGATATGGACCTTTTTCATTTAAATGGTAAAGACTATGTAATAGTGATTGACTACTATTCTAACTATCCTGAGATGGCGCTGCTCTCAAGCACCACAGCAAGCAGTGTCATAATGCATGTGAAACCCATCTTCGCCAGACATGGAATTCCCAGGATTGCCGTTAGCGACAATGGTCCGTGCTTCAACTATAAGGAGTGGCAACATTTTGCAGCACATTATGACTTTCAACACATCACATCCAGTCCTTTTTATGCTCAGTCGAATGGTAAGGCAGAGAAAGGTGTTCAAGTTCTCAAGCAGCTACTGAAGAAAGCAACAGAAAGCAAGTCTGATCCTTATCTCGCCCTGCTGAGCTACCGAGCCTCACCTTTAGACTTTGGTTCTTCACTTGCTGAACTCCTAATGGGCCACAAGTTGCGTACCACGCTACCCTGCTGTGCAAAAGAAAAGCAGAGTAAGGAACTGAGACAGAGACTTCAACTGTTAAAGCTGAAACAGAAATCATACTATGACAAGTCATCCAAAACTCTGAAACCATTGACAAGGAATGATGTTGTCAGGATTGAAGATCCAGATGCATGGAACAGGAAAGCTACAGTTCTTGAGGAAGTAGGACCAAGGTCATACACTGTTAGAACTGAGGAAGGACAGATTCTCAGGAGGAACCGCCGTTCCCTCCTAAAAACACAAGAGACTATCGAAGAGCAAATCGATGACAATGCCGCAACTGAATCTTGTCACCCACCACCAGAACAATCTAACACAAATACACATACAGGCTCTCATGAAAACACATCAGACTTCCCTGTGCTGAGCAGATCCACACGTGAAGTAAAAAAGCCTGATAGACTTAATCTTTGAGTACAAAGAAAACTACATTGAAAATGTATTGACTGTTGAAGATGTTTATGTTGTTATGATTGATTGATATTGATTGATACTGATTTTGTTTAACCTCAAAGAAAGGGGGATGTAATGATCAGTAACCTGTCATTCTGGAATGGTACACTAGGTGGTGCTGTATGTATATAAGAGTGGGCTACCCACGATGCACCAGGCTACCCACAAGGCAGCAGTCAAGATGGATGCCTCTACAGATACTGTACCTAGTCCACATGTGCTCAATAAAGTGTCTAGCAAAAGCTAGCTGTTCTTAATAAAAACGACAAGTTATTAATGAACATAACAATGTACACTTTGAATACAGAAACTTAATTATTTTACAAACTCAGTGTGTCTCATTTCCGCAGGACAAACTAATAGAAAGAAACACAGAAAAAAACAGTCATTAACATAACTGGCTCTCACAACCTGGAGACAATGTCCAAAGCAGTTAAAAAAATTTGACCACGAACCTCGGCCTTTAATAAAACAATGAACAACATTTTGTCACACCTCCTACTTTTTTCCCATCGAGGGTGATCTGCTTCCCTTGCGAAATTTCCCCCTTCCCACCCTGCAGATCCTCCGTAATGGGGCCCCAGTGGCTGCAGCAAGGCTGGTGGAAGGCTGCTGATTGTCATAACCTGAGACTGCAGATGCCCTTGAAGGACGGCCTCGACCAGCTCTGGGCCTGGAGGGCCCGGCTGCAGACTGCACCAACTCTGCATGGGCGGCAGCAGTCTGTTCTACAGGCGGTGGCAAGTGCAGTGGAGAAGTGACAGTGGTGGCAGTAGGAATGCTGTCATCTTGAGAGAGGACAGCACCTCCCTGCTCGATCGACACACTGGCACTCCCACGGGGCAGCACTTCAGCATCCGGAGCAATCTGCTGGAGCACAGATTGCTGGCCTGCTGCGGCGCGGTGAGAGCCCCGGGGAAATGTATCCGAACCAGCGAGGATGGCAGTAGTCAGTGCTTGCGTGGCCTCAATCTGAGTCTGCATGAGAGCAATCAGAGATGGGGTCATGGCAGCCAGTGACTGAATTGCAGCACTAAACATTTGCGTGGCATCCATCTGTGCTACAGCGAAGTGCTCCACACTCCTTGCCAGTGATTCAATGGATTCGGGCACCCTTGCCACTGCAGCCATGAGCTCAGTGTGCCTGTGCTCCGCCTGGGCGCTCATTTCAGTGAGGACCCGCTCCTCCTCTGCATCCAGTGCAGCAGGACTCGATGGCATACTCTCCCTCCGGGGAGAAGGCCCCCAAGCTTCCCTACCCCCATCGCGTTGCTGCAGCCCGCTGGGTCCTGGAGCTTCACCCTCATCAGACCATTCTCCCCTGCTCTCCTCCAGGGAAGGCATGTTCCCAGTGTGGGCATGGGCTTCCTCGGCAGAGGGTGGCACTGATGGTCCGGCTTCCTCTTCCTCTTCACCTTCAGCTTCACTCCCACTGGCAGCTTGAGGGCCCGTCTCCTCACCTGGTGAATCACCATCTGAAAGCAGGGAGGTAAAAGAGTGGGTTTAGCGTGAGGACAGGGTGGCAGCAAGGGAGGCATGAGTGCAGCGATTTAGTGATTTGGATTGAAAGTATCAAAGGCTGGTGTTCACAGAAATCACAGAAATCACAGAAACCCCACAGTGCAGATAGAGGCCATTTCGGCCCATCGAGCCTGCACCGACACATATCCCACCCTATCCCCGTAACCCCACGTATTTAATCCCCCTAACACTAAGGGTCAATTTATCATAGCCAATCAACCTAACCTGCACATCTTGTGAGGAACAAGTGGAAGGAGAGAGGACAAAAAGGTGATGACCTTACCATTGCTGTCCAGAATGGGGTCGGCGTCTCCAGTGGCGACGGGGCCAATCACCCGGCTCACCACAATCCTGTGCTCCTCAAGATCGCTGAGGGGTTGCAGCTGAGGCCACCCTCCACCGGTCCGTTGCTGCTGTCTCCTATTATGAGACAGCTTGGCCTGCAAGAAAAAGGATGGCGTCTGAGTAAATATACAGCCATGGTCTTGCCTGAAATGCCTCCCATAGTTGAATAGCCCTTACTGTATGCAGCCATGGTCTTGCATGAAAGGCCTCCCATAGTTGAATAGCCCTTACTGTATGCAGCCATGGTCTTGCCTGAAATTCCTCCCCCAGTTGAATAGCCCTTACTGTATGCAAAGTGTGGAATGTGCGTGTGTGTTTGATGAAAGGGCCATAGCTGTTCGATGATTGTTGGGCATTGGGGCTTTTTAGACCCTTTGGCCAGGTTTTGAAAAAAAGGCACTCACCCTGACGACCCGAGTGAGGTCGTTGAACTTTTTCCTACATTGCAGATGGGTCCTAGGTACCATGCTGCTTGAGGTGACTCTCTGAGCCATCTCCCTCCACACTCTTCTGTACTCGCGTGGCAAAGGCCTCCTGCCACTCTCTGGGCACAGTATAGATCTTCTGCGCTCCACCGCGCCAACCAGAGCCTCCAAGGCCCGCTCGCAGAAGCGCTGTGCTCGCTCCCTGTCCCTCTCCATAGTGTTTGGCTGTTAGATTTAGCCACAGGTCTGCCCAGGCCGAGATTCAAGGCTCCAGTGAGCAGGGTGTGGCTGCAGAGCAAGCTCGACCCTCCCCTTTAAGAACTGACCGGCGCCAGTGTGTCTGTGTTCAATCGCCAACTGACAGCACCTGCGCTGCGCCCGCCCTCTGAGGTAGCGCCTCGCTCCTCGGCCTTAGCGCCTTAAGAGAGGTGTGTAGCGCCTGATTTAGCGCTCCAATCACCTCCAGGGGCGATAAAAGCCAAGTTTGCCGTCGGAGGTGATAATTAGCGCCAGGCGCTAAACTTTGCGCCCGGCCGATAATTGCGCCCCAAATGGGGCGATACTGAATTTTTCCCCCTATGGTTTATACCTATAGGGATTGAATCTATAGGGTTTGGATATTTGAGGTTTCGATCGTTGCGGTTTGAATCTATGGGGTTTGGATCTATATGGTTTGGATATATATGGGGTTTGGATCATGAGGGTGTAGTACTTTGTGGTTTGGATCTTTGGCATTTGGATCTCTAGGTTTTGGATCTATCAGATTCAGATCTATACGGGTTGTATATTTGGGGTTCGGATCTATAGAGTTTGTTGCTATAGCGTTTGAATCTATGGGATTTGGCTCTATATTGTTTGAATCTATGGGGTTTGGATCGATAGGGTTTAGTTCTATTGGGTTTGTATCTCTAGGGTTTGGATCTTTGGGGTTTGGATCTATGGGGTTTGGATCTATGGCGTTTGGATCTTTGGGGTTTGGATCTATGGGGTTTGGATCTATGGGGTTTGGATCTATGGGGTTTGGATCTATGGGGTTTGGATCTTTGGGGTTTGGATCTATGGGGTTTGGATCTTTGTGGTTCGGATCTATGGGGTTTGGATCTTTGGGGTTTGGATCTATGGGGTTTGGATCTTTGGGGTTTGGATCTATGGGGTTTGGATCTTTGGGGTTTGGATCTGTGGGGTTTGGATCTTTGGGGTTTGGATCTATGGGGTTTGGATCTTTGGGGTTTGGATCTATGGGGTTTAGATATATAGGGGGAGAAATTCAGTATCGCCACGTTTGGGGCGTTATACTCAAGCGGGCGCGAAATTTAGCCCCCGGCGCAAATTATCGCCACCTACTGCTAAATTGACCTGCTTCGCCCCTGGAGGTGCTTGGAACGCTAAAACAGGCGCTGCACGACTGTCTTAAGGCGCTAAGCCGGAGAAGCGAGGCGCTACCACCAAGGGTTGGCGCAGCGCAGGTGCGGCCAGTTAGCGATTGCAGGCAGACACGCTGGCGCTGGTCAGCTCTTAAAGGGGAGGTTTGGTCTTGGATTGCAGCCACACCCTGCGAATCGGAGCCCTGATTCTCGGCCTGGACAGACCTGCTGCCACATTCTAATGGTTAGGACCATGGAGAGGGCCAGGGAGTGAGCGCAGCGGTTCAGTGAGGGGGCCCTGCAGCTTCTGGTTGGCACGGTGGAGCGCAGGCAATCTATCCTGTTTCCGGATAGTGGCAGGAGGCCGCTGCCCAACGACTATCGCAAAGCTTGGAGGGAGGTGGCTCACAGTGTGACCTCCAGCAGCCTGGTGCCTAGGACCCCTGTGCAATGCAGGAAGAAGTTCAACGACCTCACTCGGGTCGTCAGGGTGAGTACCCTTTTCAGAATCCTCTTCATCCCTGCATGTCCACCTCACTTTATGGCCAAAGGGTCCTGAAAGCCCCAATGCCCAGCCCTCATCCAACACCTATGGACCTTTCATGAAACTCACACGCACATTCAGCACTTTACACACTGTAAGGGCTAATCGACCATGAGAGGCAGTGCAGCCAAGATCAGGGCTTCACACTGTAAGGGCTATTCCACCATGGGAGGCAGTGCAGCCAAGATCAGGGCTTCACACTGTAAAGGCTATTCCACCATGGGAGGCAGTGCAGCCAAGATCAGAGCTTCACACTGTAAGTGCTAATCGACCATGGGAGGCAGTGCAGCCAAGATCATGGCTTCACACTGTACTCAGGGCCCATCCTTTCTCTTGCAGGGCAAGCTGGCCAATAACAGGAGGCAGCAGCAACAGACCGGGGGAGGCCGGCCTCACCTTCAAGACCTCAGCGATCTGGAGCAGCGAGTCCAGCGGATTATGGCAGGCCGGATGATTGGCCCTGTCGCCACTGGAGATGCCGACCCCGTTCTGGACAGCAATGATAAGGTCATCACCTTTTTGACCTCTCTCCTTCCACTTGTGCCTCACACCAGCATCCTTTGCCACTATCGAACCAATACAGTGCATTGTAGCACTCATGCCTCCCTCGCTGCCGCCCTGTCCTCACGCTAAAGCAACTCTTGTACCTCCCTGCTTTCAGATGCTGATTCACTAGGTGAGGAGGCGGGCCCTCAAGCTGCCACTGTGAGCGATTCTGAAGGCGAGGAGGAAGAGGAAGCCGGACCATCAGTGCCACCCTCAGCTGAGGCAGCCCAAGGCCATAATGGGGATACGCCTTCCCTGGAGGGGAGCAGGGGGGAAGGGTCTGAGGAGGGTAAAGCTCTGGGGGCCAGAGGGCTGCAGCAACGCGGGGGGGGGGTGTAGGGAAGCTCGGCGGCCTTCTCCCTGGAGGGAGAGTCTGGCCTCCAGTCCTGCTACAGTGAGCTCAGAAGAGGTGCAGCTCCTCGCTGAAATGGGCGTCCAGGCGGAGCAGAGGCACACTGAGCTCATGGCTGCAGTGGCAAGGATACCCGAATCCATTGAGTCACTGGCAAGGAGTGTCCAGGACTTCGGCGCAGCACTGGCAAGGAGTCTGCAGGACTTTGGTGCAGCACAGGCAGCACAGGCGGCTTCCACGCAAGTGCTTAGTGGTGCAATGCGGTTAGTGGCTGGTCTGATGCAGATGCAGATTGAGGCCACACGGGCACTGACTGCTGCCATCCTCGCTGGATTGGGCACGAATCATCGGGGCCCTCGCCGCGCCGCAGCAGGCCAGCAGCCTGTGCTTCAGCAGATTGCTCCGCATGCTGCAGTGCTGCCTTGTGGGAGTGCCAGTGTGTCGTCCGACCAGGGAGTGCCTGTCCTCTGTCAGGATGGCAGCATTCCTGCTGCCAACACTGTCACTTCTCCACTGCAGCTGCCACCACCCGAAAGACAGACTGCTGCCGCCCATGCAGAGTTGGAGCAGTCAGCAGCTGGGCCCTCCAGGCCCAGAGCTGGTCCAGGCCGTACCTCAAGCGCATCTGCCAACTCAGTTTCTGACACTCAGCAGCCTTCCCCCAGCCACGCTGCAGCCACTGGGGTCCTATTGCGGAGGAGCTGCAGGGTGGGAAGGGGCCAATCTCGCAAGTGAAGCAGATCACTCTCGAAGGGCAAAAAGTAGGAGGTGTGGCAAAATGCTGTTAATTTTTTTAGTGAAGGCTGAGAATCGTGGTCATTTTTTGGTTACTCTTTTGTTCATTGTCTCCAGGTTGTGAGAGCCAGTTATGTGTCTGACTGCTTTTTTTGGGGTTTCTCTCTATTACTTTGTCATGCGGGAAGGGCACACAGTTTGTTAAATAAAGAAGTGTCTTTATTCAGATTGTGCATGTTTGCTCTTTGAACTATTTGTTGCCTTGACCGGCTCAGGGGTTGCGGAATGGTTCCATTCATGTTCTTTCAATGGCACAAGCCATTCCCTCAGAGGGGGCCTAGAAGCGACTTGCAATAAGCTGCTGACGGACGGCCCTTGCGCTTTGTGCCTCCCTCCCGTCATGGTGCTCATCCTCCTCCTCCTCCTCCTCTGCTGGTGCTCCAATGTCTGGTGGCAGTGGCTGAGTCCTGAGGATTGCCAGGTTATGCAGCATGCAGCACACTACAACGAAATGGGAGACTCGCTCAGGTGAGTACTGAAGGGCTCCCCCGGAATGGTCCACACAGCGGAACTGTTGCTTTAGCGCGCCGATTGTGTGCTCACTGATGTTCCTGGTCGCTTGATGTCTCTCATTGTATCGTTCTTCAGCAGGGGTGCTGGGCACACAGAGCGGGGTCATCAGCCAGGTGCACAGAGGATAGCCCTTGTCCCCGAGAAGCCAGCCTCCTGGGTGAGCCGGGGCTTCGAAAAGGTCTGCCACAGAAGTCCGGCACTGGATGAAGGCCTCGTGGCTGCTGCTTGGAAAGCGGGCATTGACAGCTAGTATCAGCTGTCTGTGGTCACACACCAACTGGACGTTCAACGAATGGAACCCCTTCCGGTTGCGGTAATCCTCGGCATTCTCTTGCGGCGCCCGCAAAGCGACATGCACGCAGTCAATGGCGCCCTGGACCATGGGGAAGCCCGCTATTCTTGCAAATCCCATTGCGCGCTCTTGCTGCTTGTCCAGGGTCATGGGGAAGGAAATGTACTGACGTCTCCTTTTAAAGAGGGCATTCGTGACGTGGCGGATGCAGCAATGCACCGCAAACTGGGAGACATTGGCAATAATAAGGAGGTAAAGAATAATAAGGGGAAAAAAACACTAGTGGGCGTAGTCTATAGGCCTCCGAACAGTTGCAACTATGTTGGACGGAGTATCAATCAGGAAATAGTTGAGGCTTGTAATAAGGGAACATCTATAATTATGGGGGATTTTAACTATCATATTAATTGGACAAATCAAATTGGGCAGGGCTGCCTTGAGGATGAGTTCATTGAGTGTATTAGGGATGGGTTTCTTGAGCAGTATGTAACTGAACCGACCAGGGGGCAAGCAACCTTAGATCTGGTCCTGTGTAACGAGACAGGATTAATTAAAAATGTCCTAGTAAAGGATCCCCTTGGAATGAGTGACCATAACATGGTTGAATTCCATATTCAATTAGAGGGTGAGAAGGTTGGATCTCAAACAAGCATGCTAAGCTTAAATAAAGGAGATTGTGAAGGTATGAGAGCGGAATTGAGTAGAGTGGATTGGGAAAATAGATTAAAGGGTAAGACGATACATGATCAGTGGTGTACATTTAAGGAGTTATTTTACAACTTCCAAAAAAATATATTCCACTGAGAAGAAAAGGGTGTAAAAGAAAAGACAGCCATCCGTGGCTAAGTAAAGAAATTAAGGATAGTATTCGACTAAAAACAAGGGCATATAAGGTAGCCAAATCTAGTGGGAGGATAGAGGATTGGGAAAACTTTAAAAGACAGCAAAAAATAACAAAAAGATTGATTAAGAAAGGGAAGATAGATTATGAAAGTAAATTAGCAAAAAATATAAAAACAGATAGTAAGAGTTTTTATAGTTACATAAAAAGAAAAAGGGTGGCTAAAGTAAATGTTGGTCCCTTAGAAGATGAGACCGGGAAATTAATGGTGGGAAATATGGAGATGGCAAAAACACTGAATGAATATTTTATATCAGTCTTTACAGTAGAAGACACTAAGAATATCCCAACACTGGACAAACAGGGGGCTATAGGGGGGGAGGAGCTAAACACGATCAAAATCACTAAGGAAGTGGTACTCGGTAAAATAATGGGACTCAAAGCGGATAAATCACCTGGACCTGATGGCTTACATCCTAGGGTCTTGAGGGAAGTGGCGGTAGGGATTGTGGATGCATTGGTAATAATTTTCCAAAGCTCCCTGGACTCAGCAAAGGTCCCGGCAGACTGGAAAACTGCTAATGTAACACCCTTATTTAAAAAGGGCAGTAGACAGAAGGCTGGAAACTATAGACCGGTTAGCCTAACATCTGTGGTAGGTAAAATTTTGGAGTCCATTATTAAGGAGACAGTAACAGGACATTTGGATAATCATCATTTAATAGGACAAAGTCAGCATGGTTTTATGAAGGGGAAGTCATGTTTGACAAATTTGCTGGAGTTCTTTGAGGAAGTAACATATAGGGTGGATAAAGGGGAACCAGTGGACGTAGTGTATTTAGACTTCCAAAAGGCATTTGACAAGGTGCCACACAAAAGATTATTGCTTAAGATAAAAAATCACGGGATTGGGGGTAATATTCTGGCATGGATAGAGGATTGGCTATCTAACAGAAGGCAGAGAGTTGGGATAAATGGTTCATTCTCAGAATGGCAATCAGTAACTAGTGGTGTTCCGCAGGGGTCAGTGCTGGGTCCCCAACTCTTTACAATCTATATTAACGATTTGGAGGAGGGGACCGAGTGTAACATAGCAAAGTTTGCAGATGACACTAAGATGGGAGGGATAGTAGTGAGTGAGGAGGACATAAAAAACCTGCAAGGGGACATAGACAGGCTAAGTAAGTGGGCAGAGATTTGGCAGATGGAATACAATACTGGAAAGTGTGAGGTTATGCCCTTTGGCAGGAAAAATCGTAGAGCAAGCTATTATGTTAATGGCAAGAAACTGGAAAGTACTGAAGTACAAAGGGATCTGGGGGTTCTGGTGCACGAAATTCAAAAGGTTAGTATGCAGGTGCAGCAAGTGATAAGAAGGCCAATGGAATGTTGGCTTTCATTGCTAGGGGGATAGAATATAAAAATAGGGAGGTATTGCTGCAGTTGTACAAGGTATTGTTGAGACTGCACCTGGAATACTGCATACAGTTTTGGTGTCCATACTTAAGAAAAGACATACTTGCTCTCGAGTCAGTACAAAGAAGGTTCACTTGGTTAATCTCGGGGATGAGGGGATGGACATATGAGGAGAGGTTGAGTAGATTGGGACTCTACTTATTGGAGTTCAGAAGAATGAGAGGCGATCTTATTGAAACATATAAGATTGTGAAGGGGTTGGATCGGGTGGATGCGGGGAGGATGTTCCCGATGATGGGTGAAACTAGAACTAGGGGGCATAGTCTTAGAATAAGGGGCTGCTCTTTCAAAACTGAGGAGGAGGAACTACTTCACTCAGAGGGTGGTAGGTCCATGGAATATGCTGCCCCAAAAAGCTGTAGAAGCTACATCATTACATAAATTTAAAACAGAAATAGACAGTTTCCTAGAAGAAAAGGGAATTAAGGGTTACGGGGAGCGGGCAGGAATTTGGACATGAGTCTAGGTTTGGATCGGACATGGCCCTGTGGGCAGCGGAGCGGGCCCAGGGGCCGTGTAGCCTGATCCTGCTCCTATTTCGTGTGTCTAATTCTGTTAGATTCAGGAGATGGTTCTGTGATAGTAGATTGGCGGTTAGGATCAGATCAGCCATGATCTTATTAAATGGTGGAGCAGGCTCGAGGGGCCGATTGGAAGGAACCGGTGGCATAGAAGTCGAGAGCCACTGTCACCTTCACTGCCACCGACAGAGACGTCCTGCTCCTCAGTTGAGGCTGCAAATCTGGCTGAAGCAAGTGGCAGAGCTCAGTGACCACCTCACTGCTGAATCAAAGCCTCTGAAAACACTGCTCCTCAGACATGTTGAGGTATGAGAACTGTTGGCGGAAAACCCTGGGAGGGTAAGGTCTCCTGTGCCGACGCCTGTTGGCCCTCCTCCGTCTGGCCATGATTGGCACTCTCTCTCGGCGTCTCTGAGCCCTCTCAATGCAATGGAGAAACCCAACGTTTCCACCCATTGCAGCCCCCATAGTATGTGGTCACTCAAGGTTATTGTTAAATCTGTGAGTTGTTCAAGTAATTAATACTCAGACTTAATCAGTAACAATAAAACAGGTCTTTACTGGTTGGAGGTAGGGACTACACTGAATACAAGATTACTGCACAGTGCTTATATACCGGTGTGTTCACCCCCGGTATTATGTCTACAGCAGCCTGAGAAAGTAGTACATCTCTTAAGGTGGAACAGGCTTAAGCTCTCTTAAGGTGGAACAGGTTACATACACAACACTCCTCCCTTCTTAGCTTTATAGTCATCCCCCCCATTTAACATAACGTAATAACATATATACATATATAACTTCATGTTTAAAGTAACATATCACAGATTCAGTCTCTGCGGAAAACAGTTCACAGATTCAATCTCTGTGGTGTAGTCGGTTCACGTTACTCATTCAATAGTCCTTTCATGGATTTAACAGCTTGAACTTCCGAACTGATTTGGCTCCGTTCGGAGGGACCACATGTGTGATCTGGTAGAGGTGATAATGGTTCAGATGGGTCATCTTCTGTTTTTACTTTTCCTTTTCTGCTTCTTGGAGACTCTCTGGGCTCCATTGTCAGCTGCCACAGCTGCCAGCTGCATGCGCAGTTCCTCCTTCTCTTCCTCCTTTTTTTGTAGTAGAGCCACCTTCTCCCGATGTTCCGTAGACTTTCGGTGCTCCTCCATGATTTCTGTATGGTGGGAGTCGAAGTTACAAGTTGGGCAGGACAGGACATAGTAATATTCGGAGTCGTCCGACAGGTCAGCGAGAGGGTCGTCTATTTCCTCCATACCCAGCTGGACGTTAGCCAGCTCTTGTTCCAAATCCAGATATCTTTCCTGAAGAGACTTCTTCATGTGTCCCTCTGCATCCAGCTTTTTCTGGGCTTTCAGCAAGTCGTTTACTAGTGACCTCATTTGTGATTTTAATACTTCAACTTCCTTTGGAGATTGATTGATCGGACTATGCAATCCCTCTATCGGAGCAGCTGTTTCAGCGGTCTGTTGTTCTACATTGACGTGAGTCAGCGTACTTTTGGCATCCAATGGCTGCTCTGTTGCAGTCGTTTCAGTCTGTGTCGTCACATCAGCCATCTCAATGACTTTTGAGAGCTCCGAACCCTTTTCCTTTGAAGATCGCAGCTCGTGTTCAAGTTTTTCCCATTTCAGAGTCTTGTCCCTCAGCATATGAAGGAGTTGGCTGACCGTTAACTCTTCTGACACCAGATTATGGCACGCACCTTCAGAACCTGAATCAGCTTTGATTCGTTCGGCCTCCTCGCGCAGATGGTTGGTGTGCTCCTGCTCCATTTTCTCCATCAGTTGCTTCTGTTGCCTTTCCAGATTCTCCCACTCTGTAACAAAGAACTTTTTTATTTCATTCATCTCTTGCTCAAAACGGCGAATCATTTGTTCTAATTGCTGTTGTAGTTTGAAATGGAGTTGAGTTCGAGCCCAGTGTCCCTCAAAAATGTGCATATCAGTAGACTTGACAGACTCAGAATTCTCTGTTAAACTATGTTGTTGTTGCTCAGTGGAATTCTGTGCTGAAACTTTGTCTTTTGCACATGGGTTGGTCTTACCATCATCAGTTCTAGAGTCTGGGCTGATTATCTGCACCGAGTTCTCACTCTTTATGGCTTTTAGCGAATGCCAGTCCATATTTATGTTTCTAAACCACTCCCGGCCTAGTAGTGGTGGACCTCTCTCCGGTAGCACATATAAGTCCATTATTTGACTTCCTTCGCCCTTGTTGGCCACTGCAACCTTTATTGTCCCGATGGGGTACACTCTCTGCCCCGTGTAGGTTGTCAATATAATCTCCGTATCCTGTAGGGGAATATGTTGGAATAACCTTCTGTAATCTTTCTTATTCATGACCGACAATGCCGATCCAGTGTCCAATTCCATTTTTACTTGGACTCCTTCTATCTGAAGAGTAACCCAAATTGTCTGGAGGTCTGCACCCTTACCAACGTTGAGTACCCTTAAGCTAGCCAGTTCAATACTGCTTAAGCCAGCCAGTTCATTACTGCTAGCGTCTGAATCGGACTCCTGTTCGACCACCTTGTGTACTTTTGCGTATTTTCCTTGCGGTGACTTCTTGTTGCTGGCCTTCTTCCCTGACCTGCATACTCTAGCTATATGTCCAAGCCTACCACAAGTTCTACATTCTTGGTTTTTAAACCAACACTGGTTCTGATCATGCGTTGTCTTTCCACAACGATAACATTTGCCAGAACTCACACCCAATTTGTGTGCACTGAGCTCCAGTGACCGTAGCTGCATTACTGCCGTGCCTCTCGCTGCGGCTTCGTGTGCTGCTGCCATAGTGACCGCCTTCTCAAGCGTCAGCTCATTCTCCTCGAGCAGTCGCTTTTGTGTATCCTGTTTAAATAAACCACACACAAATTTGTCTCGTAGTGCATCTGTCAGTCCCGTTCCAAACTGGCAATATTTCGCTAATTTACGCAATTCCAGCAAATATTCAGCATTGCTTTCATGCTGTAGCTGCCTTCTGTCGTAAAATTTAAATCGTTCCGCTAGCATCAGCGGCGTGGGGTTTAGATGATCTTTCAGGACAGTAACAATCTCATCGAACGTCTTATCCGCCGGTTCATCTGGTGATAACAGGTGTTTCAATTGCCCGTATGTCTTCGCACCCATTAAATTTAATAATGTTAGTGCTTTATCAGCCTCACGAATTTTATTGGCCTTACAATAATTTTTAACTCGTTCAACATATATGGCCCAATCTTCGATGTCACTATCAAAGTTGCTAATATTCCCATGTTTAGGCATTGTAGTACTTTATCAGATTTGCAATTTCTCAGATTTTTTTTTTTACTGCTATCCAAGATGGCGGCTTCCCGCTCTTGCCGTCGTCCTCTGCCCACAAAATGGCGGTTTTCCTGCGCTTGGCGGTCTTCACCCGTCCCCCGACGCCATCTCCCTTCAGCCCCGAGTGCGGCCCTTTCCGCCGCGATCGATGGCCCGCGCTTTTCACCGCGGCTCTCGCGCCTTCAGTGTCTGCCGACGCTGCGCCTTTCAGCCCGAGTGCGGCCCTTATCAGGGATTGCGATCGATGGCCCTTCTACCTCCGACTTCCCCCAGCCCTGTCTTTGCAGCCAACGCTGCTCGGCTTACCCACCACCGAGGTTGAAAAAGAAGCTGCAGGATGTCTTCTGTCCTCCAGTTTTCAGTCGCTGATGGAGGCTTCAGGGTCCTAATGCCTGTCGCTTCCAGTGGGGTGGTGAGATTTGAAACCTCTCTTCAACGTCCTGTCTGTGGACGAAGCCGCCGTGGAATAACTGCCGCAGGGTAAGAACCTGACTCGTCGCCAGTGTTAAGTCTGTGAGTTGTTCAAGTAATTAATACTCAGACTTAATCAGTAACAATAAAACAGGTCTTTACTGGTTGGAGGTAGGGACTACACTGAATACAAGATTACTGCACAGTGCTTATATACCGGTGTGTTCACCCCCGGTATTACGTCTACAGCAGCCTGAGAAAGTAGTACATCTCTTAAGGTGGAACAGGCTTAAGCTCTCTTAAGGTGGAACAGGTTACATACACAACAGTTATGCCAGTGAAAAAGCAAATCAACTAAAAGTTCTGGGCTGAAGCCAGAAGTACCTCTGCGAGCGCTGACTCAATGCAGAAAGCTCTCTCCCTTTGTCTCGCTGCAAATCTCTCTCTCTCTCACAGAAGGAGTGGTCCAAAAATGGCTACCACAAAGAAGCCAGGAAGAGCCCCCTTTAAATAGCACCCCCCCAGCCCCACAGTGACTGGGAAACGTTCCAGTCAACCAGTCGCTGGGAGCAGCAGGCGGAAAGGAGGGGGGCGCCACTGAAGTTCCGGTTCGGGGCACCCCAAGGGCGTTGCACCATGAAATGACGTCAGGAGCTGCGCGTGCAGCTGAGCGGGCGTTGCAGTTTTGCGCCGCCGCTAAATATCCGCTCAATTTCGCGAGAGGCACAGGTCTCGCCGTGCCCGGGCGCTAGCTGCATCGCGCCCCACTTATCGCCCTCTTAAGGTGCTAACGGGTGGCGCTAACAACTGAATTTCTCCCCCATAGGGTTTGGATCTTTGGAGTTTGGATCTTTGGGGTTTTGATCTGTAGGGTTTTGATCTTTAGGGTTTGGATCTTTGGGGTCTGGATCTATAGAGTTTTTATATATAGGGCTTGGATCTATGGGGTTTGGATCTATAGGATTTGATCTATAGGGTTTGGATTTGGGGGTTTGTATCTATAGGTTTTGGATCTTTGGAGTTTGGATCAATAGGGTTTATATCTATAGGGATTGAATCCATGTGATTTGGGTCTATAAGGTTTGTGTCTATGTGGTTTGAATCTATGGGGTTTGGATCGATAGGGTTTAGTTCTATCGGGTTTGTATCTATAGGGTTTGGAACTTTGGGATTTGGATCTTTGGGGGGTTGATCTTTGGGGTTTGGATCTTTGGGGTTTGAATCTATGGGGTTTGGATCTATAGGGTTTGGAAATATAGGGTTAGGACCTATAGGGTTTGAATGTTTAGGGTGTTTGGTGTTTGTATCTTTGGATTTTGTATCTTTGGGGCTTGTATCTTTGGATTTTGTATCTTTGGGGTTTGTATCTTTGGGGTTTGTATCTTTGGGGTTTGGATCTTTGGGGTTTGGATCTTTGGGGTTCGTATCATTGGGGTTTGAATCTAAGTGATTTGAATCTATAGGGTTTGGATCTATAAGGTTTGGATCTTTGGTGTTTGGATCTTTGGGGTTTGAATCTTTGGTGATTGAATCTTTGGGGTTTGGATCTTTGGGGTTTGAATCTTTGGTGATTGAATCTTTGGGGTTTGGATGTATAGGGTTTGGATCTATAGCATTTGGATCTTTGGGGTTTGCATCTATAGGGTGTGAATCTGTAGTGACTGGAGCTATAGGGTTTTTATATATAAGATTTGGATCAATAGAGTTTGGATCAATACAGTTTGGATCTATAGTGTTTGGATCTTTGGGCTTTTGATCTTTGGGGTTTTGATCTATAGGGTTTGGATCTTTGGGGTTTGGACCTTTGTGGTTTGGATCAAATGGGGCAATAACGAATTTTTCCCCCATAGGGTTTGCATCTGGGGGGGGGGGGATTCAGTATCGCCCCGTTTGGGGCGCCGTTATCGGCCGTGCACAAAGTTTAGCGCCTGGCGCTAATTATCGCCCCTGGAGGTGATTGGAATGCTAAATCAGGTGCTTCACACCTGTCTTAAGGCGCTAAGGCCGAGGAGCGAGGCGCTACCTCAGAGCGCTGGCGAAGCACTGAAGGGCAAATCAAAATAAACCTGCAAATTGCTGCTCAGTACTCAAAACTCCTTCACACAGCGTTGAATCTCTCCAGAAGTCTCTCTCTCTCTCTCAGAATGCATGGTGCAAAAATGTCACCGACAAAAAAAGGCAGGAAGCGGTCGCCTTTAAATAGCGCTCCCCTAGTCCCTTTCTGACAGCATAACGCTCCCCTCAACCTGTCGTTGCTAGCGGCAGGCGGTAAGGCAGGGGGCGCCACTCAATATCCGGTCCGGGGCGCTAACAGGGCGTTGCGCACTCGACTGACGTCACAATCTGCCGGCGCAGGAGATCGTAACGGTAGTGTTTAGCGCCGCCGCAAAATGTTTAGTTAATTTCGCGAGCGGCACAAACATCGCCGTGCCCGGGCGCTAGTTGCTTTGCGCCCCATTAGTACCCTCTTAAGGCGCTAATGGGAGGCGCAAACAACTGAATTTTCCCCCCATAGTGTTTTCATCTTTGGAGTTTGGGTCTTTGGGGTTTGGAGCTTTGGGGTTTGGATCTATAGGGTTTGGATCTTTGGGGGTTTTATCTTTGGGGTTTGGATCTTTGTGGTTTGAATCTATGTGGTTTGCATCTTTGGGGTTTAGATCTGTAGAGTTTGGATATACAGAGTTTGGAACTTTGTGGTTTCGATCTATAAGGTTTGGATCTTTGGGGTTTGGGTCTATAGGATTTGGATCTATAGGGTTTGGATCTTTGGGTTTGCATCTCACAGAATCACAGAATCACAGAAACCCCACAGTGCAGATAGAGGCCATTTCGGCCCATCGAGCCTGCACCGACACATATCCCACCCTATCCCTGTAACCCCACGTATTTAATCCCCCTAACACTAAGGGTCAATTTATCATAGCCAATCAACCTAACCTGCACATCTTTGGACTGTGGGAGGAAACCGGAGCACCCGGAGTAAACCCACGCAAACACGGGGAGAATGTGCAAACTCCACACAGACAGTCGCCCGAGGCCGGATTCGAACCCGGGTCCCTGGCGCTGTGAGGCAATAGTGCTAACCACTATGCCACCGTGCTGCCCTGTAGGATGTGAATCTGTAGTGATTGGAGCTATAGGGTTTGTATCTATAAGATTTGGATCAATAGGGTTTGGATCAATACAGTTTGGATCTATAGGTTTTGGATCTTTAGCAAGTGGATCTTTGTGGTTTGAATCTTTGGCATTTGGATCTATAGGTTTTGGATCTATCAGGTTCAGATCTATACGGGTTGTATATTTGGGGTTTGGATCTATTGGGTTTGGTTCTATAGTGTTTGAATATATGGGGTTTGGATCTATAGGGTTTGGTTCTTTAGGATTTGGATCGATAGGATTTGGGTGTATAGTGTTTGAATCTATGGGGTTTTCCTCTATATTGTTTGAATCTATGGGGTTTGGATCAATAGAGTTTGGTTCTATAGGGCTTGGAGCGATAGGGTTTGGATCTATGTGGTTTGGATCTTTGAGGTTTGGATCTATGGGGTTTGAACTTTAGGATTTGGATCTTTAATGTTTGGATCTTTGGGGGTTTGATCTTTAGGGTTTGGATCTTTGGGTTTGGATCTTTGGACTTTGTATCTATGGGGTTTAGATCTATGGTGGGGAAAATTCAGTTGGTTGCGCCTCCTGTTAGCGCCTTAAGAGGGCGCTAATGGGATGCAATGCAACTAGCGCCCGGGCGCGGTACTGCCCACGCAAAATTCAGTGGGAGGTTAGTGGTGGCACTAACCGGTAGCACCCTGCGGCGCTGCACCGCTGGCGATGACTTCATTGGTGTGCGCAGCGCCCCACACATGCCCGGCCACAATCTTCGGGAGCACCCCCGGACTTACCGCCAGACGCTATGCCCGACGGGGTCAGGGGGGGCATACCTGCGGCCGGGGAGGTGCAATTTAAAGGCGAGGTGCGGGGCGGCCATTTTTGTTGCTGGCCGCCTGCCAGCACCTGCCTGTGCTCCCGTCCCAGACCTCCTGAAATGCCCCCCCACCCCGCGGAGTGCCGGTTGCGCTCCAAGAGCCTGACACTTCTCTTGAGTCCCGGGCTCTTTTGCCTGCACTCTCGATCCCCGGGGGCCCAGCTGGGCCCCAGGTCGTGCTGCACAAGGCCCCTCCCCTTTAAGAAGGGGAGGAAGGCCTGCAATACCGCAGCGCGACGTGCCGCAGCGTGTGGCGCTGCGGCACATAACGCCGCAATATTGACTCACAGTGCCCCGTTTCCCTCTTGGGGCGTAACCACTCAATTTCCGGCGCGGGGATGGTAATTTTTCCGGGGTGCTACTTTTAGCGCCCTGGCGAAGTTAGCAGCCCCATTGGGGCGCTACTCAATTTTTAGCCCTATAGGTTTTGGATCTTTGGGGTTTGGACCTTTGGGGTTTGAATCTATGGGATTTGGATCTATAGGGTTTGGATCTACAGCGGTTGGATCTATAGGGTTTGGATCTTTGGGGATTGGATGTATAGGGTTTCAATCTATAGGATCTGGATCTATATGTTTTGGATCTATAGCGTTTGAATCTATGGGCTAGATTTTCAGTTGCTTGCGCCAGCAGTTAGCGCCTTAAGAGAAGTGATTTTCGGGCGCTATGCGTGTAGCGCCCGGGCGCAGCGCAGTTTGCGCCCCGCCCCAAATTAAGTTGCCCGTTAGCGCCGGTGCAAAGTTTAGCGGCCGCCCGGATGCGCGCGCAGAAAATGACATCACATCCTTGTGCAACGCCCTTTGGGCGCCCCGAATCCAACCTTCAGTCGGACCGCCCCATTGTGCGGCTGGCGTCCAGAGCGTTTGTAAAATGGAACGCAACAGACCCTGGGGAGCGCAAATTAAAGGGCACTCGTCATGCACTATAAACGGCAGTCTGCATGTGTTGTGTGGAAGGATCCAGTGTGTTGTTGTGAACGGTGTACCACCACCACCACCTCCTCCTCCTCCTCCTCCTCCTCCTCCTCCTCCTCCTTTCCCCCCCACACTCTGCTTTTGAAAAGAACACATGGGGCTAGATTTTCAGTTGCTTGCGCCAGCAGTTAGCGCCTTAAGAGAAGTGATTTCCGGGCGCTATGCGTGTAGCGCCCGGGCGCAGCGCAGTTTGCGCCCCGCCCCAAATTAAGTTGCCCGTTAGCGCCGGCGCAAAGTTTAGCGCCCGCCCGGATGCGCGCGCAGAAAATGACGTCACATCCTCGTGCAACGCCCTTTGGCCGCCCCGATTGCAAACTTCAGTCGGACCGCCCCATTGTGCGGCGGGCGGCCGGAGCGTTTGGAAAAAGGAACGCAACACAACCAGCGCGGGCCCCGGGGGGCGCTAATTAAAGGGAACGTCCTCTCCAGTATAAAGGCCATCCTTTTTTCTGAAAACAGTCTTGTGCAACGCATTTCTGGAGACACAACAAGGAGGATAGCTAACTGGTTTCAAGCAGCAAGAGCCAGGTATTTTTGGACTCAGGCAATAGCGCTGCAAGTGGCCATTTGGAAATTAGAGTGTTTGCCAGGATTTGATGGGGGTTGCATGGGGTGCCAACGCGGAGCTGCAGCTCCATGTCCGTAGGGCTCGCAGACGCATTGTGAGAGGGGCAGCCCTGGCTAGAGGCAGAGGGGGCTACAGGCGTCGGCCACGTAGGCCTTACCCAGTCAGGCTATACCGCCAGCAGCGCTCCTACCTAAACATGAGTGCCGCGCGATGTGTTAAAAGGCTCCGATTCCGAAAGGGGGTGATTGCAGAGATCTGCCACCTGCTTCGCCGAGATCTGCGGCCAAAGCTCAGGTGCAGGACGTCTCTGTCGGTGGAAGTGAAGGTGACGGTGGCATTGAACTTCTATGCCACCGGCTCCTTCCAATACGCTGCTGGGGACATAGCAAACATCTCCCAGTACGGCGCGCATCGCTGCATCCGCCAGGTGACCGAAGCACTGTTCAGAAGGAGAAGCCAATTCATCTCCTTCCCCATGGCCCTGGAGAGCCAGCATCAGCGCGCATTGGGATTTTCCAGACTCGGGGAATTCCCCTTGGTGCAGGGCGCCATTGACTGTACGCATGTGGCTTTGCGGGCCCCTCTGGAGCATGGCGAGCAGTATCGCAACAGGAAGGGCTACCATTCTCTGAATGTGCAGCTGGTCTGTGACCACAAGCAGCGCATCATGGCAGTCAATGCCAGCTTCCCAGGCAGCAGCCACGATGCCTTTATCCTGCGGCAGAGTACTGTGCATGACATGTTCCAGGCACAGCCTCCCCCAAGAGGATGGCTACTCGGGGACAAAGGCTATCCTTTGTGCACCTGGCTCATGACCCCGCTCCGCGCGCCCAGGACCGCTGCTGAAGAGGCCATCTGATCGAGCTTCCGCACCTCCTCCGAAGTGAAGGTGTCCGGACTGGAGTCGCGACTCTCCCGCTGGGGAGGAGGGGGCCGAACTAGGGGACCCTTGCCGCGTTGGTGACGGCGAGTGTGCCGAGCAGCAGCACTCCCCTCTGATCCTTCCCCCCTTTGGGGGGAAGGCCGCGGGCCACGCGCACGGCTGCTGGGTGGCTGGATGCCACTGGTCCCAGAAGCTGCATTGCCCTGCGACAGTTCCTCCAGGCACTCGTCCAGTGAGGAGGTGTCGAGCATTTCCTCCTCTCCTGCGGGACGTGACTGTTCCCCCGAAGGTCCGGCTTGCTCCTCCTCCTCCTCCTGGTTGGAGGTGCTGTCAGTGGCAGCCTCAGGGTCCTGGTCGTCACCAGCTGAAAGCAGGAATGCACAAGAGTAGCTTCAGAGTGAGGAGACGGCGTCAGCGAGGGAGTTAGGACTGGTGGGATTCAGCGCATTGGTGGGACAGTGGCAAAGGAGGTAGCTCGGATGGGCCAGTGCGACGCGAGAGGGCCAAAAGGCGAGGTCCTTACCATTGCCGGGCAGTGGAGGGTCGGATACACCGCACGCTGTGGGGACAATCACACGTGCTCCCATGAGCACACACACGCGCTCCTCCAGCCGAGTGAGCTTCTGCAGCTTGGCGCGGCCACCCCTGGCACGGGCCTGGCGATTAAACGCTACTTTAGCCTGCAAGAGAAAGGACGGGCTGTAAGTGCGCAGTGAAGCCCTGATGTAGTGTGCACTGCCTCCCATGGTGGAATAGCTTGGACAGAGTGAAGCCCTGATGTAGTGTGCACTGCCTCCCATGGTGGAATAGCTTGGACAGAGTGAAGCCCTGATGTAGTGTGCACTGCCTCCCATGGTGGAATAGCTTGGACAGAGTGAAGCCCTGATGTACTGTCCACTGCCTCCCATGGTGGAATAGCTTGGCCAAAGTGTAGAGTGCCGAATGGCCATTTGATGCTCATGACTGTCCCAATGCTGCTGGCTGAGGGCTGGCCAAAAGGACTTTCAGGTCCCTTTGCCCATCATGTCAGGTGTTCATGCAAGAATGAGGAGGAGACTGGAAAGGCTACTCACCCTCACAATCCTGGTCAGATCGTTGTATTTCTTACGGCATTGTGTGTGGGTCCTGGGGGCCTCGCCGGTGAACGTCACCCTCTGGGCGATCTGCTTCCAGGCTTTGGTGTAGTCGTGGTGGGTTGGATTCCTCCCACTGTCTGGAAACAAGATCTTGCGCCTCACCTCCAGAGCTGTGACCATTATGTCCAGATCACCCTCTGAGAAGCGCAGGGCACGCTGACGGGCCTTCTCTGGCGTTGCCATGACTCCCTGGGGCTGAGCAGTAGTGTTGAGGCCTCTTTGCAAGGCTGCAGTGTGCAGGGCGTGGCAGCAGACCAATTCGTCCCTTCCCCCTTTAAGAGCTGGTCGGCACCACGGGGTCTGCTGTCAGTGCAAAAATGACCGCACCCGTGCTGCGCCCCGCCTGGGCGCTATCCCTCTGGACCGCCGGCTTAGCGCCTAAAGAGAGTAGTGGAACGCCTCTTTTAGCGCTCCACCAACCTCTTAGGGCGAAGCCACTGAATTCCCGGCAACGGGGCGCTACTTTGGGGCGGGCGCTAACTTCGGGCGGGCGCTAAGGTTAGCGCCCCAAAACTGCCTATACTGAAAATCTAGCCCCCGCACCCTTCCCCTTTAAGAGCTCAGTGGCACCAGAGTGTCTGCCGTGCGCTGCGCCCGAGCTCGGGCGTTGCTTAGCGCCTAAAGATAGTAGTGGAACGCCTCTTTTAGCGCTCCACCAACCTCTTAGGGCGAAGCCACTGAATTTCTGGCAACGGGGCGCTACTTTGGGGCGGGCGCTAACTTCGGGCGGGCGCTAAGGTTAGCGCCCCAAAACTGTCTATACTGAAAATCTAGCCCTATGTGTTTTAGATCTATATGGTTTGTATCTATGGGGTTTGGCTATATGGGCTTTGGATCTATAGGGTTTGGACCTTTGGGGTTTGGATCTATAGGGTTTTGAACTATAGAGTTTGGATCTTTGGGGGTTGGATCTATGGGATTTAGATGTTATGGGCTAGATTTTCAGTATAGGCAGTTTTGGGGCGCTAGCTTTAGCGCCCGCCCGAAGTTAGCGCCCGCCCCAAAGTAGCGCCCCGTTGCCGGGAATTCAGTGGCTTCGCCCTAAGAGGTTGGTGGAGCGCTAAAAGAGGCGTTCCACTACTCTCTTTAGGCGCTAAGCCGGCGGTCCAGAGGGATAGCGCCCAGGCGGGGCGCAGCACGGGTGCGGTCATTTTTGCACTGACAGCAGACCCCGTGGTGCCGACCAGCTCTTAAAGGGGGAAGGGACGAATTGGTCTGCTGCCACGCCCTGCATACTGCAGCCTTGCAAAGAGGCCTCAACACTACTGCTCAGCCCCAGGGAGTCATGGCAACGCCAGAGAAGGCCCGTCAGCGTGCCCTGCGCTTCTCAGAGGGTGATCTGGACATAATGGTCACAGCTCTGGAGGTGAGGCGCAAGATCTTGTTTCCAGAGAGTGGGAGGAATCCAACCCACCACGACTACACCAAAGCCTGGAAGCAGATCGCCCAGAGGGTGACGTTCACCGGCGAGGCCCCCAGGACCCACAAACAATGCCGTAAGAAATACAACGATCTGACCAGGATTGTGAGGGTGAGTAGCCTTTCCAGTCTCCTCCTCATTCTTGCATGTACACCTGACATGATGGGCAAAGGGACCTGAAAGTCCTTTTGGCCAGCCCTCAGCCAGCAGCATTGGGACAGTCATGAGCATCAAATGGCCATTCGGCACTCTACACTTTGGCCAAGCTATTCCACCATGGGAGGCAGTGGACAGTACATCAGGGCTTCACTCTGTCCAAGCTATTCCACCATGGGAGGCAGTGCACACTACATCAGGGCTTCACTCTGTCCAAGCTATTCCACCATGGGAGGCAGTGCACACTACATCAGGGCTTCACTCTGTCCAAGCTATTCCACCATGGGAGGCAGTGCACACTACATCAGGGCTTCACTCTGTCCAAGCTATTCCACCATGGGAGGCAGTGCACACTACATCAGGGCTTCACTCTGACCAAGCTATTCCACCATGGGAGGCAGTGCACACTACATCAGGGCTTCACTGCGCACTTACAGCCCGTCCTTTCTCTTGCAGGCTAAAGTAGCGTTTAATCGCCAGGCCCGTGCCAGGGGTGGCCGCGCCAAGCTGCAGAAGCTCACTCGGCTGGAGGAGCGCGTGTGTGTGCTCATGGGAGCCCGTGTGATTGTCCCCACAGCGTGCGGTGTATCCGACCCTCCACTGCCCAGCAATGGTAAGGACCTCGCCTTTTGGCCCTCTCGCGTCGCACTGGCCCATCCGAGCTACCTCCTTTGCCACTGTCCCACCAATGCGCTGAATCCCACCAGTCCTAACTCCCTCGCTGACGCCGTCTCCTCACTCTGAAGCTACTCTTGTGCATTCCTGCTTTCAGCTGGTGACGACCAGGACCCTGAGGCTGCCAGTGACAGCACCTCCGACCAGGAGGAGGAGGAGGAGCAAGCCGGACCTTCGGGGGAACAGTCACGTCCCGCAGGAGAGGAGGAAATGCTTGACACCTCCTCACTGGACGAGTGCCTGGAGGAACTGTCGCAGGGCAATGCAGCTTCTGGGACCAGTGGCGTCCAGCCACCCAGCAGCCGTGCGCGTGGCCCGCGGCCTTCCCCCCAAAGGGGGGAAGGATCAGAGGGGAGTGCTGCTGCTCGGCACACTCGCCGTCACCAACGCGGCAAGGGTCCCCTAGTTCGGCCCCCTCCTCCCCAGCGGGAGAGTCGCGACTCCAGTCCGGACACCTTCACTTCGGAGGAGGTGCGGAAGCTCGATCAGATGGCCGACGACTCGGACCGGCGCCACACGGAGCTCATGAGCGTGGTGGGGCGCATGCCTGAGGCCATCGAGTCGCTGGCGACCAGTGTGCGCGAGTTCGGGGCAGCAACTGCCGCGACTGGCCGCATGCTAACTGATGCCGTCAAGACCCTGGCGGATGTGATGCGCGCGCACACCAGGACCACAGGGCCACTCACTGCTGCCACCCGCGCTGTCTCAGGCAGGCATTGCCAGGGCAGGCGCCGCGCTGGACCATCCCAGCAAGCCGGCCGTCGGCTGATTGCTGCGGATCCTGCAGTGCGGGCCCGGCCGAGTGCCACCGCGCCACAGCACCAGCCAGCGCATCCCAGACGCCAGCTGGCTCACATTGCGCCATCCGTCGCCGCCATTCCCCCTCTGGGGCGTCGACGGCAAGCGGCTGCAGCTGATGGTGGCCAGGCTCAGGTGCGCCACTCAGCAGACGGCCCCTCGAGGCCCAAACGCCGTGTAGGCCGCCCCCCAGCGGCATCTGGCGGAAGGGCATCTGAGCCTCAGGCGCCTTCCCCCAGCCTCGCAGCAGCCACTGGGCAGAGCTTGCGAAGGAGCAGCAGTCAGGGCAGGGGAGGCAAAATGCTGGCCAAGGTCTCGCCCTCGCGGGCCACTCAGTAGAGGGTGTGGCCAGCTTTCCTTTAATATGGCGGTGGCCATCTTTATTTTGCCCATGGTTGTGCTTTTGGAGGGCTTTTTTTTTGCGTTAGGCCGACGTTGAGGCCCGGTTTCAATAAAGGTGGAGTGGCTCCTCCCCAGTTTGTGGGAGTGAGTCGTTTGTTGGGCTTTTTGTGGGGCCCGTTTATTGTTTTTGGGGATTCATGTGGGAAGGGCTTTTCAATTTTGTGTAATAAAAAATTATCTTTATTCATGCAGTCTCCATGGTTGTTCTTCTTAGTGTTTGTTGGCTTCGCCGGCTGAGGGCTTGCGGAGCGGCTGCATTCATCTTCCCTCATGGCCCCTGGCCATTCCCTGACAGGGGGCTTAGAAGTACCGTGTAATAAGGTGGCGTCGTGCGGCCCTTGGCCCTGGTCGCTCCCTCCTGGGAACGTACTCCTGCTCCTCCTCCTCCTCCTCCTCCTCCTCCTCATGCTCCTCCTGCTCCTCCTCCTGAGGTGCTGGTCCAACGTCAGGTGGCAGTGCCTGAGTCCTGCGGATAGCCAGGTTGTGTAGCATGCAGCAAACCACCACAAATTGGGAGACCCGGTCCGGCGAATACTGGAGAGCTCCTCCGGAGCGATCAAGGCAGCGGAACCGCTGCTTGAGGACCCCAATAGTTAGCTCGATGATGTTGCGGGTGGTTTGATGGCTCTCGTTGTAGGCCTCTTCAGCAGCGGTCCTGGGCGCGCGAAGCGGGGTCATGAGCCAGGTGCACAAAGGATAGCCTTTGTCCCCGAGTAGCCATCCTCTTGGGGGAGGCTGTGCCTGGAACATGTCATGCACAGTACTCTGCCGCAGGATAAAGGCATCGTGGCTGCTGCCTGGGAAGCTGGCATTGACTGCCATGATGCGCTGCTTGTGGTCACAGACCAGCTGCACATTCAGAGAATGGTAGCCCTTCCTGTTGCGATACTGCTCGCCATGCTCCAGAGGGGCCCGCAAAGCCACATGCGTACAGTCAATGGCGCCCTGCACCAAGGGGAATTCCCCGAGTCTGGAAAATCCCAATGCGCGCTGATGCTGGCTCTCCAGGGCCATGGGGAAGGAGATGAATTGGCTTCTCCTTCTGAACAGTGCTTCGGTCACCTGGCGGATGCAGCGATGCGCGCCGTACTGGGAGATGTTTGCTATGTCCCCAGCAGCGTATTGGAAGGAGCCGGTGGCATAGAAGTTCAATGCCACTGTCACCTTCACTTCCACCGACAGAGACGTCCTGCACCTGAGCTTTGGCCGCAGATCTCGGCGAAGCAGGTGGCAGATCTCTGCAATCACCCCCTTTCAGAATCGGAGCCTTTTAACACATCGCGCGGCACTCATGTTTAGGTAGGAGCGCTGCTGGCGGTATAGCCTGACTGGGTAAGGCCTACGTGGCCGACGCCTGTAGCCCCCTCTGCCTCTAGCCAGGGCTGCCCCTCTCACAATGCATCTGCGAGCCCTACGGACATGGAGCTGCAGCTCCGCGTTGGCACCCCATGCAACCCCCATCAAATCCTGGCAAACACTCTAATTTCCAAATGGCCACTTGCAGCGCTGTTGCCTGAGTCCAAAAATACCTGGCTCTTGCTGCTTGAAACCAGTTAGCTATCCTCCTTGTTGTGTCTCCAGAAATGCGTTGCACAAGACTGTTTTCTGAAAAAAGGATGGCCTTTATACTGGAGAGGACGTTCCCTTTAATTAGCGCCCCCCGGGGCCCGCGCTGGTTGTGTTGCGTTCCTTTTTCCAAACGCTCCGGCCGCCCGCCGCACAATGGGGCGGTCCGACTGAAGTTTGCAATCGGGGCGGCCAAAGGGCGTTGCACGAGGATGTGACGTCATTTTCTGCGCGCGCATCCGGGCGGGCGCTAAACTTTGCGCCGGCGCTAACGGGCAACTTAATTTGGGGCGGAGCGCAAACTGCGCTGCGCCCGGGCGCTACACGCATAGCGCCCGGAAATCACTTCTCTTAAGGCGCTAACTGCTGGCGCAAGCTACTGAAAATCTAGCCCATAGGGTTTGAGTATAGAGAATTTGGATCTGTAGTGTTTGGATATTTAGGTTAGGGCCTATGGGGTTTGAACGTATAGGGTTTGGCTCTATAGGTTTTGAAGCTTTGAAGTTTGGGTCTATGGGGTTTGGATCTTTGGGGTTTGGATCTATAGGGTTTGGATCTATGGGGTTCGGATCTATAGGGTTTTGATATATAGGGTTTGGATCTATAGGGTTTTGATCTTTGGGCTTTGGATCTGTAGGGTTTGGCTCTATAGGGTTTGAATCTATGGGGTTTGGATCTTTGGGGTTTGGATCTTTGGGGTTTGGATCTGTAGATTTTTTATCGATAGGGTTTGAATCTATAACGTTTGGATCTTTGGGGCTTGGATATTTGGCATTTGGATCTTTAAGGTTTGGGTCTATATGGTTTGGATCTTTGTGGTTTGGATCTATAGAATTTGGATCTATAGTGTTTGGATCTTTGGGCTTTGGATCTATAGGGTTTGGCTCTATAGGGTTTGGATCTTTGGTGTTTGGATCTTTGGGGTTTGGATCTACAGGGTTTATATCTGTAGGGTTTGAATCTATAGGGTTTGGGTCATTGGGGTTTGATCTATAGGGTTTGGATCATTGGGATTTGGATCTATAGAGTTTGGATCTTTGGGGTTTGGTTCTTTAGGGTTTGGATCTATAGGGTTTGGATGTTTGGGGTTTGAATCTATAGGGTTTATATCTATATAGGGTTTGAATCTATAGGGTTTGAATTATTGGGGTTTGGATCTATGGGGTTTGGATCATTTGGGATTTGGATCTATAGAGTTTGGATCTTCGGGGTTTGGATCTATGCGGTTTGGATATATAGGGTTTGGATGTATAGGGTTTATATCTATAGGGTTTGAATGTATAGCGTTTCGATCTTTGGGTTTTTAATCTATGGGGTTTGGCTCTACGGTATTTTAATCTCTGGTGTTTGGATCGATTGTGATTGAAACTATAGGGTTTGGGGTTTGGATCTTTGGGGCGTGAATCTATGGGGTTTGGAACTATAGGGTTTGGATCTATGGGATCTGTATCATTGTGGTTTGAATCTATGGGGTTTGGACCTATAGGATTTGGATATATAGGGTTTGGATATATATGGTTTGAAAATGTGGGGGTTTGATCTTTGGGGGTTGGATCTTTGTGGTTTGAATCTATGGGGTTTGGATACAAAGGGCTAGATTTTCAGTAGCTTGCGCCAGCAGTTAGCACCTTAAGAGAAGTGATTTCCGGCCGCCATGCGTGTAGCGCCCGGGCGCAGCGCAGTTTGCGCTCCGCCCCAAATTAAGTTGCCCGTTAGCGCCGGCGCAAAGTTTAGCGCCCGCCCGGATGCGCGCGCAGAAAATGACGTCACATCCTCGTGCAACGCCCTTTGGCCGCCCCGATTGCAAACTTCAGTCGGACCGCCCCATTGTGCAGCGGGTGGCCGGAGCGTTTGGAAAAAGGAACGCAACACAACCAGCGCGGGCCCCGGGGGGCGCTAATTAAAGGGAACGTCCTCTCCAGTATAAAGGCCATCCTTTTTTCAGAAAACAGTCTTGTGCAACGCATTTCTGGAGACACAACAAGGAGGATAGCTAACTGGTTTCAAGCAGCAAGAGGCAGGTATTTTTGGACTCAGGCAATAGCGCTGCAAGTGGCCATTTGGAAATTAGACTGTTTGCCAGGATTTGATGGGGGCTGCATGGGGTGCCAACGCGCAGCTGCAGCGCCATATCCGTAGGGCTCGCAGACGCATTGTGAGAGGGGCAGCCCTGGCTAGAGGCAGAGGGGGCTACAGGCGTCGGCCACGTAGGCCTTACCCAGTCAGGCTATACCGCCAGCAGCGCTCCTACCTAAACATGAGTGCCGCGCGATGTGTTAGAAGGCTCCGATTCCGAAAGGAGGTGATTGCAGAGATCTGCCACCTGCTTCGCCGAGATCTGCGGCCAAAGCTCAGGTGCAGGACGTCTCTGTCGGTGGAAGTGAAGGTGACGGTGGCATTGAACTTCTATGCCACCGGCTCCTTCCAATACGCTGCTGGGGACATAGCAAACATCTCCCAGTATGGCGCGCATCGCTGCATCCGCCACGTGACCGAAGCACTGTTCAGAAGGAGAAGCCAATTCATCTCCTTCCCCATGGCCCTCGAGAGCCAGCATCAGCGCGCATTGGGATTTGCCAGACTCGGGGAATTCCCCTTGGTGCAGGGCGCCATTGACTGTACGCATGTGGCTTTGCGGGCCCCTCTGGAGCATGGCGAGCAGTATCGCAACAGGAAGGGCTACCATTCTCTGAATGTGCAGCTGGTCTGTGACCACAAGCAGCGCATCATGGCAGTCAATGCCAGCTTCCCAGGCAGCAGCCACGATGCCTTTATCCTGCGGCAGAGTACTGTGCATGACATGTTCCAGGCACAGCCTTCCCCAAGAGGATGGCTCATCGGGGACAAAGGCTATCCTTTGTGCACCTGGCTCATGACCCCGCTTCGCGCGCCCAGGACCGCTGCTGAAGAGGCCTACAACGAGAGCCATCAAACCACCCGCAACATCATCGAGCTAACTATTGGGGTCCTCAAGCAGCGGTTCCGCTGCCTTGATCGCTCCGGAGGAGCTCTCCAGTATTCGCCGGACCGGGTCTCCCAATTTGTGGTGGTTTGCTGCATGCTACACAACCTGGCTATCCGCAGGACTCAGGCACTGCCACCTGACGTTGGACCAGCACCTCAGGAGGAGGAGCAGGAGGAGCATGAGGAGGAGGAGGAGCAGGAGTACGTTCCCAGGAGGGAGCGACCAGGGCCAAGGGCCGCACGACGCCACCTTATTACACGGTACTTCTAAGCCCCCTGTCAGGGAATGGCCAGGGGCCATGAGGGAAGATGAATGCAGCCGCTCCGCAAGCCCTCAGCCGGCGAAGCCAACAAACACTAAGAAGAACAACCATGGAGACTGCATGAATAAAGATAATTTTTTATTGCACAAAAATGAAAAGCCCTTCCCACATGAATCCCCAAAAACAATAAACGGGCCCCACAAAAAGCCCAACAAACGACTCACTCGCACAAACTGGGGAGGAGCCACTCCACCTTTATTGAAACCGGGCCTCAACGTCGGCCTAACGCAAAAAATAAGCCCTCCAAAAGCACAACCATGGGCAAAATAAAGATGGCCACCGCCATATTAAAGGAAAGCTGGCCACACCCTCTACTGAGTGGCCCGCGAGGGCGAGACCTTGGCCAGCATTTTGCCTCCCCTGCCCTGCCTGCTGCTCCTTCGCAAGCTCTGCCCAGTGGCTGCTGCGAGGCTGGGGGAAGGCGCCTGAGGCTCAGATGCCCTTCCGCCAGATGCCGCTGGGGGGCGGCCTACACGGCGCTTGGGCCTCGAGGGGCCGTCTGCTGAGTGGCGCACCTGAGCCTGGCCACCATCAGCTGCAGCCGCTTGCCGTTGACGCCCCAGAGGGGGAATGGCAGCGACGGATGGCGCAATGTGGGCCAGCTGGCGTCTGGGATGCGCTGGCTGGTGCTGTGGCGCGGTGGCACTCGGCCGGGCCCGCACTGCAGGATCCGCAGCAATCAGCCGACGGGCGGCTTGCTGGGATGGTCCAGCGCGGCGCCTGCCCTGGCGATGCCTGCCTGAGACAGCGCGTGTGGCAGCAGTGAGTGGCCCTGTGGTCCTGGTGTGCGCGCGCATCACATCCGCCAGGGTCTTGACGGCATCAGTCAGCATGCGGCCAGTCGCGGCAGTTGCTGCCCCGAACTCGCGCACACTGGTCGCCAGCGACTCGATGGCCTCAGGCATGCGCCCCACCACGCTCATGAGCTCCGTGTGGCGCCGGTCCGAGTCGTCGGCCATCTTATCCAGCTTCCGCACCTCCTCCGAAGTGAAGGTGTCCGGACTGGAGTCGCGACTCTCCCGCTGGGGAGGAGGGGGCCGAACTAGGGGACCCTTGCCGCGTTGGTGACGGCGAGTGTGCCGAGCAGCAGCACTCCCCTCTGATCCTTCCCCCCTTTGGGGGGAAGGCCGCGGGCCACGCGCACGGCTGCTGGGTGGCTGGACGCCACTGGTCCCAGAAGCTGCATTGCCCTGCGACAGTTCCTCCAGGCACTCGTCCAGTGAGGAGGTGTCAAGCATTTCCTCCTCTCCTGCGGGACGTGACTGTTCCCCCGAAGGTCCGGCTTGCTCCTCCTCCTCCTCCTGGTCGGAGGTGCTGTCACTGGCAGCCTCAGGGTCCTGGTCGTCACCAGCTGAAAGCAGGAATGCACAAGAGTAGCTTCAGAGTGAGGAGACGGCGTCAGCGAGGGAGTTAGGACTGGTGGGATTCAGCGCATTGGTGGGACAGTGGCAAAGGAGGTAGCTCGGATGGGCCAGTGCGACGCGAGAGGGCCAAAAGGCGAGGTCCTTACCATTGCCGGGCAGTGGAGGGTCGGATACACCGCACGCTGTGGGGACAATCACACGGGCTCCCATGAGCACACACACGCGCTCCTCCAGCCGAGTGAGCTTCTGCAGCTTGGCGCGGCCACCCCTGGCACGGGCCTGGCGATTAAACGCTACTTTAGCCTGCAAGAGAAAGGACGGGCTGTAAGTGCGCAGTGAAGCCCTGATGTAGTGTGCACTGCTTCCCATGGTGGAATAGCTTGGACAGAGTGAAGCCCTGATGTAGTGTGCACTGCCTCCCATGGTGGAATAGCTTGGACAGAGTGAAGCCCTGATGTACTGTCCACTGCCTCCCATGGTGGAATAGCTTGGCCAAAGTGTAGAGTGCCGAATGGCCATTTGATGCTCATGACTGTCCCAATGCTGCTGGCTGAGGGCTGGCCAATAGGACTTTCAGGTCCCTTTGCCCATCATGTCAGGTGTACATGCAAGAATGAGGAGGAGACTGGAAAGGCTACTCACCCTCACAATCCTGGTCAGATCGTTGTATTTCTTACGGCATTGTTTGTGGGTCCTGGGGGCCTCGCCGGTGAACGTCACCCTCTGGGCGATCTGCTTCCAGGCTTTGGTGTAGTCATGGTGGGTTGGATTCCTCCCACTCTCTGGAAACAAGATCTTGCGCCTCACCTCCAGAGCTGTGACCATTATGTCCAGATCACCCTCTGAGAAGCGCAGGGCACGCTGACGGGCCTTCTCTGGCGTTGCCATGACTCCCTGGGGCTGAGCAGTAGTGTTGAGGCCTCTTTGCAAGGCTGCAGTGTGCAGGGCGTGGCAGCAGACCAATTCGTCCCTTCCCCCTTTAAGAGCTGGTCGGCACCACGGGGTCTGCTGTCAGTGCAAAAATGACCGCACCCGTGCTGCGCCCCGCCTGGGCGCTATCCCTCTGGACCGCCGGCTTAGCGCCTAAAGGTAGGAGTGCAACGCCTCTTTTAGCGCTCCACCACTCTCTTAGGGCGAAGCCACTGAATTTGCGGCAACGGGGCGCTACTTTGGGGCGGGCGCTAACTTCGGGCGGGCGCTAAGGTTAGCGCCCCAAAACTGTCTATACTGAAAATCTAGGCCATAGGGTTTTAATCTATAGGGTTTGGATCTTTGTGGTTTGAATCTATGGGGTTTGATATATAGGGTTTGGATTTATAGAGTTTGGATATTTAGCGTTAGGATGGGGGAGAAATTCGGTGGAGCCGCAAACGGGGCACCCAGCTCGCCTGGGCATCGGAATTACCGCTGCGATCGGAGCGGTTGCAACCGCCGGAAATTCATCTTGAACGCCCCAAGAGGGACTCGGGGCGCTGCTCGAGGCACCCCGCGTCCCTCTTAGGGCGCTGAAACTGAATATCGCAGCGCAAAGTGCCGCAGCGCCACACGTCGCGGCACGGCGCGCTGCGGTACTGCAGGCCTTCCTCCGCTTCTTAAGGGGGAGGGGCCTGCACCAGCGCGATGAGCAATCGCGAGTGCCGGCAAAAGAGCCCAGCACCGAGGAGAAGTGCCAGGCTCTTGGGACACAGCCAGCACTGTCCGGGGGGGGGATCAGGAGGCCGGGGACGGAGGTGCTGGCAGGCGGCCACCGGGAAAAATGGCCGCCTCGCGCCTCCACCTTAATTTGCGCCACTGCTGCCACAGGTAGGCCCCGTGAACCGGGCGCAATTTGCGAATGGCGCTACAGAGGCGGGTGCTATCAAATATCGTGATCGGGGTGGTGGCGGGGCGCTGCGCACACCGATGACATCATCGGTGGCGGCGCAGCGCAACAGGCTAAAGCCGCCATTAGCGCCCCGCTAAATATCGCGGGAGGCATGGCCAGTGGCGCTAAAGCCACTGAGTGCCCTCTTTAGGTGCTAACTGGTGGCACAGCCCACCGAATTTCTAGGCCAAGGGTTTAATGTATAGGGTTTGCATCTAGCGGGTTTTGATCTTTGGATTTTGTATCTTTGGGGTTTGGATCCACAGTGTTTGGATCTTTGGGATTTGGATCTTTGGGGTTTGGATCTATAGGTTTTGGATCTTTGGGGTTTGTATCTATGGGGTTTATATCTATAGAGTTTGACTCTATAGGTTTTGGATCTTTGGCGTTTGGATCTATAGGGTTTATATCCAAAGGGTTTTAATCTGTAGGGTTTGGATATTTGGGGTTTGGAACTTTGTCATTTGGATCTATAGGGTTTGTTTCTATAGGCCTAGAAATTCACTAGCCTTAGCGCCGCTTTTGAGGCGCTAGAGGGACTAGCGCCAGAGTTATGGCCAGTTGAAAAATTCCCTGGGGCCCTAAAGCGGCGTTGCACCGGTAGCGCTGCGCCGGCACCGATGACGTCATCGGTGTGCGCAGCGTCCCAGTTGCCATGCCGACGGGCCCCAGCGCCGAAATTCAGTTGCGGCCGCCTCGCCCGTGGCAGCCGCAACTAAGACTCTGGCAACAGAGTCCAACATGTGTTTGCGCCAGCGCATTAAAGGCCCCGTGGCGGCCGGCCGCTTTCCCGCCGGCCGCCTGCCCGCAGCTCCCTCCCCGGACTTCTCCCCCCCCCCCCCCCCCGGAACAGATGCAAGCCCGGCACTTGTCCGAGGTGCCGGGCTCATTTTTAAACAGATTTGCGCGGGCCGCGGCCGGGTGCAGGCAGCTCCTCCTTAACGGAAGGAGGAGGCCTGCACTTCCCCAGCCTGCCGCACCGCATCGGGTGCCGCAGCGCCGGAATTGCGGCGCTAAACGGCAGTTAGCGCCCTTTTCCAGGCGCTAAGACCCTTCAGTAGCGCCGGCAGCCGTTTGGGCGCGGCGCTACTGAATTTTTGGCGCGCGCAGGGGGACTTAGCGCCGGCACTAACTTCCGGCGTTAAAGCCCTGGCTAAGCCAAAACCCCATTTCTAGGCCATAGAGTTTGAATCTATAGGTTTTGGATCTTTGACAATTGGGCCTATAGGGTTTATATCTATAGGGGTTTAATCTATAGGGTTTGGATATTTGGGGTTTGGATATTTGGGGTTTGGATATATAGGGGTTGTTTCTATAGAGTTTGAATCGATAGGTTTTGGATCTTTGGCATTTGGATCTATAGGCCTAGAAATTCAGTGGGCTTTGCGCCCAGTTACCGCCCAAATAGGGTTTCTGCGCCAGTATAAGAGGGTGCGCTGATATTCAGCGCTGCGGTAATGGCGGCGGTAGCCGGTAGCACTGCGCCGACACCGATGGTGTCATCGGTGTGCGCAGTGCCCCGGTTCCGCCCCGCTTCCGGCCCAAACCCCATGGTGCCGGGCTCATTTGCCGGCACAATCCAGCGGCGATCTCGCTGTTGCAGGCACCTCCCCCTTAAGAGAAGGAGGAGGCCTGCAGTACCGCAGCCTGCCGCTCCGCAGCGGGTGGCGCTGCGGCACCTAACGCGCCGATATTCAGTTTCAGCGCCCCAAGCGGGGGCGCCGAAACCCTTGAATAGCGGCCGCCTTCGAGTTGGGGCGCTGAAACTGAATTTCCGGCGGGCGCAAGTGGCTCCGCGCGCAGCGCTAACTTTTGGGCGTTAGCCTGCTGGCGGGCCTTAACTGAATTTCTAGGCCCTAGTGTTTAGATCTATGGGATTTGGATCATTGTGGTTTGAATCTATGGGGTTTGGATCTATAGGGTTTGGATCTATAGGTTTTGAATCTTTGGGGTTTGTATCTATGGGGTTAGGATCTATAGGTTTGGAACTTTTGCATTTGGATCTATAGGGTTCAGGGCCTAGAAATTCAGTTAAGGCCCGCCAGCAGGCTAACGCCCAAAAGTTAGCGCTGCGCGCGGAGCCAGTGGCGCCCGCCAGAAATTCACTTTCAGCGCCCCAAGTCGGAACCGGGCGCTGTTCCAGGGTGTGCCCGCCTCCGCTTGGGGCGCTGAAAGTGAATTTCAGCGCTCCAGCTGCCGCTGTGCCACCCGATGCGGTGCGGCAGGCTGGGGTACTGCAGGCCTCCTCCTTCTCTTAAGGAGGAGCTGCCTGCAGCCGTGAGATCGCCGCTGGATTCTGCCGGCAAATGAGCCCGGCACCACGGGGAAGTGCCGGGCTCGCGGGAATCAGCCGGCAATGCCACAGGGGGGGTGGTGTAGGAGGCCGGGGAAGGAGGTGCGGGCAGGTGGCCGCCGAAAAAGCGGCCGGCCGCACCTCCACCTTAAAGCGCCCCAGTAGCGCAGCAGTACGGCCCCATATTTCAATCGCTGTTTGCGGCCGCTGCAGAAGAGGCGGCCGCAACTAAATATGGGGTTTGGGCCGGAAGCGGGGCGGAACCGGGGCACTGCGCACACCGATGACGTCATCGGTGTCGGTGCAGCGCTACCGGCTACCGCCGCCATTACCGCAGCGCTGAATATCAGCGCACCCTCTTACACTGGCGCAGAAACCCTCTTTGGGCGAAAAGTGGGCGCAAAGCCTACTGAATTTCTAGGCCCAGATCTATAGGGATTGAATCTATAGGTTTTGGATATTTGGGGTTTGGATCTTTGGGGTTTGGATCTATAGGGTTTGGATCTATGGGATTTGGATCATTGTGGTTTGAATCTATGGGGGATGGATCTATAGGGTTTGGATATATAGGGTTTTAATCTATAGGGGTTTTATCTTTGGGGTTTGGATCTATAGGGTTTGGATATTTAGCGTTAGGACCTATAGGGTTTAATGTATAGGGTTTGCATCTATTGGGTTATGATCTTTGGATTTTGGATCTTTGGGGTTTGGAGCCACAGGGTTTGGATCAATAGAGTTTGGATCTATGGGGTTTGGATCTTTCGGATTTGGTCTATGGGATTTGGGTCTATATGGTTTGGATCTATAGGTTTGGGATCTTTGGCATTTGGATCTATGGGGTTTATATCTACAAGGTTTGAATCTATAGGGTTTTGATCTTTGGGGTTTGGCTCTTTGGGGTTTGGCTCTTTGGGGTTTGGATCTTTGGGCTTTGGATCTTTGGGGTTTGGCTCTTTGGGGTTTGTATCTTTGGGCTTTGGATCTTTGGGGTTTGAATCTTTGGGTTTGGATCTTTGGACTTGGATCTTTGGGATTTGGCTCTTTGGGGTTTGGCTCTTTGGGGTTTGGATCTTTGGGGTTTGGATCTTTGGGGTTTGGCTCTTTGGGGTTTGGCTCTTTGGGCTTTGGCTCTTTGGGGTTTGAATCTTTGTGTTTGGATCTTTGGACTTGGATCTTTGGGATTTGGATCTTTGGGGTTTGGATCTTTGGGTTTGGATCTTTGGGGTTTGGATCTTTGGGGTTAGGATCTATAGGTTTGGGATCTTTGGGTTTGGATCTTTGGGGTTAGGATCTATAGGGTTTGGATCTATATGGTTTGTATCTGACGGGTTTGGATCTTTCAGGTTTGCATCTATAGGGTATGGGTCTATAGGGTTTGGATAGATATGGTTTGGATCTATAGGGTATGAATTTATGCGGTTTAGATCTATTATTTTGGATCTTTAGGGTGTGTATTTTTGTGGTTTGGATCTTTGGGGTGTGGATCTATAGGGGTTGGATCTATAGGGTTTGTATCGATGGGGTTTGGATCAATAGGATTTGGATCTTTAGGGTTTGGATCTTTAGGGTTTGGCTCTATAGTGTTTGAATCTATAGGGTTTAAATCGATAGGGTTTGAATCTTTAGGGTGTGGATCTATAGTATAGGTTTTGGATTGATAAAGTTTGGATCTTTGCTCTTTTGGATCGATGGGGTTTGGATCGATAGGGTTTGGATCGATGGGGTTTGGATCGATGGGGTTTGGATCGATATTGTTTGGATCGATGGGGTTTGGATCGATGGGGTTTGGATCGATGGGGTTTGGATCGATATTGTTTGGATCGATGGGGTTTGGATCGATGGGGTTTGGATCGATGGGGTTTGGATTGATGGGGTTTGGATCGATGGGGTTTGGATCGATGGGGTTTGGATCGATGGGGTTTGGATCGATGGGGTTTGGGTCAATGGGGTTTGGATCGATGGGGTTTGGATCGATGGGGTTTGGATCGATGGGGTTTGGATCGATGGGGTTTGGATTGATGGGGTTTGGATCGATGGGGTTTGGATTGATGGGGTTTGGATCGATGGGGTTTGGATCGATAGGGTTTGGATTGATGGGGTTTGGATCGATATTGTTTGGATCGATAGGGTTTGGATTGATGGGGTTTGGATCGATGGGGTTTGGATCGATAGGGTTTGGATTGATGGGGTTTGGATCGATGGGGTTTGGATCGATGGGGTTTGGATCGATATTGTTTGGATCGATAGGGTTTGGATCGATAGGGTTTGGATCGATGGGGTTTGGATCGATAGGGTTTGGATTGATGGGGTTTGGATCGATATTGTTTGGATCGATGGGGTTTGGATCGATAGGGTTTGGATCGATGGGGTTTGGATCGATAGGGTTTGGATCGATAGGGTTTGGATTGATGGGGTTTGGATCGATAGGGTTTGGATCGATGGGGTTTGGATCGATATTGTTTGGATCGATGGGGTTTGGATCGATGGGGTTTGGATCGATAGGGTTTGGATTGATGGGGTTTGGATCGATGGGGTTTGGATCGATGGGGTTTGGATCGATGGGGTTTGGATCGATAGGGTTTGGATTGATGGGGTTTGGATCGATAGTGTTTGGATCGATGGGGTTTGGATCGATATTGTTTGGATCGATGGGGTTTGGATCGATGGGGTTTGGATCGATAGGGTTTGGATCGATAGGGTTTGGATCGATGGGGTTTGGATCGATAGGGTTTGGATCGATGGGGTTTGGATCGATAGGGTTTGGATCGATAGGGTTTGGATCGATAGGGTTTGGATCGATAGGGTTTGGATGGATGGGGTTTGGATCGATGGGGTTTGGATCGATATTGTTTGGATCGATGGGGTTTGGATCGATAGGGTTTGGATTGATGGGGTTTGGATCGATAGGGTTTGGATCGATGGGGTTTGGATCGATATTGTTTGGATCGATGGGGTTTGGATCGATAGGGTTTGGATCGATGGGGTTTGGATCTTTGGTGTTTTGATCTGTTGGGTTTGGATCTTTGGATTTGGATCAATAGGGTTTGGCACTATAGGGTTTGAATCTATAGGGTTTGGATCGATAGGATGAGATAGCACTAGGTTTCGTCCACATGGCAGGCACCTGGTGCCGTAGACTGCACCCACATTGCCTTGCATGCTCCCCATCACCAGCCTGGCATCTTTATCAATCGGTAGGGATTCCACTCTCTCATTGTACATCTGGTTTGCAACCACAGGCAGAGCATCATGCATGTCTGTGCCTGCTACCCTGGCAGCAGTCATTCATCCTGCGCCAGTCCTCTGTGCCATCTATGTTCCAACCTGGCTGCCAGGTTACAGGCTGGCTATTGGGCATAAGGGATATCCCCTCCAGACATGCCTCATGAGTTTTATCACAACCTGTGCCATGCCACCACCAGAAACTTCACCAAGTGAACAATCGGCATGCTCAAGCAATGCTTCTGCTGCCTGGACCGTTCCGGAGGAGCTTGGCAGTACACCCTGAGCGAATATCCAGATTTGATCTCTGCTGCATGTTGGACAACCTCACCATCATGAGAGACCAGCCCGTACCACCACCTGGGCAGCAACAAGCACAGGAGGAGCAGGGGCAGCATCGACCACCAGTGGCCCTCGCTGCCCGAGCTCTCGGAGAGCAGCTCATCCAAGAGCGCTTCACCAAACCATCCCTCCTTTTCCTTTTATTCATTCATGGGCTGTGGGCATCACTGGCAAGGCCGCCATTTATTGCCCATCCCTAGTTGCCCTTGAGAAGGTGGTGGTGAGCAGCCTTCTTGAACCGCTGCAGCCCGTGTGGTGAAGGTGCTCCCACAGTGCTGTTAGGGAGGGAGTTCCAGGATTTTGACCCAGTGATGATGAAGGATGTTAGATCCGTGTGTTAATGGAGACACGGAATGCAGGAGTTGATTTAACAAGTGTTTACTGAACAAAGTCTGGAGGTGAACTAACTACACAAGACGCTACACAGGCTTATATACCCGAGTGGTCACTACTGGTACTACAGTATACAGGGGCTTCAAAAACATAGTTCCTCTTAAAGGTACATACACTACAATTCCTCCCCTTTTAGATAACTAGTACATAACATTTTAAGTAATCATTAAATAACATTTTTACAAGAACAATAATATACACATTTGCTGAAGTTAATCAATTACAAATTCAGTCTCTCTGGACGCTTCCTGACTCGGTCTGGATAACGCCTCGGTGGTGTAGTAGGTTTCGGTGGTGTAGTAGGTTCTTTTGGCAAGGTCGATTCGGCTTCAATGCCAGTGTCGGGTTCATCTGGTTCCAGTATCACCGGATCGGAGGTAGATACTATGGGTATCTCTGCTTCATCACTAGGCGTATAGAGTTGTGGTGTAGGTTGTCCTTTTTTGGATGACTCTATGATCTGGTCAGCATGGCGCCTTATTATGCTTTCTCCAATGTCCACGGTATATATCAGCGGTCCTAGTCGTGTGCAAATAGTTCCAGGCTGCCATTTCTCGGTACGGTAGTCCCGGGCCAAAACTGGTTGACTTATCTGGAAGGTTCTAGTTGGCCTTTCATTCATGCTTTGAAATTGCCGGTTCTCTACGTCCCTTCTGACGTTTGGCTTGACCAAATCCAGCCGGCATCTTAGTCTTCTGTTGAAAAACATCATGGCGGGGGTTTGGTTTGTAACCACATGTGTTGCATTCCTGTACGCAAACAAGAAGTTATCTACCTTATGTTGTAGATTTATGTCTTCATTACCCATGGCCTTTATGGCCTTCTTGAAGGTCTGGACAAACCTTTCAGCCAATCCATTGGTGGCGGGATGGTATGGGGCGGACGTGTAGTGCTTAACCCCATTGTTTTTTAAGAACTTCCTGAATTCTTCGGATAAAATTGCGGTCCATTATCAGAACAGATCTGTTCAGGCAGCCCAGTCCTGGCGAATATGGTCCTTAATACTGTGATAGTTTTTTCCGTGGTGGTGGAGGACATCTTTATTACCTCCGGCCACTTGGAGTGTGCATCCACTGCGATTAAGAACATTGAGTCCATAAATGGACCAGCAAAGTCGATATGTACCCTTTGCCATGGAGATGAGGGCCACTCCCATGGATGTAGAGGGGCTTGTGGTGGGGCGTTTTGGACCTTCTGGCATCCTAGACAGCTCTTGGTCATTTCTTCGATGTCTCCATCGATACCTGGCCACCACACAAACGCTCTGGCTAAGTTCATCATTTTCACTCCACCCAGATGCCACTCGTGAAGCTCCTTTAGCACTCTATCCTTGAGTTTGGGTGGCATCACCACTCTGGATCCACACATCAAGGTTCCTCGGCACACTGACAGCTGTTCTCTTCTTTGCGAGAATGCTGGCAACAGTGGTTCGCCATGTGCTGGCCATCCCTTCACCGTTAAATCGTAGACTCGTGAGAGAGCCGGGTCATTTCGCGTTTCCTTTTCAATGGTAGAATTTGTCACCGGTAGACATTCCACTATGGTCGAGTGGAACATCTCCACTGGGTCCACTGTAGGCGCCTCTTCCACCGTTGGCAACGGTAGGCGCGATAACCCGTCAGCATTCCCATGCTGTTTTGTTCCTTTGTAGTCTATGTCATATTGGTGTGCCCCTAGGAAAAGGGACCACCTCTGTAGCCTTTGCGCTGTCATAATGGGAACGCCCTTTTTAGGGTTGAATATGGAGACGAGGGGTTGATGGTCAGTCAACAAGGTAAATTTTTGTCTGTGTAGGCAATGGTTGAATTTCTTTACCCCCCACACCAGGCTGAGTGCCTCCCTGTCGATCTGGGCATAGTTACGCTCAGCTGAGTTCAATGAGCGTGACGCAAAAGCTAACGGCCGCTCCGAGCCATCAGGGAATCTATGCGATAATACCGCTCCCACGTCATAAGGGGATGCATCGCACGCCAGTCTGATTGGCAGTGATGGGTTGTAATGAGCCAACACTTCCCTGGCCGTGATCAAGCATTTGCATTTATGGGAGGCACGTTTACAGTCTTCGCTCCATTTCCAAACTACTCCCGTTTGTAGTAGTGCGTTAAGCGGGTGCAGAACCGTCGACAAGTTTGGTAAAAATTTATGATAGTAATTTACTAATCCCAGGAACGACCTTAATTGTGAGACATTTTCAGGCGCTGGGGCCTTTACGACCGCTTCAATTTTTTCAGGTGACTTATGCAACCCTTCTTCGTTAATGACATGGCCACAATATGATATTTGTTTCTGGAAAAATTCGCACTTGGGGCGATTTGCTCGTAGGCCCCGTTCTCTCAGCCTCGTGAGCACCTGCTCCAAGTTGGCAAGGTGCTCGTTGTCGCTTTCTCCTGTTACAAGGATGTCGTCTAGGTAGCATTGAGTCCCCGGAACCCCTTGCAGGACTTGCTCCATAGCTCTTTGCCAGATAGCCGGAGCTGATGCCACTCCGAAAACCAGTCGATTGTACTGGTACGGCCTTTGTGTGTGTTTATCGTGAGATACTTTTTAGAGGCCTCCTCAACCTCCATCTGTAGATATGCCTGTGCTAAGTCAATTTTGGTGAAACGTTTCCCTCCGGATAGTGAGGCAAAAATATCTTCTATCCTCGGAAGAGGATACTGTACCGTGTGAAGAACCGGGTTTACAGTCACCTTGAAGTCCCCACAGGTGCGAACTTTTCTCTGTTCTTCAGATTTATCATTATTCAACGTTTTCTTCATGACCGGGACGATGGGTGTTGCCCACTCGCTCCAATCTACCTTGGATAACACGCCTGCTTTTTCCAAATTCTCCAGCTCTGCCTCGACGGCTGGACGAATTGCGTATGGCACCGGCCTTGCCTTAAAAAACTTGGGAATTGCCACATCTTCCACTTTTATTGAGGCGGTGGCGCCTTTCAGGGTTCTTTGGCGTTAGCCAAGATTTCTTTTAATCGTCCAGGTATGACGTCATCATCGTTTTTTTTCTTACTGGTCACCGTCAGTGCCTGAATGGAGTGCCAGTCTAAACATATCTTTCTGATCCATTCACGTCCCAACAATGGTGGACCACCATCTTGCAGAACGTATAAATACAACTTCTGTATTTCCTTGCCGTTGTATACAACAGGCACCCTTATTTTCCCTCTGGGGTATACTTTCTGCCCCGTATATGTCTTCAAGATAATGGATGTGTCTTTCAAAGGTATATGCGGAAATAGCCGCTCGTAATCCCGTCAACTCATGACGGTCAGAGCTGATCCTGTATCTAGCTCCATTTTGACTGGGGACCCCGCTATCGTGAGGGTACCCCAAATGGTCTGGTAATCTTCTTTGGCAATTACATTATGTAATTTGAGCCAGCTTAGTCTCTTGTTTCCGGAGTCGCTATCGCTCTTCTGGTCTTCGGAGCTACTGTCCGTCATCATTTGTACCTTTCTGTACTTTTCCTTATTGACCTTTTTACTGTCAGCGGATTTCTTTCCAGATCTGCATACACGTGCAATGTGTCCCATCTTTCCGCATTGCCTGCATGCTTTGTCCTTGAACCAGCAGTCCTTCTGGTCATGGGTGGATCTGCCGCAGCGATAACATCTCTCAAAACCCCGTGTCATTTCATGGGTGCTGAAGTCCTGTGGCTTTTGCTGTATCTCTGCAGCTCCTCTTGCTGCTGCTTCGTATGATACAGCCACACTGAAAGCCTTGTCCAGTGTCAAATCTTTCTCAGAAAGTAGTCTTTTCTGTGTTCCTTCGCTTAGGAGACTGCAGACGAATTTGTCTCGTAGAGAATCTGCCAGTCCTGCCCCGAATTGGCAGTGCTTTGACAGCTTTCGTAATTCGGTGAGGTAATCAGCATTACTTTCATTCTTGTGCTGATTCCTCCTGAAGAATTTGAATCATTCCGCTATCAGCAGCGGTGTTGGGTTTAAGTGCTCTTGTAAGGTATCAACAATCTCCTTAAAATTCTTGTCCATCGGTTTGGCTGGAGTGATCAAGTTTTGTAACAGCCCGTATGTCCTTGCGCCCATCAGATTTAGAAGTACCGATGCCTTTTTATCATCCGCTACTTCATTCGCCTTGCAATATACCTCCACTCTTTCCACATATGTGGTCCAATCCTCTATATCACTATCGAAAGCAGTAATATTGCCAGTCTTTGGCATCTTGAAAATCTAAAATGGCGCTTCCCGCGCTTTTCCTCCGTCCCCGATGGATCAAAATGGCACCTCCCGCGCTTTTCTTTCTTCCCCGCCGAGTTGAGATGGCGCCTCCCGTGCTTTCCCGCCGCTGCCGCTGCTGCCAACACTGTTTTCCGTGGTTCCCGTTGCGACCTGCAGTTTTTCGCGGTATTTCTATATATTTTTTTAATATATCGCTTCAATAGTTTCTCCGTTACTTGGAGAACCGTTCCTGTCATGGAGCGGACCCTCTGGGACTTTCCCCTCCCTCTGCTCGGTCCGAACGCCGACCTGCTTTGCAGCACCGGATGTGCCCTGAGTGCGCCACCCTCTCTCTCTCTTTGCTTCTGCTTCCCGACTCGCTGCCCGTACCCGTTGCAGAGCCACCCGATTGAGCCCTAGCCCGCCACAGCCCAGGAAGGATCAGTGCACTACCTGCCACCAGCCCATTTAGCTGGGGAAACCACAGACTGGAGACCAAGCCTGGCCCTCGTTTTTGAGTTTCTTCGAGTTATTTATTTATTTATTTAAAAAAAAAAATTCTTGCTTCTGGCTTCGACCTTCATCTGAGGAATCGATCCCCTTGAGGTGCTGCCGAATTGCAGGTAAGTTCGTTTCTAACTCGTCGCCACTGTTAGATCCGTGTATTAATGGAGACACGGAATGCAGGAGTTGATTTAACAAGTGTTTACTGAACAAAGTCTGGAGGTGAACTAACTACACAAGACGCTACACAGGCTTATATACCCGAGTGGTCACTACCGGTACTACAGTATACAGGGGCTTCAAAAACATAGTTCCTCTTAAAGGTACATACACTACAAAGGATCGGCGATATATTTCCAAGTCAGAATGGTGTGTGACTTGGAGGGGAACTTGGAGGTGGTGGTGTTCCCATGCGCCTGCTGCCCTTGTCCTTCTAGGTGGAAGAGGTCGCGGGTTTGGGAGGTGCTGCCAAAGAAGCCTTGGCGAGTTGCTGCAGTGCATCTTGTAGGTGGTACACACTGCAGTCACGGTACGCTGGTGGTGGAGGGAGTGAATGTTTATGGTGGTGGTTGGGCTTCATCCCGAGAATGAATGAAAAGATCACACATGAAGAATGATCACTTGCCTGCAGGGCTTCCGTGCCCAGAGAGCTGGGATCCGGTGCAAATAAACAGGTGAAAAAATTGGAAGGAGATTTTTATTTCAATCCATCATATTCTGGCAACTTCGAGAGGATTTTGTTCCATACTTGTACTGACATCTGCTGGATAAATGTGGCGTTACAAGTAATACGCTGCTGAGAAAACAGGGCACAGATTAGACTGACACTGGAATCAGATGACTTGCACTGTCTGGGAATATTCCAACGTTCCGATAGAAGCTGGGAATCTTAGAACAGTCGGAGGCTCTCGGTTTTAAGCTTTCCAATTTCCTGCTTTCTCCCAACAGAGGGGTGGATCTTGACCTTGGGCGATAGTTTAAACAGGTAATAAAAAAAGGAAATGCTGGAAATACTCAGCAGATCAGGCAGCATCCGTGGAGAAAGAAACAGAGTAAACATCTCAGGTTGATGACCCTTCATCAGAACTGGCAAAGGTTCCAGATCTGACGAAAGGTCATCGACCTGAACCGTTAACTCTGTTTCTCTCCCCACAGATGCTGCCTGACCTGCTGAGTGTTTCCAGCATTTTCTGTTTTCAATTCAGATTTCCAGCATCCGCAGCATTTTGCTTTTGTTTTAGTGTAAAACGGGTGTCAGCGAGTCCACAGCCCATTTACGTCACTGCCCATTTTTATTTCCATTGAAGTCTATCGGAAGAAATGCTAAACAGACTGCCGCCTCGCTATCGCCTGTTTTGCATCGTCACAAAGTCACGATCCACAGTATTTATACAGCACCTTGTCACAATCTCAGCCTGTCCCGAAATATTCCACAGCCAATGATTAGTTCTGAAGTACAGTCACTGGTGTTATGGAGCAGCCAATTTACGCACAGCAGACCATCTCTATTACGTCCGTGAATAATTGAGACACGGACAGCAGGAGCTGAACAAAACAAGTCTTTACTGCTGGAAGTCAATAGTGAAACTGAAACAACAGAGGCTCACTAGCGCCTTTTATACAGGGGTGGTCACTGCCGGTACTGCAGTCTGAGACCAGTTATTCTCTTAAAGGTACATACACAACAATTCCTCCCCTTTTAGATAAACAGTACATAACATTCATTTAACAACTAAATGATAACTAATTACAATCACAATTACGGTTGCTAGATACATTGGTTAAGTTTAAGCAATTATAAGCTCAGTCTTTGAGGAGGCTTCCTGATTCTGTCTGGATAATGCCTCTTTGGGGTATCAGGTTCTTCTGGCAATGTTGAGTCGGGATCAATGTCTTTGTTTGGTTCATCTGCTTCCAATATTACCGGTTCTGCGGTAGCTGCAATTGGTACGTCGATTTCATTACCAGGTGTATCAGATCGTGGTGTGGAGTTGACGTTTTCCAGTGACTCTAGAATCTGGTCAGCATGGCGTCTTACAATGCTCTCTCCAACGTCCACGGTATACATGAGAGGTCCTTGCCGTGTACAAATTGTTCCTGGCTGCCATTTCCCAGTGCAGTAGTCCCGGGCCAAAACTGGTTGACCTATCTTAAAACTCCTGGTCGGCCTTTCATTCATATTCTGAAACTGCCTGTTCTCCACATCTCATCGGACGTTTGGCTTAACCAAATCCAAGTGGCATCGTAGTCTTCGATTGAAGAACATCATGGCTGGAGTTTGGTTGGTAACCGCATGTGTCGCATTCCGGTAGGCAAACAAGAAGTTGTCCACCTTGTGTTGTAGGGGTATATCTTCATTACACATTGCCTTGATAGCCTTCTTGAATGTTTGGACAAACCTCTCGGCCAATCCATTAGTGGCTCGATGATATGGGGCAGATGTGTAATGCTTTACACCATTGTTCTTTAAGAACCTCCGGAACTCTTCAGACACAAACTGTGGTCCATTGTCAGAGCAAATCTGTTCAGGCAGCCCATTCCTGGCGAATATGGTTCGTAAGACTGTGATAGTTTTTTCCGTGGTGGTTGAGGACATTTTTATTACCTCTGGCCACTTTGAATGTGCATCCACCGCAATTAAAAACATCGAGTCCATGAAGGGACCAGCAAAATCAATGTGCACCCTTTGCCATGGAGATGAGGGCCACTCCCATGGATGCAGATGAGCTTGTGGTGGGGCGTTTTGGACCTTCTGGCATCCTGCACAGCTCTTGGTCATCTCTTCGATTTCTCTATCGATTCCCGACCACCACACAAACGCTCTGGCTAAGTTCTTCATTTTTACCCCACCCAGATGACCCCCATGAAGCTCATTGAGCACTCTATCCGTCAACTTAGGTGGAATTACTACTCTTGATCCACACATCAAGGTTCCTCTGCACACTGACAGCTGTTCTCTTCTCGGCGAGAATGCTGGCAGCAGTGGTTCGCCATGTGCTGGCCATCCCTTCACCGTTAAATCATAGACCCGTGATAGTGTCGGGTCATTCCGTGTTTCCTTTTCTATGTTTGCATTCGTCACAGGGAGACATTCGACCATGGTCGAGTGGAATAACTCCATTGGATCCACTGCAAGGTCTTCTTCTTCCACCGTCGGCAACGGTAGGCATGACAATCCATCAGCATTTCCATGCTGTTTAGTTCCTTTGTACTCGATGTCATATTGGTGTGCCCCTAGGAAAAGGGACCACCTCTGCAGCCATTGTGCTGTCATTATCGGTACGTCCTTCTGAGGGTTGAAAATGGAGACAAGAGGTTGATGATCGGTTAGTAGAGTAAATTTTTGACCGTGCAGGTAGTGATTGAACTTCTTCACCCCCCACACTAGGCTGAGGGCCTCTCTGTCAATCTGAGCGTAGTTACGCTCGGCAGAAGTTAACGAGCGTGACGCAAAAGCTATCGGCCTCTCTAAACCATCAAGGAATTTATGTGACAGTACCGCCCCAATGCCGTAGGGAGACGCATCACACGCCAGTCTGATCGGCAGTGCTGGGTTGTAGTGAGCCAATACTTCTCTTGAAGTGATTAAGTCCTTACTCTTCTGGAAAGCCCGCTTACAATCATTGCTCCATTCCCATGCTACTCCAGTTCGTAGCAGGGCGTTCAGTGGGTGCAGAATTGTCGACAAATTCGGCAAAAACTTATGGTAGTAATTCACCAATCCGAGGAATGACCTCAGTTGCGACACATTTTCAGGCCTTGGGGCCTTAACAACCGCTTCAATTTTGTCAGGGGACTTATGTAACCCCTCTTCATCAATCACGTGGCCACAATACAATATCTGTTTCTTAAAAAACTTGCACTTGGGGCGGTTGGCTCGCAGCTCATGTTCCCGTAGTCTAGTGAGCACCTGTTCTAGGTTGTTAAGGTGTTCACTGTCATCTTCACCTGTCACAAGGATGTCGTCCAAGTAACACTGAGTCCCCGGAATCCCTTGCAGGACTTGTTCCATCGCTCTTTGCCATATCGCCGGAGCCGATGCTACTCCGAATACCAATCGATGATACTGATAAAGACCTTTGTGAGTGTTTATCGTGAGATACTTCCTAGAGGGCTCTTCAACCTCCATCTGCAAATATGCTTGTGCTAGGTCAATTTTTGTAAAACGCTTCCCTCCAGACAGTGAGGCGAAGATGTCTTCTATCCTTGGAAGAGGATATTGTATTGTGTGAAGGACTGGGTTCACCGTCACCTTGAAATCCCCACAGATGCGAATCTTCCTTGGCTCCCCGGACTTATTACTTAACGTTTTCTTCATGACAGGAACGATGGGTGTCGCCCACTCGCTCCAGTCGACCTTAGACAACACGCCTGCCTTCTCCAGATTCTCCAGCTCTGCCTCGATGGCTGGGCGAATTGCATATGGTACCAGTCTTGCTTTGAAAAACTTGGGAACTGTATTCTCTTCTATTTTTATCGAGGCGGTTACGCCTTTAAGCGTGCCCAGTTCTTGTTGAAATACCTCTTTGGCGTTAGCTAAGATTGTTGACAATCATCCAGGAGTGGCGTCTTCATCTTTTTTACCATCCACAGTCATTGCATGAATGGAGTGCCAATCTAAGTTTATCTTCCTGATCCATTCCCATCCCAATAACGGTGGTCCACCATTTGGCAGTATGTCGAGATACAATTTCCGTATTTTCTTGCCGTTGTATTCGACAGACACCCTTATTTTTCCTCTGGGGTATACTTTTTGCCCCGTATACGTCGTCAAGACGATGGATGTCTCTCTCAAGGGTATGTGTGAAAATAGCCGCTCGTAGTCTCGTCGATTCATGACGGTTAGAGCTGATCCTGTATCCAATTCCATTTTAACTTGGGACCCTGCTATCGTGAGGGTGACCCAAATGGTTCGGTGATCCTCTTTTGTGATTACATTGTGAAGTTTGAGACAGCTTAGTCTCCTGTTCCCGGATTCACTATCGCTCATCTGGTCTTTGGAACTACTGTCCGTCATCTTTTGTACTTTCTTGTACGGTTCCTTAGTAGCCTTTTTGTTGTCGCTGGTCTTCTTCCCAGACCTGCAAACTCGTGCAATGTGTCCCATCTTCCCGCATTGCCTGCATATTTTGTCTTTGGACCAGCAGTCCTTCTGGTCATGGTTAGTTCTGCCGCAGCGATAACATTTTGCAAATCCCCGTGTCATTTCGTGGGTGCCGTATTCCTGTGGCTTTTGTTGAATTTCTGCAGCTCCCCTGGCTGCTGCTTCATACGATACTGCCACGCTAAAAGCCTTATCTAGCGTCAGCTCTTTCTCTGATAGTAACTTCTTCTGTGTTCCTTCACTCAGGAGTCCACAGACAAATTTGTCCCGTAGGGTATCTGCCAGTCCTTCTCCGAACTGGCAGTGCTTTGATAGCTTGTGTAGTTCCGTAAGGTACTCAGCATTGCTCTCATCTTTATGCTGAGTTCTCCTGTGTAATTTAAATCTTTCTGCTATCAACAGCGGTGCAGGGTTTAGGTGTTCCTGTAGGACAGCAACAATTTCGTTAAAACTCTTCGCCTTCGGTTTGGCTGGAGTAATCAGGTCCCGCAATAGGCCGTACGTTCTAGCGCCCATTAAATTTAGCAATATCGATGCCTTTTTCTCCTCAGCTATTTCGTTTGCCTCGAAATATACCTCGACTCTTTCCACATACGTGGTCCAGTCCTCTATTGTATTATCAAAAGCAGTGATACAGCCAGTCTTCGGCATCTTGCAAATCTAAAATGGCGTCTCCCGCGCTTTGCCTTCTTCCCCGATTTAACAAAATGGCGCCTCCCGCGCTTTGCCTTCTTCCCCGCTGATTAAGATGGCGCCTCCCGCGCTTTGCCTTCTTCCCCGCTGTTGCTAGCCCTGCTTTCCGCGGTTCCCGTTGCAACCTGCAGCTCCTCGCGGTTTCTTGCGCGTTTAATATTTCTTTTTTTATTATTTTCCCGTCGTGGAACAACCCTGTGGGACTCTTGCCTCCCTCTTCGCAGGTCTATACACAGCCCGGCTTCGTAGCACCGGCCGCACCCTGCGTGCTCCACCCTCTCTCTCTCTTCTTCCCGACAACGCTGCTCGGCCCCGTTGCAAACCACCCGCTCGAGTTTGCGACCGCCGCAGCCCAGGGAGGATCAGTGTACTACCTGCCACCAACCCGATTAGCTGAAGCACCGTCGACAGGAACCAGGCCCCGCTTCCGACAGCTTCTCCAGTAATCTTCAACTCCGCTAACACAGGGGCGGATGCCCACGGTCGACGCCCGTTTCTACTGCTTCTTACTTTTTTTTCTTTTTCTTTCTGGCCTCGACCTCTGCTCACTTCGCTGTAGGAATGTATCCCAGGAGGTGGTGCAGACTGTAGATAGGTTCGTATCTGCTCGTCACCAGTATTATGTCCGTGAATGATTGAGACACGGACAGCAGGAGCTGAACAAAACAAATCTTTACTGCTGGAAGTCAATAGTGAAACTGAAACAACAGAGGCTCACTAGCGCCTTTTATACAGGGGTGGTCGCTGCCGGTACTGCAGTCTGAGACCAGTTATTCTCTTAAAGGTACATACATAACAATCTCTATGTCTTTTCACTAATTAGCCAAGTACATTATTGAATGTTGCAATCACTTGTGGCAAAAGATTTCATGTTCTGTTAGTGCAGCATCAAAATGTTTCTTCTGATCTCCCGCTTTGTGGATCTCATGCTCCTCCCCAGATCGTGGCGCTTGGTCTTCGACCTAAACTTCAGTGTTCGAATGGTTCAAGTCCCACTCCAGAGACCTGAGTACATAATCCAGGCTGACACTCCAGTGCAGTGCTGAGGGAGTGCTGCACTGTCGGAACTGCCGTCTTTCGGATGAGATGTTAAACAGTCTGCTCTCACAGGTGGGTGTAAAAGATCCTGTGACACTATGTCGAAGAAGAGCGCGGGAGTCTTAGCCAATATTTATCCCTTAAACAACATCATTAAACAGATTACCTGGTCGTTATCACATTGCTGTTTGCGGGAGCTTGCTGTGCACAAATTGGTTGCCGCGTTTCCTGCATTACAACAGTGACCACACTTTGAATGTATTTAATTGGCTGTAAAATGCTTTGGCACGTCCTGAGCTCATCAAAGACGCTATAGAAATGAAAGTCTTTCTTTTCTTTTTTATTAAAACTCCTGTACTGGGAAAAGGGTCCTGGGGTTAGGGAGGTCCCACCCACTGCCGGTGTCACTTCCTTCCACATGGTCCTGGCTGCTGTACTGACAGGTCTTACCCCTCCCCCACTCCCACTATTGCATCTCCCTCCCCCACCCCCGTGGCTAATTTCTGTCAGAATTATTTTTACGCTGAGACTTTCCTCTTCCTGGTTCCTTTCTGATCCACGGATTCAAATTGCCCAGTACTGATACTGCTTTAATAGCAGTGCGGCTTTAAGACCAGGAGCCCTCCGCCTTTACAAAGGCTTCTTTCAACCCCTCCCCCACCTCGCCCTCCACACCCCCTTGTCCCACCTGCTGAATTGACCTGGCCGCCCAGTGTAACTCTCCCACTCTACCAATACTTCGATTAGCTGACCCTGAGACCTCGAGTTGGGTCAGCGATGGGACGAGTGAGGGGGTGAAAGGTCGGGATCACCACACTCACGGTGACAGATTCTGGGACTTCCAGGTACGGCAGTGAAGTGGTTACGTTACTGGATCAGTAAACCAAAGCCCTGGACAATAATCCAAGGAAAGTGAGAACAAATACCGCCGTGGTAGTTTGAGAATTTTAATTCGGCTTTACAAATTCTGTAAATAAAAAGCTGGCATCAGTGAAAGTGACCATGGAGCTGTCGAATTGTCGTAAAATAGGCTGCTCACATTTTCTAAAGCGAATCCGGGAAACACAGGGTGGGAGAACGGCAAGGTAGTCACACCTGACCCCTCCCCCAGTGACAGGTCACACCTGACCCCTCCCCCAGTGACAGGTCACACCTGACCCCTCCCCCAGTGACAGGTCACACCTGACCCCTCCCCCAGTGACAGGTCACACCTGACCCCTCCCCCAGTGACTGAGGTCACACTGACACCTCCCCCAGTGAAAGGTAACACCTGACCCCTCCACCAGTGACTGAGGTCACACCTGACCCCTCCCCCAGTGACAGGTCACACCTGACCCCTCCCCCAGTGAAAGGTAACACCTGACCCCTCCCACAGTGACTGAGGTCACACCTGACCCCTCCCCCAGTGACAGGTCACACCTGACCCCCCCCCCAGTGACAGGTCACACCTGTCCCCTCCCCCAGTGACTGAGGTCACACCTGACCCCTCCCCCAGTGACAGGTCAAACCTGTCCCCTCCCCCAGTGACTGAGGTCACACCTGACCCCTCCCCCAGTGACAGAGGTCACACCTGACCCCTCCCCCAGTGACATGTCACACCTGACCCATCCCCCAGTGACAGGTCACACCTGACCCCTCCCCCAGTGACTGAGGTCACACCTGACCCCTCCCCCAGTGACAGGTCACACCTGACCCCTCCCCCAGTGACTGACGTCACACCTGACCCTCCCCCAGTGACTGACATCACACCTGACCCCTCCCCCAGTGACTGAGGTCACATCTGGCCCCTCCCCGAGTGACAGGTCACACCTGACCCCTCCCCCAGTGACAGTTCACACCTGACCTCTCCCCCAGTGATTGAGGTCACAGCTGACCCCTCCCCCAGTAACTGACGTCACCCCTGACCCCTCCCCCAGTGAAAGTTCACAACTGACCCCTCCCCCAGTGACTGACGTCACCCCTGACCTCTCCCCCAGTGACTGAGGTCACCCCTGACCCCTCCCCCAGTGACATGTCACCCCAGTGACGGAGGTCACACGTGACTCCTTCCCCAGTGACAGGTCACACCTGACCCCTCCCCCAGTGACTGAGATCACACCTGACACCTGCCCCAGTGACTGAGGTCACACCTGAACCCTCCCCCAGTGACTGTCACACCTGACCTCACCCCCAGTGACAGGTCAAACCTGACCCCTCCCCCAGTGAATGTCACACCTGACCCCACCCCCAGTGACAGGTCACACCTGACCCCTCCCCCAATGACTGAGGTCACACCTGACCCCTCCCACTGTGACAGGTCACACCTGACCCCTCCCCCAGTGACTGTCACACCTGACCCCACTCCCAGTGACAGGTCACACCTGACCCCTCCCCCAGTGACTGTCACACCTGACCCCCACCCCCAGTGACATCACAGAAACATCACAGAAACCCCACAATGCAGATAGAGGCCATTTCTGCCCATCGAGCCTGCACCGACACATATCCCACCCGATCCCCGTAACCCCTACACCAACACATATCCCACCCTATCCCCGTAACTCCACGTATTTAATCCCCCTAACACTATGGGTCAATTTATCATAGCCAATCAACCTAACCCGCACATCTTTTGGACTGTGGGAGGAAACCGGAGCACCGGGAGGAAACCCACGCAAACACGGGGAGAATGTGCAAACTCCACACAGACAGTCACCCGAGGCCGGATTTGAACCCGGGTCCCTGGTGCTGTGAGGCAACAGTGCTAACCACTATGCCACCTGACCTCTCCCCCAGTGACAGGTCACACCTGACCCCTCCCCCAGTGACAGGTCACACCTGACCCCTCCCCCAGAGACTGAGGTCACACCTGACCCCTCCCCCTGTGACTGAGGTCACACCTGACCCCTCCGCCAGTGACTGTCACACCTGACCCCTCCCCCAGTAACTGAGGTCACCCCTGACCCCTCCCCCAGTGACTGAGGTCACACCAGACCCCTCCCCCAGTGACTGAGGTCACCCCTGACCCCTCCCCCAGTGACTGAGGTCATACCTGACCCCTCCCCCAGTGACAGGTCACACCTGACCCCTCCCCCAGTGACTGAAGTCACACCTGACCCCTCCCCCAGTGACAGGTCACACCTGTCACCTCCCCCAGTGACTGACGTCACAACTGACCCCTCCCCCAGTGACAGGTCAAACCTGTCCCCTCCCCCAGTGACTGAGGTCACACCTGACCCGTCCCCCAGTGACAGGTCACACCTGACCCCTCCCCCAGTGACTGAGGTCACACCTGACGCCTCCCCCAATGACAGGTCACACCTGTCCCCTCTCCCAGTGACTGACGTCACACCTGATCCCTCCCCCAGTGACAGGTCACACCTGACCCCTCCCCCAGTGACAGGTCACACCTGACCCCTCCCCCTGTGACAGGTCACACCTGACCCCTCCCCCAGTGACTGAGGTCACCCCTGACACCTCCCAGAGTGACAGGTCACACCTGACCCCTCCCCCAGTGACTGAGGTAACACCTGACGCCTCCCCCAGTGACAGGTCACACCTGACCCCTCCCCCAGTGACATGTCACACCTGACCCCTCCCCCAGTGACAGGTCACACCTGACCCCTCCCCCAGTGATTGAGGTCACACCTGACCCCTCCCCCAGTGACTGACATTCCAGCTGACCCCTCCTCCAGTGACTGAGGTCACATCTGACCCCTGCCCCAGTGACAGGTTACACCTGACCCCTCCCCCAGTGACAGTTCACACCTGACCCCTCCCCCAGTGACTGACATCACACCTGACCCCTCCCCCAGTGACTGAGGTCACACCTAACCCCTCCCCCAGTGACAGGTCACACCTTACCCCTCCCCAAGTGACAGTTCACACCTGACCTCTCCCCCAGTGACTGAGGTCACACCTGACCCCTCCTCCAGCAACGGATGTCACCCATGACCCCTCCCCCAGTGACTGAGGTCACCCCTGACCCCACCCCCAGTGACAGGTCACACCTGACCCCTCCCCCAGTGACTGAGGTCACAACTGACCCCTCCCCCAGTGACATGTCACCCCTGACCCCTCCCACTGTGACAGGCCACACCTGACCCCTCCCTCAGTCACAGGGCACACCTGGCCCCTCCCCCAGTGACTGAGGTCACATCTGACCCCTCCCCCAGTGGCTGACATCACACCTGACCCCTCCCCCAGTGACTGAGGTCACATCAGACACCTCCCCCAGTGACTGAGGTCACACCTGACCCCTCCCCCAGTGACTGTCACACCTGACCCCACCCTCAGTGACAGGTCACACCTGACCCCTCCACCAGTGACTGTCACACCTGACCCCACCCCAAGAGACGGGTCACAACTGACTCCTTCCCCAGTGACTGTCACACCTGACCCCACCCCCAGTGACACGTCACACCTGACCTCTCCCCCAGTGACAGGTCACACCTGACCCCTCCCCCAGTGACAAGTCACACCTGACCCCTCCCCTAGTGACTGAGGTCACACCTGACCCCTTCCCCTGTGACTGAGGTCACACCTGACCCCTACCCCAGTGACAGGTCACACCGGACCCCACCCCAAGTGAATGAGGTCACACCTGACCCCTCCCCCAGTGACTCAAGTCACCCCTGACCCCTCCCCCAGTGACTGAGGTCACACCTAACCCCTCCCCCAGTGACAGGTTACACCTGACCTCTCCCCCAGTGACTGACTTCACACTTGACCTCTCCCCCAATGACTGAGGACACCCCTGACCCCTCCCCCAGTGACTGAGGTCACACCTGACCCCTCCCCCAGTGACTGAGGTCAGCCCTGACCCCTCCCCCAGTGACCTGTCACCCCCTCCCCCTCCCCCTGTGATAGGCCACACCTGACCCCTCCCCCAGTGACAGGTCACTATTGACCCCTCCCGCAGTGACTGCGGTCACACCTGACCCCTCCCCCAGTGACTGACATCACACCTGACCCCTCCCCCAGTGACAGGTCACACGTGACCCCTCCCCCAGTGACTGAGGTCAAACCTGGCACCTCCCCCAGTGACTGAGGTCACACCTGACTCCTCCCCCAGTGACTGTCACACCTGACCCACCCCCAGTGACAGGTCACACCTGACCCCTCCCCCAGTGACTGTCACACCTGACCCCACCCCCAGTGACAGGTCACACCTGACCCCTCCCGCAGTGACTGAGGTCACACCTGACCCCTCCCCCTGTGATTGGTCACACCTGATCCCTCCCACAGTGACTGTCACACCTGACCCCACCCCAGTGACAGGTCGCACCTGACCCCTCCCCCAGTGACTGTCACACCTGACCCCAACCCCAGTGACACTTCACACCTGACCTCTCCCCCAGTGACAAGTCACACCTGACCCTCCCCCAGTGATAGGTCACACATGACCCCTCTCCCAGTAACTGAGGTCACACCTGACCGCTCCCCCTGTGACTGAGGTCACTTCTGACCCCTCCCCCAGTGACAGGTCACACCTGACCCCTCTCACAGGGAATGGGGTCACGCCTGATCCCTCCCCCAGTGACTGAGGTCACACCAGACCCCTCCCCAAGTGACTTACGTCACCCCTGACCCGTCCCCCAGTGACTGAGGTCACACCTGTCCCCTCCCCCAGTGACAGGTCACACCTGACCCCTCCCCCAGTGAATGAGGTCACACCTGACCCCTCCCCCAGTGACTGAGGTCACCCCTGACCACTACCCCAGTGACTGTCACACCTGACCCCTTTTCCAGTGACTGAGGTCACACC